>NC_143552.1:79484375-79795937 GCF_054136105.1 Typopeltis vanoorti | reverse complement strand
CTGGAATGGAAACCGAACGGGTACAACGAACGTATGTGTGACAGAGCTGATAAGTTAGGCACTGTAGTTCATCTGCAGAAAATTGATTATCATCCCACAACACATGATAATGAGATGGTCGACTAGTTCCCTAAAATAAAGAAGCAAAGAAGATATATATCAATTATGCAATACGTGCATAAAATACATTAATCATATGCAAATATAGTTGAAGTAGTATATCTGTATTCACAAATAATCATGGGCATACAACTCTTACTACAGTATGCAAGAAGAAAGTTTATTTTGGTGAATATTCAATATGTTAAATTCACAAAAAAGCAAACACAATATGGAACAGATTCAGGTATCTGAGTATTCTTACATTAAGAGTACCACTGCTTGGACAAATAAACAGGAAACTGATACTGTTAAGCTATAACAGACGATAAAACCTTCAAAAGTAATAACATAAACATTGATACATGTTTAAACAGGAAAATAATCATATTTGAAGAATTCACATTCCAAAAATAGTGAAACTACACTGAAATCTGGAAAGTTGCCTGGCTATTCAAAATGTTAAATATTCATTTTTATTACTATGCTAATGTTAAACTTACCAATGCATTCTATTAATGTATTGAGTAACACTTTACGAGAATATACAATATAAAATATTGAATCACACTCCCATAGATATATACTAGATATCTTATTCTATGCGATTTTTATAAAATACTAAATGATTTAAAGTTATTATATAGTGTCCAACTTGAATTATTACACAAAAACATTTTTAGGCTGCCTTTTTTTAATGCAAGTCTCACTCATTTAAAGACTAAGCTTACAGTATGTTGGTACTGAGTGTGGATCTGATAATTGAGGAATGCTATCCATAGAAACCCACCTCCTTATTTTACTTATGACTTACATATAATTTGTGATTTGCAAGGGGTCTCAAGAATGCACATATGTAAAACAGAGGTTTCCTCATCTTTATCTTTTAATTAATATGTTATGTCCAATGACCTGCCACAGATAAGTAACTTGGCTTCATCATTATGGTAATCAAATTCCTCATATACATCCTCAAGGGGTGTGTAAGATACAATGAAAGTAAAACATAATTAAAGTCACATTATTACTAGCATCTTAGCAACAACTTTCTCTCAAACTAATTTGTCAGGTCTGCAGTATCATCAGAATTTACATTTCAGTCTTTCTAAGGAAAATCTACATAGATTTTGGTCTTCTGCCTGTCATCCTTGCAGCAAATATTGTTTTGCTAACCTTTCTTCTCCTATTCTGTTTATTTCTTCTCAGAGCTCCAACCTGCAGTCTTTATTTATTTTTTCTGTTTTTCACCCAGTGTGAAGATCATATCTATAAGTTAAAATTGGTTTGAGGCCTGTCCTGTGTATGTGGAATCAAATTATTGTTATCTATATAGATGAATGACAACATTCATCCTTGTTGTCTTACATCTGGTTTACATCAAACCATCTTCCTGTACCACTAACTACTGACCTACAGCTTAAACAACTACACATTGATGTATATAATATCCCATTTACAACATATAATTACAGCATTTTGAACATTTTCTTGGCACTCTGCCAGATCCTTTTCTAGATTTACAAAAGTTGAATACATATCTTTGCATATTCTCATGATTACTCAACTATTTTTCATCATCATTAAATTCCTGCCATGTACCCTCCAGGGGTGTACAGGATATGACAGTACTACATGAAAAAATTACATCATTACTAACTTCCTATCTACAATTTTCCTCCAAATCAGTCTGTTACTTGTCAAGACTCCAACATTATCAGATCTTATATTTCTATCGTCTAAGGCACTTTGTACCGTATCAATCCACCTATATCTCGGTCTTCCTCTGGGTCGTTTTCCTGCCAACCTGGCAGAGAACACTTGTTTTGCTAATCTTTCCTCTCCCATTCTATTTAAGTGACCATACCATCTGAGATTAGCTCTGCTAACGCATTCCTGGATGCTGACAATGTCAAGTTCTTTCCTAATATCCTCATTTTTAATATGATATTGCCATTGATGCCATCTGTTCACGCCTCTAATCTTTCTCAGGACTCTCATATCTGCGGTCTCAAGTCTTTGGTCAAGTGTTTTACTTCTGACCCAGCTCTCAGATCAATAAGTTAAAATTGGTTTGAACACAGTCTTGTATACAGCTAATTTAGTGTTCCAACTAATTTCTTTCTTATTCCATATGAATTTATTCAATTGACTTCCCACGATACCAGCTTTGCTGATTCTGTTGTCTATTTCTATATTTAGTTTACCATCTTCAGTAAAAATTGTGCCTAAGTAGCTGAAATGTTTTACTTGTTCCACAGGTTCTCCATTCACAACACAGTTGACATTTTCAATGATTCTGCCTATTTTCATTGTCTTTGTCTTTTTATTGCTGACCTTCATACCATATCTATTACAACAGCTATTCAATTTAGTCAGAGAATCTTGCAGACTTGTAGCGGATTTATTTAGAAGTATAACATCATCTGCATAAAGCAAAGAGCTGACATTAACATCTCCAATTTTAATGTCAGGTTTAATACCACATTCCTTCATAATGTGATCCATATAGATAATGAATAACAGAGGGGATAAGGTACATCCTTGTCTCACACCAGATTTAAAATTAAACCATCTTCCTGTACTTCCTTCAATTCTAACTGCTGACTCACAACTCAAATAAAGACTAAGTATTGCTTGATATAATGCCCCATTGACACCATATAACTGCAGTGTATTGAATAGCTTCTCTCTTGGCACCTTGTCATATGCCTTTTCCAAATCGACAAAACTTAAATACAGATCTTTGTTATATTCCCATGCTTTCTCGACTATTTGTCGTAAAGTGAAGATCTGATCCTGACAGCCTCTATTTGGCCTGAATCCAGCTTGTTCTTCACCAAGCTTTTCTTCCACAATTCTTCTCAACCGTTTCTCAAGTATACTTGCATAGATCTTGCCAGGAACACTCAGTAGGGAAATACCTCTGTAATGCTCACATTCAGTTTTATTTACCTTTTTATATATGGGTACTATGAGAGCTCTACTCCAATCATCGGGAATTCGTCCCTCTGTCCAGGCTTTCTGAACTATGCAGTGCAGCCACTGTAAGACTCTTATACCACCATACTTCAGCATTTCTGGTCGAATATCATCTACTCCTGCTGCCTTTCCACATTTCAAGCCTTTGATGGCTTTTTCTACTTCAAGTATGGATATGTATTCCTGACTGCATGCCTGGTGAGTGTTTTTTATCACTGTGCTGTCATCACTGCTTGTTTCATTTAGCAGTTTTTCAAAGTAATTACTCCATACTTCAAGGATATCTTTTTCTCCTGTTTTCATTTCACCTTTATCATCTCTAATTCGTTTTACAGCACTCTTTCCTCCATTCCTAAGCTTCTTCAACAACCTCCAGAATATTTTGCCACCTTCTTGATATTTATTTTCTATATTCTTGCCAAAGTCCTCCCATGACTTTTGTTTAGCTAGTTTTACACACTGTTTAGCTTTCTTACATTTGTCTCTGTATTCCGTAAGAGTAAAAGCTGACTTATTTGCCAGGAACTTTTGATATGCTTTCTTCTTTTCCTTCACTGCCTCTTTAACTTCCTGTGTCCACCAGGGAGTTCTGATTTTTTTATCTTTTTATCTTTTATATTTTTTATTTTTTTATCCACATGCCTCTCTGGCAGAATCAATCAATGTTTCCTTCAGAGTTTGCCACTGAATCTCCAAGGTTTGATTCCTGTTCTCAAACTCTTTCATTTTCTTTTCAATAATATTTCTGTATTTTAGTCTACAGTTTACATCTGAGAGCTGCTCAACTTTTATTCGCTTTAAAACTTTCTTACATGTTATTCTTTTCAATATGAAATTCAATTTTATCCTGCTCAAGACTAAATAGTGATCACTTCCAGTTTCAAATCCTCTGTACACTCTGGTGTCGTGCACCAGGGAGAAAACATCACTATCAACAATAACATAGTCAATGAGACTTTTCTTATTCCTAGCCTCTTCTCTCCATGTGAATTTGTGCACATTTTTATGTTGGAACATGGTGTTAGTAATAACCAGTCCATGTCCTGAGCAGAAATCCAACAGATATTTGCCATTATTATTAGCTTTGCTCTTTTCTCCAAATTTTCCCAAAATATTTTTGTATGTCTCACAATCATTTCCTACTCTACTATTTAGATCCCCAACAAGGACCAACCTTTCCTTTTTCATTGTGTCAGTTGCTTTTTCTAAAGCCTCAAAAAATTCCTCCACTTCTACCTTAGTAGAACCTTCTGTGGAACCATAGGCACAAATAAGTCTCATTGTCCAGTTCTCGTATTTGCCCACATTACTCTACTTGAGACTGACTGCCATTCAAGAAGATTAGCCTCGTATTTTGTGTTGAATACTATGGCTACTCCTTCTTTTCCTTGATTGTTATTGCCTGAATATAACATTTTGTATTTATTGCTCAGAAAGATCTCACCAGTTTTGGTCTTTTTTGTTTCAGTCACCCCTATTATGTCGATCTGGTACTTATCTAATTCCTCAGCTAGCTCCATTTCTTTGCCATTCAGGCTTCTTACGTTGATAGTACCGATCTTTAACTTTGGTGATGTTGAGTTGGGGTTTGTTTTCAGATTTGTTCCAGTAGCTGACTTTTTGCTGTTCGCCCTGGTTCCCTGGCGAAAACAACGGGGGCCTTGTTTAACTGGGCGACGCCCCAGCCGGCATGAAATTTTGTCATCTTGTACCGTCATTTTTTATTTTGGTTTAACCAATAAGAATACAATTTCGTCGGCTAAATCCCAAATTGCCAGCCCATCCTCGTTCGTTCAGTATCAAAGTAGATACCCAACAGGGTGCACCACAAGAAGGTGAGGATTGGACATTAGGTCAGAAGCCCTGGTCGGTTCTCCGCATTCCTTTAAAGGCTATGTGGAGGTCTCCTCTCAGTTATACAGCTTTGACCCTTAAGCACCCCCAACTATTTTTCTTAAAATGAAAATATGACATTTTGACCATGCCTTCTGAATTACACAGTGCAAGTCACTGCAAAACTTTCAATATTATTCCTCTAGACATCCAGAAGAATATCTTCATCCTCAGTTTTTGTAGCACCTTCATCTCAGATTCTTTTATGAGCACTCTTTCCTTCATTTCTAAGTTTTTCTTTCTAATAGCCATCAGAACATTTTGCCACCTTCCTGATATTACTTTCTGCATTTTTTATTCTAGTTTTTCCATGACTAACAAATGAGAACAAATCTGAAAACACACCCCAACTCAACATTACCAGAGTTAAAGATTGGTACTATCAACATAAGAAGCTTGAATGGCAAAAAAATGGAGCTAGCTGAAGAATTAGATAAGTACCAGATCAACATAATAGGGGTGACCGAAACAAAAAAGACAAAAACTGGCAATATCTTTCTGAGCAATAAATATAAAATGTTATATTCAGGCAATAACAATCAAGGAAAAGAAGGAGTGGCCATAGTATTCAACACTAAATATGAGGCTAATCTTCTTGAATGGCAGGCAGTCTCAAGTAGAGTGATGTGGCCAAATATCAGAATGGGGAACTGAACAATGAGACTTATTTGTGCCTATGGTCCCACAAAAGGTTCTACTAAGGTAGAAGTGAAGGAATTTTTTTCATGCTTTCGAGCAGCGTTTCTCAACCTTTCAAAGCCCAAGGACCAGTAAAATGCCTAAAAACAATTCTACGGATCACGAAGTTACAGAGGCGTAATTTTTTTGCCCCCCCCCCCCCACCCAACCACCAAAAAAAATGGGGGGGTGGTGATACGCCATGGGCGGCACTTTTTTCGCATTTAAGAAACTGTATATAAAACAGAAAAGCAAAAAAAAAAAATAACATTTTAGAATGTTGGAATTCAAGTTTTACTTAAAAAATAAACAGTGTGTTTAATTTATTTCCCTATACATCATTTTGACTTTTTGTAATTTTTTTAAAAACCAATGGGAATTACCAACATTTTGGAAAAACTGCCTTTTATAACATAATAAATCTAAATGCATGTTTTGAATACATATGGAAACATAATTAAATTGGAAGTAAACCATTAAAAATATCAAATAAATAATATAATATAATTATGTTACTATTTGCTTTTAATGAGATGGTTGAGCTTCTCGGCCGTTGCAGAGTTGTTGGATATCTGGCTCAATATTGGTCAACTTCAGTCGAAGATAGGCACACACACTAAGACGAAGTCTGTATTTTGTTTTTATTTGAAGGAGCGATGAAAATCCTTTCTCACAAAGATAGGTTGTAGAAAACTGCATGCCGATTTTCAATGCTTATTCAGATAATTCCGGAAATTCACTTCTCACTAAAGGCAAGATCCAACGAGTCGAACCAAGATCACGGAATTGCATTTTAAGCCCACTGTCACTTGAAAGCTCAATTAACCATTCTTTTTTCGATAACGAAAGGTCATTCTCGTGACTGCAAGCCTGAAATGGATCGCAAACCCACAGAAAGTTATTATAAAAGTTATTCAGAAAATATGTTTCAAAATTCCGTTTCAGATTTTTGAGGTGGTCAAAACCCCTTTCCAGAAACTCAGAATCAACAAAAATTATCATTTTCCACTAAAAAGGATTCCAATGTTGGAAAATGTTCAAATTTTCTGTTTTTTATATAATTAATCCATAAAACCAGTTTTTTTTCTCGAATGCCTTTATTTTGTCGTACACATCAAGAACAGTTAAAGAATTTCCCTGAAGGGAGAGATTTAGTTCATTTAATTTCAAAAAAAAAAATGTCTGAAAGATAAAAGTGTTGATAACCATGCTTCGTCAACAAGGAGTGATGCAAAATCAGAATTACGTTCGTTTACAAACAATAAAACTTCGTGCCTTAATTGAAATAGCCTTGTTAGTACTTTGCCCCTGGAAAGCCAGCGAATTTCAGGATGAAGCAAAAGTTGTATATATTCACTGCCCATTTCATCGCAGAGTACTGAAAATAACCTGTTATTTAACGGTCGAGCTTTAATAAAATTAACTAGCTTTACAGCGTTGTATAGCACAGTTTTAAATTCTGGTGGCATTCCTTTGGAGGCTAACACTTCTCTATGTATGGTACCCAATTCATATAGAAATAACCCCACTATGCCTGCCTGTAAGGGAGCGAGCTTCATCCAAACAGAAGCCTGTACATTTTTCCCACTGGATCCCTTTGTGTATTATGTAATTATTGAGTGTAAAATATTTCTTCTCCAGTTGTTCAGGATGGCAAAACAGAATATCATCGTGCGCATATCTTACGTAGCATATTAACTGTGCATCAGTTGTAACATCTCATCTTTAATGCATAATAAGGACTCTTTTTTAACTCTTTCGATTAACTGAGATTCTACGTTACCTGCCATATCATTAATTCTGCGACTGACAGTATCATTTGTAAGAGGAATCAAATCAATATCTTTTAGTAACTTGTCACCAAACAGTTTTTACCATGTCTTTTATAGCTGGAAGTAGCAAATTTTCCCCGATAGAATAAGCTTTCCCTGTTTTCGCTATGCGCAAACTTAAGAGATAGGATGCTTCCAGTGCCTTGCTATTAATGGAACCCATGGCTAAACTATATCTTTCCCATGATTTAATGTCCCTAAGCGTCATTGAAAAAATTCAATTGGCTTATTTTTCACAACACAATGTTTAGTTTCTAAATGTCAGAGTTTCGCAGGTTTCATGCACTCGTTCGACAACACTTCTTAATACAAAACACATTGAGGTTTCTGTTCACTTCCATCTCCACACCAAGTAAACCTGAATTCCAAATATGAACTGTTATATTTACTACTGTATTTTTTCTTTGAACTGCTTGTTTCTTCTACTTTAATAGTATCACATTTACTCGCCGTTACAACATGTGTATTACAATTAGGGTTAGCATCACCTGTTTCATTTGCTCTTTTTTTTTTTCCAAAGTCCTAGTTCTAAGCCATTATTTTCCATTATTGAAAAACGTTTCTGAAAAATATATAAATACTGGGGTTAACTCAGGACACACTTTGTCAAAGTATCACTTAGCACTTTTGAAGATATACTGAGTTTTGGTTGGAGGGAAACCTTCAATAATAAAAATCAATAAACAACAAGCAATTGGTTGAAATGTGGATAACACATGTTCACTTCAACTCTGACAAAACAGCAAGAAGGTGGAAGGAATAAAACTATATTGTTGTTCACTTCATCCCTCTTTTATTATTCATCATTCTGCTGCTAAATTTGTAGCGGCAGAATGACGAATAATGCTTTGTCAACAAGGAGTGATTTTGCATCACTCCTTGTTGACGAAAAATGGTTATCAACACACTTATCTTTCAGACATTTTTTTGAAATTAAATGAATTATATCTCTCCCTTCAGGGAAATTCTTTAACTGTTTTTGATGAACAACAATATAGTTTCATTATTGCTTCTGCCTTTGAACATTCTAATGCTATTTGTTGGTTTTTTTTAAGTCTCCATTTGATTTCAATATTTTTACTTATTCAATTTTAATTTGTTTTGATTGGATAATTAAAAAATATATATTTAATTAATTAATTTAAGTCTCCCAGAGGACCACCTGTTCCACCATCGCAGACTACCTGTGGTCTATGGACCACAGGTTGAGAAACACTGCTTTAGAGAAAGCAACTGACACAATGAAAAAGGAAAAGTTGGTCCTTGTTGGGGATCTAAATAGCAGAGTAGGAAATGATTGTCAGGCATACAAAAATATTTTGGGAAAATTCGGAGAAAAGAGCAAAGCTAATAATAATGGCAAATATCTGTTGGATTTCTGCTCAGGACATGGACTGGTTATTACTAACACCATGTCCCAACATAAAAATGTGTACAAATTCACATGGAGAGAAGAGGCAAGGAATAAGAAAAGTCTCATCGACTATATTATTGTTGATAGTGATGTTTTCTCCCTGGTGCAGGACACCAGAGTGTACAGAGGATTTGAAACTGGAAGTGGTCACTATTTAGTCTTGAATTTCATATTGAAAAGAATAACATGTAAGAAAGTTTTAAAGCTATTAAAAGTTGGGCAGCTCTCAGATGTGAACTGTAGACTAACATACTCAAAGATTATTGAAGAAAAAATGAAAGAGTTTGAGAACAGCAACCAAACCTAGGAGATTCAGTGGCAAGTCTTGAAGCAAACACTAATTGATTCAGCCATAAATGCATGTGGTGAGGTTGTCTGCAAGGATAGAAAAATCAGAATTCCATGGTGGACACAGGAAGTTAAAGAGGCATGAAGGAAAAGAAGAAATCATATCAAAAGTTCCTGGCAAATAAGTCAGCTTGTGCTCTTAGAGAATACAGAGACAAATGCAAGAAAGCGAAACCCTGCGTAAAACTAGATAAACAAAAGTCATGGGAGGACTTTGGCAAGAACATGGAAAATAAATATCAAGGTGGAAAGATATTCTGGAGGTTGTTGAAGAAGCTTAGAAATGGAGGAAACAGTGTTGTAAAAGGAGTTAGAGATGATAAAGGTGACATGAAAACAGGAGAAAAAGATATCCTTGAAGTATGGAGTAATTACTTTGAAAAACTGCTAAATGAAACAAGCAGTGATGACAGCACAGTGATAAAAAACACTGACCAGGCATGCAGTCAGGAATACATATCCATACTTGAAGTAGAAAAAGCCATCAAAGGCTTGAAATGTGGAAAGGCAGCAGGAGTAGATGATATTCGACCAGAAATGCTGAAGTATAGTGGTATAAGAGTCTTACAGTGGCTGCACTGCATAGTTCAGAAAGCCTGGACAGAGGGACGAATTCCCGATGATTGGAGAAAAGCTCTCATAGTACCCATATAATAAAAAGGGAAATAAAACTGAACGTGAGAATTACAGAGGTATTTCCCTACTGAGTGTTCCCGACAAGATTTATTCAAGCATACTTGAGAAACGGTTGAGAAGAATTGTGGAAGAAAAGCTTGGTGAAGAACAAGCAGGATTCAGGCCAAACAGAGGCTGTCAGGATGAGATATTCACTGTATGACAAATAGTTGAGAAAGCATGGGAATATAACAAAGATCTATATTTAAGTTTTGTCGATCTGGAAAAGGCATATGACAAGGTGCCAAGAGAGAAGCTATTCAATACGCTACGGTTATATGGTGTCAGTGGATCATTATATCAAGCAATACTTAGTCTTTATTTGAGTTGTAAGTCAGCAGTTAGAATTGAAGGGAGTACAGGAAGATGGTTTAATGTTAAATCGAGTGTGAGACAAGGATATACATTAACCCCTCTGTTATTCATTATCTATATGGATCATATTATGAAGGAAAGTGGTATTAAACATGATATCAGAATTGGAGATGTTAATATCAGCTCTTTGCTTTATGTGGACGATGTTATACTTCTAAATAAATCTGCTACAAGTCTGCAAGATTCCCTGACTAAATTGAATAACTGTTGTAATAGATATGGTATGAAGGTCAGCAATAAAAAACAAAGATAATGGAAAATAGGCAGAATCATTGAAAATGTTAACTGCGTTGTGAACGGAGAACCTGTGGAACAAGTAAAACATTTCAGCTACTTAGGCACGATTTTTAATGAAGATGGTAAATTAAATATAGAAATAGACAACAGAATCAGCAAAGCTGGTATGGTAGGAAGTTAAATGAATAAATTCATATGGAATAAGAGAGAGAAATTAGTCAGAACACTAAATTAGCTGTATACAAGACAGTGTTTAAATCAGTTATAACGTATGGATCTGAGAGCTGGATCAGAAGTAAAACACTTGACAGAGACTAGAGACCGCAGATATGAGAGTCCTGAGAAAGATTAGTGGTGTGAACAGATGGTATCAATCGCAATATCATATTAAAAACAAAGATATTAAGAAAGAACTTGACATTGTCAGCATCCAGGAATGCATTAGCAGAGCTAATCTCAGGTGGTATGGTCACTTAAATTGAATGGACAAGGAAAGATTAGCAAAACAAGTGTTCTCTGCCAGGTTAGCAGGAAAACGACCCAGAGGAAGATAGGCGGATTGATACTGTAGAAAGTGCCTTAGACTATAGAAATGTAAGATCTGATAATGTTGGAGTCTTGACAAGTAATAGACTGATTTGGAGGAAAACTGCAGATAGGAAGTTAGTAATGATGTAAATTTTTCATGTAGTACTACCATATCCTGTACACCCCTTTGAAGGTACATGGCAGGAATTTGATGATGCTTTTCCATGACTTTTGTTCAGCTACTTTTACACATAGTGGCTAGAGTGGATGGTGGCATCTCCACTTTCCAACTTACAGGATGGGTATGGAAATGTATAAACTCCACTGTGGCATGGATGTTTGTGAAGGTCTTTAGGTAGTAGATGATTTTGACTACTCAGTGTAAGACTACCACCATGCTTACTGAAGCCTGACACAGCTAGAGGGGAAAAAAAGAAAAAAGTACTATGTGTTTAGATAAGGGGGTACCACATTAATCCTTACTCATGGTACAAATGTTATCAGTTCACAATCTTTTGTGAATGAGATTCACATAAAAAAATCTCCTTAGTAACAAAATAATAGTAAATTAGAGGTCATTCCTAATGAACAACATCAATACTGAATTGGAGAGATGGTTACTGTTTGTCTACATATGGTAGTCATTTAAGTCAAGATATATGGAAGGTGGGGAGAGGACACGGGTCATCCATGGAAGTTAAGTTTGTTCAGAGTCAAGAAAGGGGTAAGAGCTAGGTTTTTCTCCCAGAGAACAGTAAGTGAGTGGAATAATTTGCCGTTAGGGATAGTGAGTGCATCTAGTGTGAATTAATTTAAGGGAAGGATGATAGCTGGTTTGGCTGATTTATAGTCTCCCTCGATGATGACTCCCTGGAGGTCTCAGATAATAATAATAATTATTATAGGCCAATAATTTATTCTATCTTTCAGACTACTTATAAATGCTTTGAGCATTACTTTAAAAATAACAACAAAAAAGGGGGAAGATAAGAGAAAACACAAGAAAAAAAAAAAAAAAAACTTGACTACATGAGATAATAATGCTGATGAATTGCAAAACAGAAGTAATGCAGTTTAAACTTAAACCTTCAAACAATAACATGAACTTATGAAGTCTATAAATAAGTGAAACTGCTTAGAGGTCAGAGATAGACCTCCGATCTTATGTATAATTCTCACCTTCCATGGAGAATTCCACTAGTAAGCAATAGGATATTTGCACTATGTGACCACCAAATTGTATTTTACATTAGCTGAAACAGTGCACATTTATAATGGCAAAATATCATCTGATATGTCAGGGAATAGCTCAGCTGTTTCAAGGCAAACAGTGAAAAATTAGCTATCAGAAAAAATTAACTCAACAGAAATGAAGATAAGTAACATCAATGAAAACAAGGTGATGCTATCAAAAAAATTACAGACATACCATGATAAAATAGCTGATGTTACTGAGAAATTATCTTATTATCTAAATAATAAGATAATTTGTTCAGGTAATACAGAATTTGAGAATGACAATAAAAATAAATTTCTACTATCAAATGTAGTTCGTAGAACTACATGTCTACAAATTCTAATGAAAATATTAACAATGAAGGTTTCAGTAGGAAAAATTTTTTGGTCCTCAAAAAACTACCTTTCCTCATGAAGAAAAGGAAAGGTAGTTTTTGTCGGAGATCTAAACAACACAGCAAAAGATGAATGCTAAACATATAAATGTTTTGGAAAAATCTGAGGGCAAGATAGGAATAATAATACTCAGCACTGGCAAACTCTATACTCAGGGCACGAATAACTCATTACTTACAATATGTTTCAACAAAAGAGAACACACAAAAAACACTGATTGATATGTTATTGTTGAAAGTTAATGAAATGTTATTCTTTATATTGAGCCAGGGTATAAGAATGTGTCCTGGATTTGAAAGAAATTTTTATTATATGACATCTCCATGACACTCCTATTTCACTTCACTACACACATCTAACCATCTCTCCTACCACTTACACTCATGTTCATAGAAACCACATCACCTTACATAATTATAGTTTTTAGTAGTTAAATGGTAATTTTCATTGGTTTATCATTAGATATTTCATTGTATTGCATTTTCATCACACAGAAACCATGGTTTCTGTAATTAATAGTTGTTGCTATTGTCAGAATTCTTTATGCTATAAATAGACAGCAAGAGCTAGTTTTCATACTTTCGTGCTGAGATCACTATGGCTAGTTACGTGCAGTTAACGCCTCACAAAAAAAAGTGTGATTCAAGCTTTCAATGCAGAAGGCTATACCTCTCTTGAAATAGCTGTGGTACAACTGTTGTTGAAAGTGAAGGAAACCGGATCTGCTGAAAGGAAGAAGGGGAACAGGAAGAAAACCACTGTCTACACCACATCAAGATCAAGTTCTAAAGTGGGCCTGCCTTAAAAATCGCTGTGTCGCCTGGAGAACTAACATGGGACTAGGAAGAACAAATGGGAGTTGTGGCAAGCTCAGTCAGGAGAAGACTCATTCAACAGGGACTGATAGCTAGGTGCCCTAAAAAGAAGCCCATATTAAACAAAAAAAATGAGATTGGCTCAGTTAAATTGGTGCAAAGAGCATGCCAAATGAATCCCTGATCATTGGAAAAGAGTAATTTTTTTCCTCACAAGAAAGAGTTTAGCCTGCAGGACACTGAGGCAGAAAGTCAAATTCTCAGCGAGTCAGGTAATCTGGGACTGCATGCCATATCATGGTGTTGGTCATTTTCATTTCACAAAGATTCAGTGAATGCACAAGTGTACCAAAAAATGTTAGAAGAAGAAGAATTGCTGTCTACTATCAGAAAATCACTTTACCATAACTACGAACTGCATCTTTCAGGATGACTCTGCCCCTTGTCATAGGGCAAAAAATGTAATTAATGCTATTCTAACCCTAAAATGTATCATGAATTGAGTTTAGTAATTAAAAAAAGCTTTAATTTTTGTTGCAGGTTAATAAGTGGCTCAATGTACGCTTGATTTAGTAACTAACGTGGCATGGAAACAGTCCAGATCTCAACCCCAATGAGAATTTGTGGCCCTCAAAATAAAGACTAAAATACACAATAAAAAGCTGAAAACACTTTGGGAACTTCAAGATGCCATTACATCCCTATAAGAGAATGGAACCATGAACTGACAGTTGCATCCATTAGGAAATTGATTTTGTCAATGACTCGCTGATGCCAAGCTGTAATAAAGGCAAGAGGAGAACCCACGAAATACTAAACAGAAAAAAGTGAATTTTTAGTTTTGAATGACAGTAGAACTGTGTAGTTGGAACTAAATTTTGATACTGTTATTTGTTTTTCCAGTGAAACAATCACTGTCCACTCCATTTTGAAATATTTGCAAATTTGTCAAGTTTGTTATTATTTCCTAATTATGTCATATCTTGTATACTAAAAAGAGCCAAATATTAATTTAAAATAAGAATGTTATATTACCTTCATTATTTTTAACCATTATTGTGTTATTCTTCTTCTTCAACCTTCTGGTTCTGTCCACTGCTGGACGAAGATCTCCCCCATGATTTTCCAGATCACTTGGTTTTCTGCTTCTCCCATCCATCTCACTCCTGCGGCTTCTGTTAAAATCCATGTTTCTCCTCCATATGTTAGGACAGGAAGTATGCACTGGTCGAAAGCTTTCCTTTTTAGACTCATAGGGATGTCACTTCTGAATATGTCTCTCATTTTCCCATAAGCCATCCATTCCGAGGTGAATTCTTCATTCAATCTCTTTTCTTTGGCACTCCTCAAAGGATAACAATTGGCCCAAATATACATATGAAGTAACTTGTTTTATTTCATGGTTTTCAACTTTGATAGTTCTATGGTTTATGCATTTATTCATCACTATTTTTGTTTTTTTCTCTATTTATTTTTAACCCAATTTCTCTGGAGGCTTCGTTTAGCTGATTTAGCCTTTCTTCCAGATCTTCAAGATTATCTGCTATCAGGATAATATCATCTGCAAATTTCAGATGATGAAGCCTTTCTCCATTTATGTTTATTCCTTTTGTTTCCCAATCAAGGCTTCTAAAGACTTCCTCTAGTGCAGCTGTAAATAATTTGGGAGATATGGTGTCGCCTTGCCGGATGCCTTTTTGTACTGGAAACTTTTCACTGTTTTTATTATAATTTAATTACAAACGTTGCATTATCATAAATATGTTTTAGTGTTTCAATATATGGTTTCTCAGTTCCCTGGGTTTCAAGTGCTTTTAGTGTTGCAGATGTTTTAACTGAATCAAATGCTTTTTATCATAGTCTATATAGGCCAGACATAAGGGTTTATTGTATTCAACTGATTTTTCAACGAGCTGTCTTAATGTGTGAATATGGTCCAAAGTATTGTAATTCTTCCTAAATCCAGCTTGTACACAGGATTGCATTCCCTCTAGTTTAGATTTTATTCTATTATTTATAATTTTTGTGAAAATTTTATATATGGTGGGGAGTAGGCTTATAGGTCTGTAGTTTTTAATTTCTTCCTTATTGCCCTTTTTAAAAATTAATATTAGAAGTGAATTGTTCCAATTTTTCAAAATTTTTCTCTGTTTTAGGCATTTATTGAAGAGTTTACTCAACTGTTTGATGAAGACTTCCTCCCAGTTTTAAGAAGTCTACCATAATTCCATCTTCTCCTGGGGCCTTTCCATTCTTCATTTCCCGCAGTGCCATTTCCACTTCACCTTGTAAGATCTCAGGGGAATCATGTTCTTCCTCACTCGAGTTATCCATAGAGGATTCTTGGATGTCTCAGTCTTTGTCTTCATAGAGTTCAGTATAAAATTCGTGAATTCTTTTGATTATCGCATCTCTATTTTTTATCAGTTCACCATTTTTTCCTCTTACAGCAGCTATTTCCTTTGTTCCAACTGATAATGCTTGTCTTAGGATCTTCATATTACTATTGTTTTCTATTGTTTCTTTAATTTTCCTAGTGTTATACGATCTAAATTCATGTTTCATTCTTTTATGTATGGTTTTACAAATTTTCGTATATTCTATTTTATTGGTGTCATTCAAATCTCTTCTTTTCTTCATCAGATCTAAGGTTTCCTGCCTTAGTTTTTCCTCTCCTTGGTGCCTTTTTTACACCTCCTATTTCTAGTGCACAATTCAAGATAGATTTTGTTAATATTTCATTAGTATCATTGATGGTAGTAGCTGTGTTTAACTTTTTTAGTTCATTTTTGAGTGATTCTCTATAACAGCTTTTATTGTGGTAGAGGTTCTGCAGATTCACTAAATTGGACTTTTTGAGCTTATTCCGTTCCCATTTTTTGTTGATCCATACTTTTGCACTTACTAGTCTGTGGTCACTTCCTGTGTTAAATCTATTAAGCACTTCGGTATTATTTATTATATATCTTCTGTTGGAGAGGATGAAGTCTATTTCATTGTAAGTTTGTTCCATTTTGGCTTCTCTAAGTCCATTTTCGGTTGATTTTCTTCTTGAAAAAGCTGTTCATAATAAAGAGGTTATTTTCTTCTGCAAATTCAACAAGTCTTTCTCCTCTTTCATTCCTTTGTCCAAATCCAAATTTACTGATGGAGTTCAGATGGTCATCTCTGCTTCCAATTTTGGCATTAAAATCACCCATTATAATTATGTAGAATTCTTTAAATTATTGAATGTGGATTCTAATGTTTCATAGAAATCTTCTATCTCTTCATCTGGATGGTCCATAGTTGGGACATATACTTGTATAATTTTCAGTTGGTATCTTTTATTTACAAACAGGACATTGTCCTTGTAAATAAAAGATCTATTCATGGGCTTTTTCATTTGAATGTGAGTTAGCCAGTCTCATATGGGTAACTTGGCAGTGGTGATGGAGCAGTGAATTGCATTGGTGGTTCAGTGTAGTAGGAGAATTATGCTTATGTTCATAGAAACCGCATTACCTGCTGTAACTATGTTTTTTTGGTAATTAAATTTGAATTCCTATTTGCAAAGGGATAATAACACAATAACACTAGCTACAATGAGTCCACCTACAGTGCACAATGATAGAAGGATATTAGTAGGAACATATAACTGCAGATCTCTACGGGATGATGATAGATTGGAAGAACTGATGAAGGAATTGGAACATATAAAATGGGACGTTGTGGGTCTTTCAGAGATAAGAAGGAAAGAAGAAACTCTCATGCGATTAAAAGATAGACATCTACTCTACCACTGCGAATGTGACAGAAACTCAACTGGTGGTGTAGGATTCCTAATGAAAGCACCACATACGTGCTTCCCTAACTGAGAAAGAATAGAAATATAAGAGCTCAGAAACCATATCGAGTTAAGCTAGCAGTTACTGTAAAGAAAAATTACCTAGCAAGTTAGCACATACTCTGTTAGCAAATCAGTATACACTCTTAATATAGAGAAAATGAACTATTTTGAGGCTACTTAGAAAAATTAAAGAAAATACTTTTTTCAAAAAAAGATGATAAAAGCGACAACAAAACATGATATTTCTAATAGAGCAAAGCTAATAATAAAATTTAGTACCTGCTGGATTTCTGTTCAGGACAAGGACTAGTTATTAACAACATCATGTTCCAACATAAAAAAAGTGCACAAATACACATGGAGAGAAGATGCAAGAAATAAGAAAACTCTCATCGATTATGTTATAGTTGATAGCAATTTTCTCACTGGTTCAGGACACAAAGTATACAGCGGATTTGAAACAGGAAGTGATCACTACTTAGTTTTTAGCAGTAAAAATAAATTTCATACTGAAAAGAAGAGTGGGGGGGGGGGTTAAAACATAGAGTTGAGCAGCTTTCAGAGGTGAATTGTAGACTCAAATGCATAAGCATAAATATCATTGAAGAAAAAATGAAAGCGTTTGAAAACAACCAATTCTTGGAGTTCATTCAACTGTATCCTGAATGGTGAATCTATAGAACAAGTAAAACATTTGAGCTATTTAGGCACAGTTTTTAGTGATTATGGTATGGTAGAAAGTCAGCTGAATAAATTTATATGAAACAAGAAAGAAATTAGTTAAAATACTAAGTTACCTGTATACAAGACTGTATTCAAACCAATTCTAACTTATGTATATGAGAGCTGGGTTAGAAATAAAATGCTTGATCAAAGACTGGAGACCTCTGTTGTGGGTTCTGAGAAAGATTAGTGTAAGATGAAAAGCCAAACGGCTATTTTTTCTGGTGAAGTTAATTAAATTTAGGGGATAAAAATCCCTTATTATTTTCCAGCCAGTATGCGAAAGTCTAAGATCAAAAACTACAATCTAAGAGTTTCACGCCGAAGAACTATCGGCGAATCCAAGCGTAAGTGACCACTTGGTAGTACAACACCAAGACAACTTGAAGCAAAGGTGGAGCAAGATCCCTCACTATCCTTAATATTTTCTCATAATGTAAAAACACAGCTCCTAGGAGATGTAATACTGTCATTACAAACTCTTAGATCATAGTTTTCGATCTTAGAGTTTCGCATACTGACTGGAAAATAATAAGGGATTTTTATCCCCTAAATTTAAAGATTAGTATAGTGGACAGATGGCATCAATGACAGTATCACATTAAAAATGTGGATATTAGGAAAGAACTTGCCATTGTTAGCATTCTGGAACGTGTTAGCAGAGCTAATCTCAGCTGGTATGATCACTTAAACAGAATGTGAGAGGAAAGATTAGCAAAGCAAGTGTACTTTGAATGGGGTTTTTGCTCTGGGTCTTTTTCCTGCTAGGTTGGTAGGAAAAAGATCCATAGGAAGACCAAGATGTAGATGGATTGAAAAGTGTTTTAAAAGACAGACATATAAGCTCTGATCAATATTAGAGTTGGTTGGCTTCTTGATTGAAAGATCAAATGTGTAAATTATCACATGTTAAAAGATTTTTGTTTATATATGAATATCCCCATCAGAAATCCATTCATTCTTTCATCCAATGTAGCTCGTATCTTGCATTCACTAAATGTTACTCTGCAAGAGTAACGCTGCTCCTGAATTCAGCAATTTCATACTTTAATTTGCACATTAAATATTTTAGAGGTTTCATACATGCCAGTATACAATTTGGTATTCATTTTGAATCACTTTATCTAATTCTGGTAAACTTAAAACAGGAAAATTTAAACTAAAATTCAGATAAGTCAAAGAAAATAAATATCCCAAATACGAAATTTCATTTAAAATTTTAGCTGGACTGAAATTTGTATGTAGAGCTTGGTAAATCTAACAGGTGTTTAAACAGTGGATACATCCCTAATTAAACTTATGTTGTCCCTCTCTTATTATAAAAAAATTATTAGTAAAACACTTTTGTATATAATGACTAGCTATACTCTTAGTTTCTGCACATTAAAGTAAAGATGTTTCAATGATCAGATCAGACTGTAGAGTTTGGAACAAAAAGATTCAGAATGCATTCATTTTGTAAAATGTTTCAAGTAACAATGAAAGTATTATCTGAACTGCAATTGGTTTAGCTTAAAATAACTGATTTATGTATATTCTCAGTAGATAATGCAGCAGGTGTTGAATCAGTCAGTCAGAGTTAAACAGATATTGGATAATCTAGTGTAGCTTCAAGCTAGAAAAGTGCATACTACTCACTACAAGCAATACAAATGAATTCTCATAAAAGCTAAATTAGTCAAGTGTCTGATAACTAAAAACTTGGAACATAATGTATGTTTCTGAATTGTCAACACAATTTCTCTGTATCTAACATGGAGTAAATCAAAATATAAATATTTTATATCTTAATATTACCTGTATGCCAGCATGGCTACAAAGATAAAAATCAAATTCTGTTGGATGGGTAATACCAACATCAACTGTTGTCCCAGCAGGAATATTACCACTCTTGCCAATCTGTTCCTTTTTGTCAGCACAAAACAACCTGGTGTGATGACGTTTCTGTACTACAATAAAGGTGATTCCAGGCTTGTAGTCAGTTTCAAGCTTCATGCAAGCTTCACGAACAGCCAGAAGCTCATGGGCTAGAACCTAACAAAAGATATACCGGTAATTTGAAACATTTATGATTTTAAACGGCAACAATACCACCAAAATAACCTTGATATTGTATAAGAATTATATTTCCTATATTAATATTTTATACATAATAAAAAATAATTCCTAATTTTAAGAGCTGATTAAAGACAGACAGACATGAAACACAGACAACTACAAAAGATTTTGCATATCCTATAAGGAATGTAGAAATGTAACAATAGCTTCAGATGAAATTTACAATTCACACTTTCCCACATCCATCTGATACTAAATGAATGAATACAAGACAATCTGGGATTTACTCAATTTAACTGTATTTGGCTTTAACACAAATATGAACTATGATGGTAAACCATTGAAAATCATGCTAAGTAAAAAAGCAGCTTGAGCATATACTTCAAAATGGGACAAAAAATTTTATGTATAGTTCCAATGAATCTGATTAAGTAGTACAGGGATTCTCTAATTGGGGAAGGGTATGTGTGGAAAGAATGGTTCTTGAGAAAGAGAGCTCAACAGCAGACAAATGAATCCTAGACTTTAATGGCCTGCCACAAACTTTAATTACAATATTTGGTGGTATCAAGCAAGTGAAAATGACACACTTAAAAATTTAGTTTTATTTCAGTAATTCAAAAAAAAAAAAAAAAAAAAAAAAAAAAAAAAAAAAAAAAAAAAAAAAAAAAAAAAATTGAGCTTTGGGCAAAGTTTTCATGGCATTAGAGAACCCCTAGCTTTGTTTATACAAGTGCAACAACATGGCAGTAGTGTACTTGTGCAAAGATTGTGCTTTCGAATAGGAAGCTTGTTATTGTAAGAGAGAGAGAGAAGAAAAAAAAACGTTAGGGGAGAAGCAGTTTTCCCAAAATCTACTAATGAAACTTGTTTTGAAGGAAGATAAATTGAAGTTTGGATAAAACTATTAAGGACTATGGAGTTTTTCCGAAGTAAACAAACTAGCCCCCTTCAAATATGGAATAAGTTTAGAAAAAAAAAAAAAAAAAAAATTAAGGAAAATCATGAAAGGAAGGTATGTTTATACTGAAGGAATGTTCTGCACAAATAATTTTTTTTCCCCCAAAGAAAAACAGGTGACTTCATTCTTTATATCTGATGTAAAGTTTGTGGGCCCCTGCTCTTTAAGCTATAAGTATTATTTATAATACTGATTTGTATATAGTGCTTGCGAAACAAAGATTTTACACACACACACACACTGTTACATCTACCATGATTTCCACAAATATGATTTGTTGTAAATAAAGATATTTGAATTTATTTTGTCTCTCACTCAATCTCATCAATTTTTAGTCATTTTTATGACAGTATCCTGGATCTGAACCTGTCTTATTAACTGGAGAAAGAAAATTAGCTAATAATTCACTCTGTACATAAATAATTAGGCCCGACACTAGAAAAAATGATCTGGGGGGGGGGGGGGGGGGGAAGAATACAATAAGTAAAACTATCATTGAGCGCACAGAACTTGCATACCTTTTTTTCTTCTGTCCATACGTGACCTGAGAAAATATTTCTTTCTGGACATTTCAAGGCACTCAAATCCTGATGATTGGCATAATTATTAGATTCAAACATATTATCCTCTAAATCCTATAGAAATCACCTAGTCAGCTATTATATTCTTAGTTCTTTGATAAAAAGTTTCTAATTCATAATCTTTATGGCTATCACTCTCAAAGCTTGCTTTGTATGTTTGAAGTATGGATTTCTTTTAACATGATGCTTATTATATTTATGACTTAAACTAACATTACTACTGTTTGTTTTTTAACAAGATTAAATTTGGATTTAGGTAAAAAAGACCTTCCTCTATAAACAACTAAAATTTTCACAGGAATAATAGTAGATCATTTACTAAGATAATATTTCTTCAATCTATCTGAATGGCCCACTATAATCCTATCAAATGCTTAATATCCACAATCTTAGAAAAAGCTGGGGAGGGTCTCTTCAATATTCCATATGGGCCTGATGCACCCACTCCCAGCTTTGCCTTATAACATCACATCAGTATCCTAACAGTTCATAATATCTGTCGAAATAGCGTAAGGCAACAACAAACTCTGAATTCAGTTGCTTTGAAAAACAGATTTGGAAAGCAATTGGAAATTTCCAAAATGGCCATCATTCTTCATAAATCCAAAGGTATACATAAGAGGGCAGAACGATTGCAGATTTAAACCAAAGCACATTAATCACCCTACCATGAAAATATAACTTTAGAATACAACACAAATTGGTTTAGTTTCAAATTTCTTTCCTATCTAGTTTTATTTATGGCCAATCTACTTTTCCCTGAGGTCTCTCTTCTGTATTCACTAACCTAATCCTTTTAATTTTCAAGAAGTAATGAATATTTCTATTACAGCAGTCAGATATGCATCTATATCTTCAAATTTCTTCAAATAGGAAAGAGATCAATGAAAATCAGTAAGAAAAAAAAGAGGATCTAAAAGTACAAAGAAAGATTTTTCCTTAATACTGGAACTAAAAGCATTGTGGTAAGCAAATAAAGTCTGTGGACAATGCAGAATCTCAATGCCGGCCTGGTTGGCCGAGTGGTTAGCGTATCCACTCTCCAGCCAAAAGGCTGCAAGTTCAAATCCTGCTGTGGGCTTGGATGTTTGTTTGTGAAAATACTAGTGATCGTGGTGGTGGACAGTAGATGCTGTTGGCATAGAAGATTAGGTTCCATATAGTTGGTGGATTGAGTGGTGGAGACAAAGAGCTGTAGGGTAGGTGCCCTCTGTCGATGAGTCATTGGACTCCCTGGAGGTATCATAATTATAATAATTTATTCGTGAAAAGTTTGAAAGAAAGTGTATATAAATATACACTTATTCAGTTTTTTGATAGGCCATTGTGAAGATTTTCTTTGTGTTTAACAGGTTATACATTTGCAATAATTCTGAAGTAAAACTTGGATATCTATTTGACAACAAAAATTCTGGACAACTATACCTGCAGATTATCCCATCTGTGAAGCATCTGGCATGAGTCCCTGCCTTGTGTTTCTTTACTGGAAAAGCTTTAGAATATCTTGTAAGCATATCTACCACTACAAAAATGAATTTATTTCCTCCATCAGACTTTTTTTAAAGGACCTGAATATCTAAATGCTGAAAAGGACGAACTGGTAATATGACCTACTGTAAGGGAGCCTTACTAACCAAAGCATTTCTCAACTGTGACAGAATTGTACATAATCCTTTACATCTTTAGTCACACTTATCCAGTAATACTAATCTAATATTCAAGTTTTTGCATAACCTATACAAGTAGCCAATGATGAGGTATGGTACTAGTAAAGCACCCATTTTATCACTGCAGATGAAACAATCAGTTTTGAATTCTGGAGTCTTCCACCTTAATGAACATAAGATCCTCAGAAACAACTAAAAGAAGAGCAGAATCAAAAGATACTTCATCAATAATCACATTCCCTTGTTTGACTTTCAAATAAAGTCCAGTAAAATGGATCTTGCTGTTGGGCTTCCTTATGAATTCTTCACTCCATTCGTCTTCCTCAATTCTGTTTTTATTACCAGAGGAAACAGAGTTAACATGCACATTAAGAGTGGCACCCTCCTCAGGGCTTTTAACTGGGCTTTCCACTTAGTCTTCTGTTATAGTGGCTCAAGACAAGCAGTACTATATTTTTGGCCACACACATATATAAGAAATCTTTAGATTAAATTCCTGAATTTCTAAATGCCCATCCGATAATCTTTTGATTCTTAATCTTTAAAATCATTCAGAAAAGATAGTGGCTTATAATCAGATCTGACTTGAATATGCTGACTAAACATTTCATTTTTCTTAAGGGATAAATTATAGCTAAAGCCTCCTTTTTCTGACAGAATAATTCTTTTCTGAACCACTAAGCTTCTTGCTAAGCTCCCGTCTTAAATACTCTCCACCCATCTAGAGATGCAAAAGGTTTTTCTTAGCTTAGGATGAATCGAATGCTTTGTTCTCTGGTAGCCCAATTGAACTTAAACCTCCTTCCTTCTAAAGTTAATGAGATAGCACATAGATTATCTGAGTCAGGTTTTATTGCTTCCTGTGAAATAAGATTTCCTAGATATAAAACTCAAGAATTCACATTTTGAAGTTTTTAATGTGAATTTATATCTGGAAAGTACATCAACAGATTAAATCATCCTAGAAACACAAAACTCTTGAACCTAGTAGATAGATAGCACCAAATTCATAAGTGCTAGAAAACTTTATGCAGAGTTTCTTATACCTCTGAGAGAGCCTGGTGAACCAGAACTCCTGCAATGGACAGAAAATGCAAAGTACTCTTGAATCTTTTAATAATATCTGTAGAAACCACTGCAAGTTTTAAAAATGCTTTGGCATTACAAAATTTAACCAAAAGCTCCTCTATGTTATGTAGAGCAAAGACTCTTAAAATGTGGGTCATGACCCCATTTGGGGTCGCGTAACCGAATGTGAGGGTCGAACGTGCAACGACCAAAAATTAATTCAGATTTGAAGCTATTGTTTGTAATTCTTTATGTAAATGGTAAAATAAATGGTATAACAAAGAACTGTTTTAAAATAAATTTCTTTATGATTTCTTATCGGTAAATGTTTGATTTGTATACCTGTTTTATATAGCTACTAGGTTCTGACTGGTAGGCCAGTTTCCTTGAATTCTGAAAACTCGAAAGGCATTTGGGACAATTAAAATTTTCTCGGGTGAAAAGGAGTTGCATATGTACTGTAATATGTATGGAGAGAAAGTTCTAGAAATAAAGTCCTAGTGGCTATGCACTTCGCAACGAGTGTCCTAGGTTTGATTCCGGTCAAGGAACGTGAGGAGCTTAAGGATCTTCCTCAGCCATAGCCAAGTTAACCGGTCTTGGGCATGGACAGCACGGTTTTCCCCCCAGCTAATCTGGGTTTTTTTATCCCACAAGCAGACAAACTGGCCCCGCAAACACACACGGATACAGTCAAGAATACTTAAGACAATCCTTCCAGCCATAGGTCTGAATTGTCAGCTATGTCGGTCCCGAGCCCAGATAAAAATAGGGGTGGGAGGATTGAGGTGGTGCTGTACCTTGCCGTAAAAGGGGCTCACGGACGTTGAATCACGAAATGAATGAATCTAGAAATAAAAGTAAATTCAAGGTGAATTCCTTTTTACTTGCTTGATACCAATAAATATAACTAAATCATCTGTATTGGCAGTAAGATATGTAAATATTTTGTTATACAAAACATTACTACACAAATTATCAATTAAAAGAAATAAAGCATTATTAGATTAAGAGAGAGAGAGATTTGATTTGGATGCCCAAGAATACCACAAGAAAGCACTGAATCTGCTTGCCAATCTTCAGAGGATCAGCAATTATCAATTAAGAATTCATCCTGCACAATGAATATACTTCAAACAATCATCTTTCCTTCAGTCATGCAGAATCTTGTATGACAGGAAGGAAAAGCCTTCCTGTATTCAAGTGTTGCATGACTTGTATGAAGAGGATTATACAAGATGGGCAAATGTATGTGTACAAGGTTAAGTGAATTGTTATTTTAGGTATGTTCAATTGACAGGATGCATTCTAAACTGATGACTTTTTAATCCACAAAGTTTTGGTGAACAGTTTCAATGCTTTTTCACTGTTCTTGGGTATCCAGGTTTCTCTATCATGCACAGATCCAGCTCTTTTAAATTTATTCACAATTTAAAACTTATACTTGGTATAAAAATATACAACTAATCATGTCATTAAGATATTTGTGAAATTTATTTCACCAAAATGTCATGACGTTTGTGACATACTGTTTATATATTTTGGACATGTTGCTAACCAACACTCTCACAGTTCAACTCCAAACCTGCAGAACAAATTTCTCTTCTTCATTTATCCCTTCCACTGCTGCCCTCTTTAACAGTTTTCCGCCACGTTTCCCAGGAATACAACTCGCAGCTTTTCAAGTCAAATACAAATAAGTACCTTATTGCCCATCCACGGTACTAGCATAATGTGCATTGAGCAACTGCTCATGGATGGATTCTCGATTATTAAAAAAAATAATAACAAATAAATAAATAAATAATAAAAGCTGCACTGGAGAATGGCCACAAATCTGGAGTTTCCTATTTACAGTCATGGCAATGCTGAAACCAAAGGAGATGATTTATGCAATTTCTAATCATTCTGTTCCAAACATTTATTAAATAGAGGACAAATATCCACATAGCATATTTGGAACGAGAATTAGTTAAGAAAGGTTACAGATTTAGGAGGGAGGTGAGGATTATCTGGTATTCTAATCAGGATGTGGAAAATTTGCATCAGGCCACTGCCTAACCAACGGCACTTCTTTCCACCGAAGAGGATTTGAAAAGGAGAAGCAAGTTTGAGTTGTAGACACTGAAGCATATAGGGAAGATTTTGCTATACAGAACTGTAGAAAAATCAAACTTCAGGATTAAATACTGAAAGAGACCTGAAAAGTTATCACAATTTGAAGAATGACAGCAGCTGAATGCAACAGAGTGAGACAAGAAAATTTTGAGCTACAGAAGATTTCAGTTTTGGCATTCTCTAGCTTGGAATGTTAAATGCAACAAATATAAAAGTACAATCCTTGTGATGGGAGCAACTAATACAGTGTGTAGTTCATATAACTGAACAGTGGTTATTATAGATGCAAATAACCTCAAGCCCTATAAGAAATAGATGTTCAGATTTACATGCCTGCAAATGGTGGTGCATATTGTTTGTTGGTTTTTGTATGAATTTTTTTCAAACTTTATTAAAATGAATTTAGTTTTTTATCAAAGTTTTTTTTTTATGATTTTGTTTACAGTGAAACAATAATCATGAAGGACATTTCAAAAGTCATACCTCCATTGTGATAGTTCCCTATCCAAAAAGTGATGTCAGTGAAAAAACAAAAGATGGTTGAAGTCTACTTTGTTGTTGTCGAGTCCATTGAAAAGCTTCTAGATATGATGTGGATCTGTAGAAATGCTTTGGCAATCTGTTGAACTTTGATGGAGTAGAGCTTTTCTCTAGGGATATTGTCAATTTTCTGTAGAGCAGCAGCAATTGCTGGACAAGGATAAATGTGAACAGGTGTTAGTTCGGACAGTTTTTGCATGTTTTATAACTCCTACTACCATCTACCTGAATTTTCATGCCTTTAAAATGTTCCAACCTTAGTCTGGTGATGATTGTGGTTATTTCTCCATTTTCATTAATTTCATTCTTCTTCTTGATAATTTGTTTTACCAATCTTATTTTGGCAACAGAGTTAGCATCAGTTAGTGATACTGGGTGTAATCTTTGAGGTAAGTATCTTGCTTCTTTGGCTAGTCTGTCTGCTCTTTCATTGTCTTCAATATTTACATGGGCTGGTATCCATTGCAATGTGCAGTTCTTATTTTTCAAATTTAAGGTTGTTAGTAGTTCATGAATTTCCTGTGAAAGTTTTGTTTTTCCATTTTTTAATGTCTCGAGTGCAGATATTGAGTCGCTGTAGATGGTTATTCCTTCTGTAATGTTTATTACTTGATTTGAGAGGTGTTTGTATGGCTGTTAATTCACAAGTGAAGTTCGAATTATTAATGCATTTTCTTAACCTCAATTTTGATGTGTTTTGCATTTTAAAATGGATACCCTTGGAATGTCTCTTCAATTTTGAAAATAATCATTGATTTAATGGATCAGAGTCCAGGCTGTAAGGAGGATGTAGCTGTTGAAGTGAATGCCACTCGAATGCAACCTCATGCACCATCATATTGTAAAAGCAATAGCTGTTCATTAAGCAAGAACACAACTTTACAAAATTATGCAAATTTATTGCCATCTCTTTCACTATAGTGAATGTTTGTTTTTTGGAGTAATAATGATGGATCCAATTTGGTAGTAAACTTTGGTAATCACTTTGGCAGTAAACTAACATGGTGTCCAACATGTGCATGCTTTACTGTAACCCAATTCTGTAATGATGCGAGCGATTAACAATGATCCAATGTTCAGTTTCACTACAAGTGATCTTTGACTTAGTCGCTGATTTTCTCAGATTAACTACTCAACTTTCTGCTTATAGAAATCATCATCTGTTCTTTTTTGGCCATATTGTTTGTCACTGGTCATTAATGTGAACTCTACCATTGCTGTATCTTATTCTTTGCACCCAGAGGCATACAGTATGCATATATATAGTTGCTTTGATGCTGAGTTTTAATAAAACTCACATTTTGCATGCTTCAACAAATGTGTATGTAATAACAGGAGAAATAATACAACTTGGATTGTAAAGGACTATATATTAAACTTTAGCAGAGGAAATAAAGGAACAATACAAAACTAATTATCTAAATGCCAGTATGTAGACCACATTATTTGAAGAGTAAATTGCTTTATTCAAAACAAAAAAACCTACTAGTTTTGTAAATCACAGGTTTTACATTGTCAGGAGAAAGTTACATTAAATGATTAAAAAAACTAGAAAATGTAATTACACAACAATAAGAACTTCAAGAGTATTACAGATTGAAAACCAGTTATATCCAACAATGTGCGTTTAATGGAAATGTCATGTTCTATTATGTTTCATAAACATAACTAGTTTTCATTCTGTTGTACTCTTGAAGTTTGTAATGTCGTGTCATTTTCTAGTCGTTTTTAATCAGTCAATGTAACACCTTTCTTGCGAGAATGGAAGTCCTATGGTTTATGAAACTAGTAAGGTCAAAAATTGTGGCCTGCATACCAGCATTTAGATGAACAGCTACTAAATTACAGAAATCTAAAACTGAAAATAAGACTAAATATATGTAGAAAGTTTTTTGCCTTGGGTATACTATACGTTAAAGATACCAAATAATTTTATAAACTTGGTTTTAATCCTTTTTCCCAAGTAAGCAAACAGACAAGTCAGTCAAGTTTGCACCTGAACATAATTCAGGCTTAGTCCTGAACTATGCTCAGGCACAAACTTGCCTGTTTGCTTACTTGGAAAAAAGGATTAAAACCAAGTTTATAAAATTACTTGGTATCTTTAACGTAAGACTAAATATATTTCAAGGCCACTCCCAGACCAAATGTTGTGTGTGTGTGTGTGTGTGTGTGTATACAGCATTATTTTTCAAATGCTCTTCATATTTGTGGCACCATCCATAGTCGATAGAATTATTGAGAGTATGGGCATATAGTATGGACATCAATGATAATCCTATCTTCCACAGAATGCATTCAGTCTTCTAGCCATTGTACAGCACTGGTAATGATCCTCTGCATATTACATCTGGATTCTCACAAGGTGCAATATGGAAGGGTAAGTGGCAAAAGAGAATCTAATTTTTCGGTTGATGGCTGACAAACCTCCTGACATGTTATTAATAGGTTAGGTACATATACTGTGTAGGTTATAATGTACTGGTACCTGAATAGTGTCACCTATGCACTATATGTAAGAGATGGCGGAGAGGGGGGGGGGTATAAAGAGAGATAACCAGAAAGCCTGCTCTGCAATCAAACATAGCAAAAAAAGTCTCCAACAATAAGTAAAGTAGAGATTCACTGATGATGAAATTCATTTAGCACTCAGAGATCAAGTTGGCATGCTTTTTATGGTGAACATAATGAAGAAGTTAAAAAAAAAAAAAAAAAAAAAAAATTAGTGAAGAAACTATATTAAATATGGCAACAGAAAATACCATCATTAAGACTGATATGATGATTTTTATTTTGAACAAGAGAAAATTCAAGTTTGTCAACTAAAGCACTAAACCAGTTCAAATCCTGTCCATGACATGAGGAACGAACTTTAGCAGGTGTTTTCAATCAAATGGTGAGTTAGCCAGTCACATATGGAAGTGTAGGCTTTTTTCTTCTGGGAACTCCCCCCCCCCCCCTCCTTCCTTAAAACATGCAAACTGGCTGGACAAGTACATGCAATATATTGACAAAGGACACTTTGGGAATAAGGATCAACCACCCTGTCAGATTTGGTTTCGAATACCTACACAGTGAAGTCTATGCATAAGCACAAATCAGAAAGGAGTGAAAGATAGTTTCAAAACTATATTAAAAATGAGGATATTAGAAAGGCATTTGAAATCAGCATTCAAGGATACTTAAGAATAATCCGAGATAGTATGATCACTTTAGTGAGAAATATATGCAGTAAAAATGGGAGACTAAAGATGCAGAAAAATAACAAGATTCAAATACACCAATAGAGTTAAAAAAAACAAAAACAGAGCAGTGATGTACTGTAGGTTTTACATCCTTCTGTGTGTGGGGGGGAGGGGGGGGGGATATCACAATCGACACTCATTATAGCAAACACCATAATAAATAACTAGCAATAAGCCCAGGCAGGAATCCCAGTGGGCAAGCGTTCCTTTATTATTATATCTTGCCTTAGAAACAAAACATAAGAACCAAACATTTGATATATAATATACCAATTTGGAAGAAAACTGCTGATAGGAAACTAGCAATGAATTCTTAATTGTTTGGTATTATCATGTTAATAATTATTGTACACACTGCAAATAAGAGATGACAAAAATAGGGAATATTAAACCAATTCCTTCAACTGTCAAGTGAATGTTCACATTTTAGCTACTTAATCACAAATTATGCTGAAAAGACAAAACTAAATGTGGAAATATGCTACAGAAATAGTAAGACTAGTGAGAAAAGGCAAATATAAAATTTTAAAAAATCAACCAAAACAAATTAGTATTATACAGTGGTGTTCAAACCAATTTAGAATAAATTTCAGAATTATATTAGATATAAAATGATTAAGCTGGAGATGATACAACAGTTCTGAGGAAAAATTATAAGAATGGACATATGCCATGCATCAGTGACAGAATGGTATTAAAATAACATTTTGGTATGTTAATTTACAAATGAGAGATGCAAGATCAGTAGAAACTGCAGAAGAAAAGACAAGACACAGAAGTAAGGAACTGAACAATCTATGCAATTCAGTCTCATTGCAAGTAGCAGAGATTAGATACATAGTAGATGCTCACTATATTGAACTACTATGGACTAGAGAATAACGGCAAATACCTGTTGGATTTCTGCTCAGGACATGGATCGGTTATTAATAACACAATATTACAACATAAAAATGTGCATAAATTCACATGGAGAGAAGAGGCAAGGAACAAGAAAAGTCTCATTGGCTATGTTATTGTTGATAGTGATGTTTTCCCACTGGTGAAGGACACCAGAGTGTACAGAGGATTTGAAATTAGAAGTTATCACCATTTAATCATGAGAAGGATAATATTGAATTTCAATTGTAAAGAAGAACAAGTAAGAAAGTTTTAAAGCAAATAAAAGTTGAGCAGCTGTCAGATGTGAACTGTAGACTAAAATACACATATATTTAAGAAAAAATGAAAGAGTTTGAGAGCAGGAACCAAACCTTGGAAATTCAGTGGCAAGTCCTGAAGAAAACATTGATTGATTTAGCCAGAGAGACACATGGTGAAATGAGTACAAGGATAAAAAAATCAGAACTCCATGGTGGACACAGGAAGTTAAAGAGGCAGTGAAGGAAAAGAAGAAAGCATATCAAATGTTCCTGGCAAATAAGTCAGCTTGTGCTCATAGAGAATACAGAGACAAATGTAAGACAGCTAAACACTGTGTAAAACTGGCTAAACAAAAGTCATGGGAGGACTTTGGCAAGTCCTCCTATGCTGTAAAAGGAATTAGAGATGATAAAGGTGACATGAAAACAGGAGAAAAAAATATCCTTGAAGTATGGAGTAATTACTTTGAAAAATTGCTAAATGAAATAAGCAGTGATGACAGCACAGTGGTAAAAAACACTCAGTCAGGAATACATATCCATAGTTGAAGTAGAAAAAGCGATCAAAAGCCTGAAATGTAGAAAAGCAGCAGGAGTAGGTGATATTTGACCAGAAATGCTTAAGTATGGAGGTATAAAAGTCTTGCAGTGGCTGCACTGCATAGGTCAGAAGGCCTGGACAGAGGGACGAATTCCAGATTATTGGAGAGCAGCTCTCATAGTACCCATATATAAAAAGAGAAATAAAACTAAATGTAAGAATTACCGAGGCATTTCATTACTGAGTATTCCTGGTAAGATATATGCAAGTATACCTGAGAAACAGTTGAGAAGGATTGTGGAAGAAAAGCTTGGTGAAGAACAAGCTGGATTCAGGCCAAATAGAGGCTGTCAGGATCAGATCTTCACTTTACGACAAATAGTCGAGAAAGCATGGGAATATAACAAAGATCTGTATTTAAGTTTTGTAGATTTGGAAAAGGCATATGACAAGGTGCCAAGAGAGAAGCTATTCAATACATTGCAGCTATATGGTGTTAATGGAGCATTATATCAAGCAATACTTAGTCTTTATTTGAGTTGTAAGTCAGCAGTTAGAATTGAAGAAACTATAGGAAGATAGTTTAATGTTAAATCTGGTGTGAGACAAGGATGTACATTATCTCCTCTCTTATTCATTATCTATATGGATCACATTATGAAGGAAAGTGGTATTAAACCTGATATCAAAATTGGGTGTTAATCTCAGCTCTTTGCTTTATGTGGATAATGTTATACTTGTAAATAAATCTGCTACAAGTCTGCAAAATTCCCTGACTAATTGAATAACTGTTGTAATAGATATGGTATGAAGGCCAGCATTAAAAAGACAAAGACAATGAAAATAGGCAGAAATATTGAAAATATCAACTGCATTTTAAATGGAGAACTTATAGAACAAGTAAAACGTTTCAGCTACTTAGGATTTTTAGTAAAGATGGTAAGTTAAATATGGAAATAGACAACAGAATCGACAATGCTGGTATGGTAGGAAGTCAACTGAATAAATTTATATGGAATAAGAGAGAAATTAGTCAAAACACTAAATTAGCTGTATACAAGACAGTGTCCAAACCAATTTTAACTTATGGATCTGAGAGCTGGGTCAGAAGTAAAACACTTCACCAAAGACTAGAGACTGCAGATGTGAGAGTCCTGAGAAAGATTAGGGGCATGAACAGATGGCATCAATAGCAATATCATATTAAAAAAGAGGATATTAGGAAAGAACTTGATATTGTCAGCATCCAGGAATGCGTTAGCAGAGCTAATCTCAGGTGGTATGGTCATTTAAGCAGAATGGGAGAGGAAAGATTAGCAAAACAAGAGTTTTCTGCCAGGTTGGTAGGAAAAAGACCCAGAGGAAGGCCAAGATATAGGTGGATTGATACAGTAAAAAGTGCTTTAGAAGATAGAAATATAAGATATAATAATGTTGGAGTCTTGACAGGTAACAGATTAATTTGGAGGAAAATTGTAGATAGGAGTTAGTAATGATGTAAATTTTTCATGTAGTACTATCATATCCTGTACACCCCTTGAGGGTATATATCAAGATTTTGATGATGGACCAGAAAAATAGTGTTTTATAGCTCAAGGTTCACTAAAGTGAATTTAAGGTAGGGAAAAAAGATTTTCTTGGAAATGGTGCGTGTGGGTATGTGAGTGTGTTGTTGGGGATGTGGGAGAGAGGAATCAAAGGAAATTGCAGGACTCTGTACAGGACACAAGGGATTGGTAGGAACTAAAAATATAGGCCACAAAACAACATGAAAAAGTACAAATGCATAAAATAATAGCAGAAATATAAGAAAGAAACAAGTATGAAATTATGAAAAGGCTGCATTACCTTAAATTAATGTGGTGAGCAAATGGGACCACACTTTCCTTTTTCAGAATCCACAGTATAAAGTAAACTTCCAGATTTTGGCCAATCAACAAAACAATAAAAATTAGGATAGTTACATCAAAATGCCTGAACTAAAAATCAAAACTGGCTAAATGTGCCCAAACCAGAATATTATGCATGCTAAAAATATTATTATTGAAATCTGAATATAAAACAATGATTCTTAACTGAAGTTATACAGATGATGAGAAACAACTGTAAAGATTGTATGATAATCAGAAAGAGCATGCATTATCAATTTTTTTTTTTTTTTTTTTTTTTTTTTTTTTTTTTTTTTTTTTTTTTTTTTTTTAAATCTATACTATATTATGTTAGTACCATGGTCGGGCTTTATTATTTTTACCTAATCCAGAAACCAAATGCCAAACTTTTCAAGCCACTTCAGGCTTCTAATAAGTAGGGTAGTGGTTTTACACTGGACAATGAAATTGATTTCACACCTAAGACACCAAAGAATTCATTAGTGTACTGCATCCATGAAATTGTACACAGTTCCTTTGACAACATAAGCTGTAGCATTAAATGCCATTCTGTGATATAAAGTGACTATGTATGTATTTATATCCTAATCTAATATTGAATTTCACACAGGAATAGATGTTCAAAACTGTAATTTTTGATACATATAAATTAAAGTATATTTATATAAAATATTAGATATAATTTATCAGCAGTCCTTCTTCAACATCAGGGACAAATATACAAATAATGAAGAAAATGCCTTATGCTGCATTACCACCTGGTGAAATTGGCCTTCAGAAACACCATCTCTATAGAATATTATTCTATTTGGTTTGAACCGTGTTGACTTATAAAACTGTATCAACAATTCTTTAACCATAGATGAAAGGTCTTGAATTATTTCCTGTCTGTGCTGCTGGACCCTAACTGTAGCTGCATATCGACTGGGATGAGCATCCATGCTACCAACAACCTAGGGGGAGAAAAGGAAACAATATTGAAACATTCATTCCCATTACTAATTTATACATTGTAAAAGCCTGTACAGGATTATATATTAAAAATATTTTTCTAAAAAAAAATTTAGTCACTTATTAAGTTTATCATCAAATTCTTGACATGCACCCTCAGGTGGTGTACAGGATATTGTGATAGTACTACATGAAAAAGTTACATCATTACCAACTTCCTATTGACAATTTTCCTCTAAATCAATCTGTTATCTGCCTCCAATATTATCAATCTTATATTTCTCAATCCTAGGGCACGTCTTACTGTGTCAATAAACCTAGATCTTGGTCTTTCTGTAAGTTTTTCCTCTGACATCATGGAACAAGAACACCTGTTTTGCTAACCTTCCCTCTGCAATTTTTTTAAGCAACCATATCACTTGAGTTTATGTCTGTTAATTCCCAAATGCTAACAAAGTTAAGTTCTAGAAAGTTTTAATATAATATAATATAAAGTTAAGTTCTATCCTAATGTCCTCATTTTTAATATGGTACTGCCACTGATGCCATCTGTTCACTCTCCTAATCTTTCTCAGAACTCTCATATCTGCAGTCTAGTCTTTGATCAGTGTTTTATTTCTCACCCAGCTTTCAGATCCATAAGTTAAAATTGGTTTGAGCTCTGTCTTGTATATGCCTAGTTTTCGGTTTTGACTTCCTACCATATCAGCTTTTCTAATTCTACTCTCTTTGCACCTTCACTAATAATTGTGGCTTAATTTGATGTTTTTAATGTTTCTGCCTATTTTCACTGTCTGTCTTTTTATTGTTGTGCCATCAAGGCCAAAGAGTCAAATTTCAGATATATTAGAACACAACTAGCAGTGTTCCAACACGCATAGTAATGAATTTAACCTTTCCTTTTAGTGTTGTATGATGATCAGCATTCATTTCAATAAATTATGGAGACCACAACCATGCTAGGGATAATTACTTTAATTTGCTCATGTTTTGATCGTCATATTAAGGTCATCATTTGAAGTATGGACATATATCAAACAGTATGCCAAAGTGACAATGATTTGATCAACCATTATTCTACTGACCAACCTCTAGTGAAAAAACTACAAAGCTATATCCTATTTATAACAAAAATGATAAATCTGGTGTTTCTGATCATGCCCTAAATAATCTACATTAGAAAGGCACATCTTGTTTACATCGCACCAAAACATGGTGCAAGTATAAATTTAAAACGGCCTGTGAAATTCTTATCGGCAATCCTAATTTTAACAATAATGGTGGTCTAAAAAAAAAGTTATGTGGGTAGAATATGGCACATATTCTACCCACATAACCTTTTTGGTTTAAGGTTAACTATAATTACAATTGTAATAATCTAGGATCTTAGCTGTAATATAACAAACACTTATGTTAAACTATTGATTAAGCCTCCAATTTTGCTGTATTAAAAGTATTTATATGAATTTGTTCTCTAATGTTATAAATAGGATATAGCTTTGATGTTCTTTTGTTTCCCCCCCCACTCACTAGATCACGCCAATAGATCTTTGTGTGTGTATACACACACTGAGTTAGCTCTGCATTAGGAATAATAACCCTGATTTACATATTTGGCACAATAACCACATGTGGCTACTATAAATGGGCACACCTATTCTCTGCACTTCAGTAAACGGTTGTCACTAATGGGGAAATGTGGCAACGTAAGCCAATTTTACTGCAGGCAGATAGTTGGGGGGTCCCAGAGGGCAGATGCCGGCATTTTGGAAATAGCTGCATTTTTTGGTTGCTCCCATACCACTGTATCAAAAGTGTACCAGGACTGGATTAACCACGAACAGACATCCAGCAGAAGGGCTCACATTGGTCAGCCACACGTGGTTCATCCTAGAGGTTAGCATCAGGTGTCATGACTGGTATCTTCAAGATGACAAAATTGTTCTGCTTTATAAAGGGGTGATAAGACTAAGTCTTAGAATTGTAGGCCAATCAGCTTGTCTGGAATTAGTATGAAATATAGGCCTGTGTGTGTGTGTGTGTGTGTGTGTGTGTGTGTGAGAGAGAGAGACCATATAGACAGGTTCATGGAATTATACAAGTGATGCATCTAAGAAAAAATGGCATTATAATGAACTGACGTAATATGAATTATTGAAATCCAGCTGAAATACCAGAGCAATAATGCAATTTTTCAAGTTCTTTTGAATGATAGAATGAATGAATTTTTATTCACCCCCCCCCCCCCCCCCCCCCACGTTCCAGACTGGTAGGCCTGTTCTTGAATTCTGATGACTTGACACTCGGGGTAGCCCTGACTTTCAAAACATTTCAGATAACTTGACAAAACACGTTACAAAAAAAGCCTTATCATTTTATATTATAGAGTAGATTACAAGAACATTAAAACTAGCTACAGTATAAGAAGATATGCTTACAGCTGCAATGGAAGGTTTCTTGTTGTCACCGGCAGGAGGATGTGTTACATCAGCACCAAGAAATATCACAGGCTCACTGAACACTTTTGGTCTGCAAACATATATATTTTCAGAATTGTGAAACAAATTATTATTCTACATCCAAAAATTTAATTTCTGGTGATGAAATTAATATATGCAAACAAAAATAAAATTTGTTGTATAGCATATGATACTACTTCCTGTTTAAGAAATGAGAATTAACGTGAAAGTTTTAATAAAAATCAACAACAACAATAGTAGTTTCAAACCATTAGGGATAAAAACATTATACATGTTATATTTAATACATCATTTAACATAATTACACACTATATATATATTTTCATCGGTATTCCGACTTCTTCAGGTGAGTAAGAAATAACATAAGACATATAAAAATAACAAGGTAAAAAACATGGACTTTCTAGCTTAATAAAAAAGAAACAGAATAGTAACAGTCATATTTGAATAGGTGACCACGTGCTACTGTTGGCATGAGAAGAATGTGTGACAGCTAATTTTAGAGCACCAGTATTGGATTACTACGCTATGTGATTCAGGCAATTTGTAGCTTAGATTGTTGTTCAAGTGTGATGGGTCCAGAACTATTTCTTTTGATTCTATAATAAGTCTTTCAAATTCATCTTTACATATATATAAATTGGTTGTGTGGTCCCAATCAACTTGGTGTTGCCATTCTTCGAGGTTAGAGTTTGCAGAGAAGAGCACATGACTGGAAAGGGTGCTCGCCTCTACTGTAGGAGATGTCACGTCTATGATCCTCAAGACGAAGTGAAACAGATTTATCTGTCTGGCCAAAATAAGGTCGACCACAGTCGCACATAACTTTATAAACACCAGGAAAATGCAGTTGGTTGTGTTTTGGTCGACTCAGAAAAGAACGAAGTTTTGGCAGAGTAGTATAGTCTGTCTTAATGTTGAATTTTTTCATAATCCTAGATAGTTTTGGGGCAAGACAGCTGATAAATGGTAACTGTATATGAGTGATAGGGTTGGATTCATCTTCTTGTCGAGGGGTTGTTGGCGTGGTCTCCAATGTTTAGTGATGTTACGAGATGAATATCCATTATTTAAGAAGGTGTTTTTCAGGAAGTTAAGCTCTGTTTGTAGGTCTTCTTCTGTGGAAGTGAGACATCTTGCTCAATTTATACATATATAAGGATGAATTTGAAAGACGTATTATAGAATCAAAAGAAATAGTTCTGGGCATTTCACACTTGAACAACAATCTAAGCTACAATTTGCCTGATTCACATAGCGCAGTAATCCAATACTGGCACTCTAAAATTAGCTGTCACACACATTCTACTCATGCCAACAGCAGCACACGGTCACCTATTCAAATATGACTGTTACTATTCTGTTTCTTTTTAATAAGCTAGAAAGTTCATGTTTTTTACCTTGTTATTTTTATGTCTGAACTTTCCCCACCTTTGCAACGAGTTGCCCTGGTATTGTACTACGTACTAGGATCACTTGCATTGGCTAACGCTAGTGTCGCCGATACTTTATAGTTTACTATATTCGGCAAGAAACTCTCTGATTTCAATCTTTGAGTTTCTTATTCGGTTTTAAAACAATGTGGGATTTAATATCCCCTTAATTTAAGTAATGTTTTCATTGCCGAAATGAAGCTTATTAGCTCTTTATACTTAAGTAACTTAATGGTTGCACCTGTTTGGAAAACTCGTTCGCAGAGTACATAAGTTCTTTTCGCTATACACTTTGGTATTAGGTCTAGCTACTCACTGATGAAGCCTCAAAAAAAGGCTGAAACCAGTCTGGGTAGTGACCTCCCTCCATAATGTAATAACAGCATACATTTCCTAGGATATGTGTTTTTACATTATGGAAAATACCTAAGAATAGCGATCTGAACTTTCCCCACCTTTGCAACGAGTTGCCCTGGTATTGTACTACATACTAGGATCACTTGCATTGGCTAACGCTAGTGTCGCCGATACTTTATAGTTTACTATATTCGGCAAGAAACTCTCTGATTTCAATCTGAGTTTCTTATTCGGTTTTAAAACTATGTGGGATTTAATATCCCCTTAATTTAAGTAATATGTCTTATGTTATTTCTTACTCACTTGAAGAAGTCGGAATACCGATGAAACTAGTCGTGATTTATTAAAGTTTTTTTTTATTTTTTCTCGGGTTCTAGTCAGTTAAATTTTAATCTTATAAATGTATACATCCCGAGTCAATCCTAATTGCAACAATACATATCTACCTTCTGACGAGGTTAATGTACATCATATCAAGGATTATGAAAAAACTCAGGTAAAAATTGAACTTTTTATTAATAGGTTAGTTTTTCTGAAAAGATGCAAATTTCGCTCTGTCATCCCTAAGTTTTTAAGAGTTCAAAGAATCGATTCGCACTAAACGTGCTTATAATATCTACCGCAAGAAAAAAAATAGATTTATTAAATGAAAGAATTGTAGATACCAAGTCCAAGTCTGCTTCATTGTTTTGTAAAAGAGATTCTTTTGAAAATATCTTAAGTTCATCTTTAGATAGCAGGTGCTGTTATCTAAAGATGAACCTGGATTGATATTAAAAACATGAGCTCTCTCTGTGCTTCTAGATCGCAGCTCTGCAACAAATTAATTCTTATCAGAAAATTCAAAAATGATGGTACAACATGACAAAATTTCATGCCGGCTGGGGCATCACCAGGTTAAAAAAGGCCCCCATTGTTTTCGCCAGGGAACCAGGGCGAACAGTGAAAAGTCAGCTACTGGAACAAATCTGAAAGTACACCCCAACTCAACATCACCAGAGTTAAAGATCGATACTATCAACATAAGAAGCCTGAATGGCAAAGAAATGGAGCTAGCTGAGGAATTAGATAAGTACCAGATCGACATAATAGGGGGTGACTGAAACAAAAAAGACAAAAACTGGTGAGATCTTTCTGAGCAATAAATACAAAATGTTATATTCAGGCAATGACAATCAAGGAAAAGAAGGAGTAGCCATAGTATTCAACACAAAATATGAGGCTAATCTTCTTGAATGGCAGGCAGTCTCAAGTAGAGTGATGTGGGTAAATATGAGAATGGGGAACTGGACAATCAGACTTATTTGTGCCTATGGTCCCACAGAAGGTTCTACTAAGGTAAAAGTGGAGGAATTTTTTGATGCTTTAGAAAAAGCAACTGACACAATGAAAAAGGAAAAGTTGGTCCTTGTTGGGGATCTAAATAACAGAGTAGGAAATGATTGTCAGACATACAAAAATATTTTGGGAAAATTTGGAGAAAAGAGCAAAGCTAATAATAATGGCAAATATCTGTTGGATTTCTGCTCAGGACATGGACTGGTGATTACTAACACCATGGTCCAACATAAAAATGTGCACAAATTCACATGGAGAGAAGAGGCAAGGATTAAGAAAAGTCTCATTGACTATGTTATTGTTGATAGTAATGTTTTCTGTCTGGTGCAGGACACCAGAGTGTACAGAGGATTTGAAATTGGAAGCGACTACTATTTAGTCTTGAGCAGGATAAAATTCAATTTCATATTGAAAAGAAAAACATGTAAGAAAGTTTTAAAGCGAATAAAAGTTGAGCAGCTCTCAGATATGAACTGTAGACTAGCATATACAAAGAATATTCAAGAAAAAATGAAAGAGTTTGAGAACAGGAACCAAACCTTGGAGATTCAGTGGCAAGCCTTGAAAAAACCCTGATTGATTTAGCCAGAGAGGCATGTGGTGAGGTTGTCTGCAAGGATAGAAAAATCAGGACTCCATTGTGAACACAGGAAGTTAAAGAGGCAGTGAAGGAAAAGAAGAAATCATATCAAAAGTTCTTGGCAAATAAGTCAGCTTTTGCTCTTAGAGAATACAGAAACAAATGTAAGAAAGCGAAACATTGTGTAAAACTAGCTAAACAAAAGTCATGGGAGGACTTTGACAAGAACATAGAAAATAAATATCAAGAAGGTGGTAAGATATTCTGGAGGTTGTTGAAGAAGCTGAGAAATGGAGGAAAGAGTGCTGTAAAAGGAGTTAGAGATGATAAAGGTGACATGAAAACAGGAGAAAAAGATATCCTTGAAGTATGGAGTAATTACTTTGAAAAACTGCTAAATGAAACAAGCAATGATGACAGCACAGTGGTAAAAAACACTGCCCAGGCATGCAGTCAGGAATACATATCCATACTTGAAGTAGACAAAGCCATCAAAGGCTTGAAATATGGAAAGTCAGCAGGAGTAGATGATATTTGACCAGAAATGCTGGTATAAAAGTCTTACAGTGGCTGCACAGCATAGTTCAGAAAGCCTGGACAGAGGGACGAATTCCCGATGATTGGAGTAGGGCTCTATTAGTGCCCATATATAAAAAGGGAAAAAAACAATGTGAGAATTACAGAAGTATTTCCCTACTGAGTGTTCCTGGCAAGATCTATGCAAGTATACCTGAGAAATGGTTGAGAAGAATTGTGGAAGAAAAGCTTGGTGAAGAACAAGCTGGATTCAGGCCTAATAGAGGCTGTCAGGATCAGATCTTCACTTTACGACAAATAGTCGAGAAAGCATGGGAATATAACAAAGATCTGTATTTAAGTTTTGCCAATGTGGAAAAGGTATATGAGGTGTCAAGAGAGAAGCTATTCAATACGCTACAGTTATATGGTGTCAATGGGGCATTATAACAAGCAATACTTAGTCTGTATTTGAGTTGTAAGTCGGCAGTTAGAATTGAAGGATGTACAGGAAGAAGGTTTAATGTTAAATCTGGTGTGAGACAAGGATGTACATTATCCCCTCTGTTATTCATAATCTATATGGATCATATTATGAAAGAAACTGGTATTAAACACGATATCAAAATTGGAGATGTTAATGTCAGCTCATTGCTTTATGCAGACGATGTTATACTTCTAAATAAATTCAGATGATAGTGCTTTACTATACTCTAATAATGAAACTGACGAAGTTTAAAAAAAAACTTAATTGACTGGAAAAACGGGTATTTCTGAAAAGAAGCAATCTCATTCTGATGCAAGTAAATGTGGCTTCAGCAATAACTGCAGTCTCAGTGAAGACACAAATGCTTTTTTGGATGAGATCATGTAAACAATTGCTACTGAGACTAATAAATATCAATGAATTTTGCCACGAAAAACACTGAGGTAAAAGAGAAGTTCAAAATAAAGAAATTGATGAATACCACATTTCAGGGACTGCATTTTTTTTTCTTGGATGATAGATGGCATAGGTTAAAATAATTTATATATATATAACAGTAAACAGCCTAAGAGAGAGTAGTACAAGCTGCAAAGTGTGACTGATCTTTTTGGGGAAAAAATTTGCCAAAGTGTTGTACTCATTTAGAAACCTGCATATTGATGAAAGTGGTTTGGAAGCATAGCTAGAATTTTATGCAGTTCATTCCTTCCAAGGGACATCATTTGGGAATAAAAGTATGTCCTTTGTGATTGTGAGACAGGTTATATATTAGACATCATTGTGTATACTGCTTCTACTACAAGTTGTAAACTATGGCTTTGGTGTATCTGGAAATGTTGTACTAACACTATTCGAGCCATATTTCGATAAAGGGACATTATTTGTAATAATTGGTATACTAGTCCACATTTGTTTAAATACTAAGCTGAAAGAAAGCAAATGCATGTGGGAAAGTTAGTGCAAATTGAAAAAGTCTGCCTTAATTTTGTAGAAAATTAAAAAATGGGACATAAATTAATGATTTGTGATGAGCTTATGTTGACTTTATTTCATAAGGATGTTATGGTCAATACAGATAACATTGACAGAAAGACAGGACAAAAAACTTTTAAAACCTGCTTATATGTGTCAGATTATAACAAAAATGAATTTCTCAGAAACTGAAAATCGAAGAAATGGCATATAAAACTTCTCTTTCATCTGCTCTGTAATAAATGCATACAACCTGTTTCTAGTGAAAACCAGGAGAAAAACCTCAGTAGGGTCAATTTCAGGTTACTCTACCTTTAGGTGAATTAGGTAATTCACCTAAAGGTGGAAGACCTACAGCTCCTGATCCATGGTGTTTGACTGCAAGACATTTTCCAGCTATTGCACCCTCTAATGGTGAGGAAAAAAGCAAAAAAATAACTGAATCAGTCATAGAATATTTGTGTGATCTGTAAGGACAAGAGAGGTTGGTTGGCTGGTTTGTGGTTAATTGTCACAAAGACAGCCAAAGTCATACTACAGCATTACAAAGATTACAGTAGTATACAAGATAATAAAAATTAAATAGCTAAATAAATAACATGTTATGTACAAGAAAATATTGCTCTGGACAATTAAGAAAAACATTGGGCAATGCTGTATCTACATATAAACAGAATTTATGAACAAATGCATTTATATAAATTTTTTGTAAAAAGTTTAAAACTTCATACGATTTGTCAGTCTGACAAAGATCTACCTGAGCAACTAAGTATATGTCACTTCATCAGAACACAACATATGGTAAGATCAGCATTACACTGTTCACACATAGGCAGGTCATCCGACCCAACAGATAAGAATGAATAAAATGACTGACCTATACAGAGTCTAACAAGTACAACTTCCTTTCTTCTCTTCTGTTTCTATATAGATTGCCAGTGCTTTCTACCAAGATAATGCCACTGATTTGGAAAAAATTGCAAGCTGACCTAGCAGATGCATCTGCAGTCTCACTGCCTTTGATTTCAATGCGGCTGAATATCCAGCAGAATTGAATATCAAAATTAAAGTTCTTGTTTGATACAATAATTTTTGAACATCACAAAGGAATGTGGATGGACGTACACAGTGAGAGAAAATGGCCTGTGAAGAACTAAAGGTGTCTGTAAAATCATGCAGTTTTCTTTAATGAATACAAGTGAAAGCTGAATAGCATACCGAGCAGCACATGCAGCTCAGTAGTATAGTTACTACATTCAGGTAGTATCTGACTGAAAACAACTAAAAGAGATCTCAGATCTTGAATCAAATCAAAGTATAGACAGATAAAAAAATCAGTGTTCTGCTCTGTGTACATTAAACAGCTGCAGGTAGACCCAATGATGTGACTTCCTTAGAAAAATACTATTATGTTCAATGAAAGCAATATTGTCAACATTCATTCCAGGAGCTTGTATAATTGCTTTTAACATGCATACCAAACACAAGAATGACATTCTCACATGTGTAATATTGAACTTTCCAATGTGTGTGTGTGTGTGGGTGGGGAGAGGAGGAAATACTATTTCTGTGGGATGCTTAGGCACAGCTTTATTTTCAGGGCATAGTTAAATGACAACTGTTTCTGTCAAAGTGTGTGTGTGTGTGAGAGAGAGAGAGCCGATTCATCTGATTTGACATAAAGACTGAATAGATATGTGAAATGTATCATTAGTTATTCTCTAATCTTGATGATGGACAGGACCCAACCATTGTAGGGTATGCTACCATGAAGAAGCATAGACTTGGGACCATAAACAAGCATTGAGCAAGGACTCCACTATGAGTACAGTGACCAGGGACAAGAACACTCAGTAAGCATCAATGATGCCCTCTGGTTGAAAAGGCCTGGATTTGAAGAACCTTTAATAAAAACTGAAGGATCAGCCTTCTCATATGGAGACAGAAGTATTTTTTCCTCTTTGGAAACTGGTTTATCATCCTACAAAAACATGCAAAATATAATATTGTGGCATCATAGTCTTAATTACTATAGCTGTAAATCAAAACAACCCAATCCAACTTTCATAAGAATCCCATCAAATTCTTGTTCAACAAAATATCTTTTGATGAAAAAAAGAATATAAAGGTTTCATTTTCTCATCATATATTAGTAAGAGATCTGGTGATTCTATACTGAAGAAAATCTACAAGTTGTCTTTCAGACCGAATTTATTTCCTTAACTCAAATAGGTGAAATGTTATTATGATTTTCCTGTTACTTCCAGATGTCTACGTGTTTTTTTTCTGTTATGTTCCTTACATTCAAAAGATCTCAGTAAAGATGAAAAAATACGAGTATAGGAATTCCTCACTATACATGGTGTTTTATTGTCAGGAAGTTGCTTTATCATTTCCAATGACACATGACTTTGTAAACAGCCTCAGCTCCCAATACAATGGCAAAAGAGTCAACATACATACACATGTACCGTGAACCTAGTAAGCATTGTGGTTAAAGCCGCCATTAAATAATTATGTGTTGACTGTCTACTACCTTATATACACATTTTTATATTTAAAAAATCCTTCAGCATTGATTATGGATAAAAGAAAAAGTAAAATAACGAGTGGCAATGATAAAAAGAAGCAAAAAGTTATGTCTTCAGAGCAAAACCTTGGAAGATACACGTGGTGATAAAAAAGCAAAAATCACATGTGATGGATGACAATGAATGGCATAACTTTAACAGAAGTTCAATCATTGTTTCAAGCTGTTGAAAACAACTTATGGATGCTGACCCTAACCTTGATTTCTTATCTGCATTCCTGCAAGTCTGAAGGATGAGCTGTTATTGCAAGATATGCACACAGAAAAAGAAACAAGTCAGTGCAAACTACCTTGTCTAAATGTTATTTATTTTCACAGTAATGATGACAACACAGAATGATAATAAAATATTTATTAACTCATTTTCTGATATTATATTCAGCATCTTCAGAGCACAAAAACAGTTTGTCACAAAATAACAATATGGTATAACAGTGAGACTAGTTTAAAAAAATTGTAATGGACAACAAAAGGAACTATAGTCCTAATTAGGTGCCATCTATGTTGGAAAAAGAAAGAAAACAAATATTAATTAATCTTAAAATGACCATTTTCCAGAATTTTGGTAAATTTATACAGCCATACTTGTTGACATTTGGATATAACACCAGCAAAATATCAGTAACTTACCAGGAACTTACACTTTTTTTGTTTTCTTTGACTGCGTCTAACTTCAATATTCTGATTTTTTTAAAAAAAAATTCTTGCAGGCAACTTCAGCATCTGGAGCTAAATGAATGTTTTCATCAGTTTGCCACCAACTCCAAGGTTAGTTTTTGTTTTCAAACTCTTTCATTTTTTCTTTGAATAATACGTGCACATTTGAATCTAATGTCTGCATCCAACAGCAGCTTGACTTTGATTCCTATTAAAATTTCACACACACATTATTTTCAGTAAGATATTCACTCCTCATCTTACTCAAAACTAAGTGATCATTTCTGATTTCAAATTACTGTATATGCTTGTATCCTGAACTAGGGTTAAGATATCAAGATTTTTTTCCCCGCGTGAATTTGTGTACATCTTTATGTGGAAATATAGCATTAGTGTATGACTGGACAGTGTTCTGAACAGAAATCTAACAGGCACTTATTATCTTTGCCCTGTTCTCCAAAGTTTCCTAAAACATTTTTATATGCTAAGTTTCATTTCCTGTTTAGATCTGAAAAAAGGACCAGCCTTTCTGGATTTGAAAAATATCTCCACTTCTTTCTTAGAAGACCCTGCTGTGGGACTACAGGTTCAAAGAATTTTCACTGTTAAATTCCCTGTTTTGAAATTTGCCTATGCAACTCTAGTTGAAACTGCCTGCCAATCAAGAAGTTTATCTTCATGTTTGCTTGATCACTATTGTCCAAATATAACATCCTATATTTTTATTTTTTTACAGGATCTCACCTGTTTCAATTTGTCGCAGTAATACAATTATGACCATATGTTACTTCTCTGGTTCTTGTTGTGCCAGTTCAACTCCCCCCCCATTGATTCCAAATATTCTTATACTGATGCTGCCAATCCTGAATACTGTTCATGATGCTGACTTTTTTTTTTTTACCACTCACCCTACTTCCTTGATGAAAACAGTGAAAAGGAGACTTGTTTAATGAAGTGAAGCACCAGCTGCCATGAAATTTCACCTTACTGTACCATAATGTTCGGTTCTGATTTAAGTCACTACAGAATTCAATTTGGATGGCTTAGGTCCCAAACTTCCAGCTGATTCTCGGTATTCACTGGATATCTACTAACAGGGTGCACCACATTAAGGCAAGAATTTCACATTAGGTCATCCTAGTTAGCATTCGTTAAAGGTAACGTGAAGGTTTCCTTCGAATAACCTTTGATCCATGAGTGATCTCTTTAAATTTATTAAAAGAGATTTTTGAAGTTTGATGGTTTCGATGTTCTTGCATATTTCATAAACCTTGGCCTTTTTATTGCCGATTTTCATGTTAAATTTGTTATGGCATTATTCAAGCTAGTTAAGGGATCCTAAAAAGTTTTACTGGATTAAGTGTATAACATCATCTCCACAGAGCAGAGAGTTGAGATTTAATACTTCCAATCCTGATATCAGGTTTAATGCCACTTTCCTTCCCAACATGATGCATATTACCAAATCAAAAACGTGGAGATAGCACACATTTTTGATTTGATAATGCTAGAAAGTTAATACAGAGATGTACAGGGATAAAAGAATCAACAGTATCCCCCTGCACACTGCTCTTACTTGGGAACTACTTGCAGAGTACACACAGCTGCAGTATTATTTGAAAGTGCAGTAGAAGCCTTCTGCTGCAATGCCATCATGTTCAGCCACATGTAGTCTGCCTATGGATTTACTACACACTTGAATGGGGGATATACTGGTTACTTCATTACAGTAAATTAAGGATACTCATGATAGGTGTCAACACGGATGAAAAAATAGTACAGATAAAAAAGAACAGCATGGCCTTTGAAGGATACATCAGGATTTGAATCCCACCTAGGGCAAGAGATCATTTATAAGTGCTTTTCAACTGAATGCAGTAGTCAGTCTCACATGATGGCAAGAGGACATTTCAGCCTTGTAAACCCAATAAAACTGAACAGTTAACTGATCGCCACAACAGACTATGGATATTAGACATAAATTTATAAATGAAATAAACAAAAGTTGCAGTGGGGAAATGTTCATGCTGAGTGAGAAGCAAAGAATTTCAGGTATTGTGACATTCTGTGCTGAGAGATTTGATATAAGATATATATTTTATCATTGTTGGTTAATGAACTGATGATTATTTGGCATTATTTCTTGTTAGTGGAAGAGCACAATTACAAGCTCAATTGTAATTAAGTATGTATGTAGCTAGAGAATAACACATCTACATAACCAGCTATGCCAGTTATGTCAGTGCCTGGAATGTTTAATCTGTTACCAAAAAATGCTCAAGTACATTTACAATATCAGGTTAGTGATTCTGCAAGCTGTTCCTAACATTTACCAAAATCAACAAGTTTACAATATTTTCTCTATTATAAATTACCAGCATCAATCTAAGATGCAGTGAATAACTGGCTGATTACAACTCCCATCTTATCTAATTAAATATGATTTCACTCATTCTAGCATGCATGAATGATAAAAACTATTTTGTGCAAAGAAAGAAGAAGATGAAACAGAAAGAAACAACATTTATCATAATACAACATTAGTTTGGGAAAGAGAATCAAGTTTTAAAAACTTGCTATACAGCATTCACTGTGATTTACTTATGATAATCTTACCTGATACTGGGAACCAAGATGCTATTTATTCCTCCTAATTTTACATTTATTTTCAAACAGAGATTTGATAATGTTTGAGGAGATGTTTTGTTAACATTTTTTGCTTGAACACATTGAGTAGCCATACCCAGTACGGTATCTCCCACACGCTTCACTTCCGCTAACAAGAGAAATCAAAACACTGAGTATATAATTTTTTCATTACGTATGTCATGTAAAAGTGAATTAGACTTATATGTGTGTATAAATAACATTTTTCATTATACACCGGTGTCCAAAACCAAAGGACAAACACCATTTCCGAAGATTACAAAAGTAAATTAAGATAAATCAGCTTGTGGCAATTTGTATAACTGATAATTTCAAGTAGAAAGTGGTTACACATTCAAATTTTTGAATTGCACACAAAGGGTTCACACAAACAGGATAAAAGACTGCACTAAGAGAATTGTGTTTGAAAGAAGCTCTTTTTGTGAAGGAATAAAGTTACAAATTTGGATGTCTCGTACACTGTCTCTAAGCGCATCCAGATGATTTCACCTGGAGAAGAATTATTGAAAAGCTTAAACAAGGTCACAGAATTACTGATATAGCCAGAGTTTGGAATCTCACATAGTGTTGTATCTAGCCTCTGGACAGCATTTCAAACCAATGGAATGTGTGTTCTAGACGTTTGCTAGGAGGTCGCTCTTGCTCTAAACATGGAGCACGAAGACAGATTTTTGGTTATAACAGCAATACGTAACTGACACACAATGGCATGTCAACTTGGAAGTTGACTCCATTCAAGCACAAGTAAGCAGATATCTCAATAAACTATGGCAAAACATATGCGTCCTTTATTCACAGCTCATCATGGTGCACATTTTCAGTGGTGTTGTATCCATAACAATTGGACAAGACAACAATAAGCTAATGTACTCTTTACAGATGAGAGTCGTTTTAGTCTTTCTTCTGATTCTAGATGCACTTGATCTGGCATGAAAGTGGTATTGCTTACCATCGTGAGAATGTTCTTGAAAGGGGATAGATATGGTGGCTTGGTTCATGGTGTGAAAAGGCATTATGTTTAATCGATGCACTGAGCTACAAGTGCTGGAAAAATGAACTATGACTGGTCACATCACATCATACACAAGCAGTGGAGACAGAGGATATCAAATGAAATAGGGAGATGCATCGATGTTTGAAATTCCCCTCCAGAAAACATAGAGCAGAGAAAACACTATCCTTACTCTGAAGGAGTGGGCCAGCTTGCCTCAAGGACACCTGGTGCTTAGCATGCGACATTGTGAGAGCTGCATTGCAGTTTGAGGTGGTCATATTCCATACTGAAATGCCTCTCCACAGTTTTCTGTAAGCTCTGTACATTAATTCCTTAACTATGCCCTTAAGAAATTTGAAATTTGCAATGTTTGCCAAAAATGTATTGCAATTGGTACAAAATTTATAACACATTTTTTGTGTAATATAAGTTATTGGTATGCTGCAATAAATTTACGTCCACATTTGGCTGCAATCATGAAAAATATTTTCATATACAGATAAAAATTTAGCTTGTCCTTAGCCTTTGGACACCAGTGTATATGTAATTAGTTTTCAGCAAAATTACATAAACAGAACGTCAAACTCAACTCATATCATGCAACAAATTGATTAAGTAAAGAATCAATCACAATTAATTTTGAATCATGAAAATTTTAATTGAAGATTAAGAAGATTGCACACTGATAGTACCAGAAGATGCTGCATCAACTTGGAAATGTAAATATTCTCTCTCACACACACACAACATAGCTAATGGCATGCCTTGCAGAATTGATGAAGAAATTTCTCTGATTGAGGCTGCCATGAAATTTTAAGCATACAGTTCTCCTAAGTGCACCAGATACAGAAGTCTTAAAAGTTTAAAACCTAAATTTTCAATATTAATATCATTATTAGTCTCCATGGAGTCAATAGGCTCAACATGATTAGAATTACTTGCTAATATATCTACTGTATTACATACAGTAGATATATTAGTGAACAATGACTTCCACTTACCCACAGCTTTCTATTTAAAAAATATACTCTTCAATCTCTCTCACTTTACTATATCTTTACAAAATTTCCAAGGATGCTTCTCATTCTCCTTCCCTCACACCCTCTGCTCTGTATAATCCTTTTTGTATTAATACTGTAAAATCCCCTTACCAACATAAATGCCTCTATTATATTTGCTCTCTTCTACTTATTCACTAAACACTGCAATTTATATTCCCTCGACTTCTTATAATCAACATTCAAGAATCCAGAGACAAGTGCCTTAGCCACTTGTCCCTTCACTCTCTCCAGTTTGTGTGATTAAAGACATTTTGGGGGATTGGATCACAGAAACTGTGATCTATAATGCATTTATACTGTGGGTAGGCTAAGATTGTTTTTCTATTTTGTTTTGTATTTTTAGTCTTTGAAATATGAAACTTTTGCAAGCCACTTCAGGCCTCCAATAAGCATGGCAATGGTTTTACCAGGTAATGAAATTCACTCCCACAGCCTACAGGTTGGAGAGTGGATATGCTAACCACTCACTAACCAGACTAGCATCCATTATGGGGGGGGGGGGGGGGCACTGGTCATGCTTCTTTTCTGGAATGCTCTCTCTCTCTCTCTCTCTCACACACACACAATTTGATGGTATTGTTCAGAGCCAAATCTAACCACTTAACTAATCTCTTATCTATCACCATCTTCCACAGCTCGTGATATCGTATTTTGTACAACATTTTTGCAAAATCCTTGAATATCATAGTATGAATTTCCCTTATCCAACCGATTCATTACTTTGCAAGTAGACAGCTAAAACAAAATCAATAATATAAACAAAAACATTTTAGAGAATCCTATGTTTATGAACCCAATCCTGTATTCTTGTCATAATCTTTTCAATACCTCATCTCCCTTTTTCCTTCTTTTACCTTGCGGTGTCGAGAGTTTATTAATCATCGGACCTCAACCCGTTCACAGGATAAGGTGGTCAGCCCTACGCCCCGGTGTATCCTATGTCTGTAGTGTTGAGTTCTCAAGGCCAGTTTGTCTGCTTTGCGGGATGAAAAACCCCATGATAAACTAGGGAAAAAACCCTACTGTCCATGCCCAAGACCAACTAACTTGGCTATGGCTGAGGAAGATCCTTCAGCTCCTCGCGTCTCTTACGGGAATCGAACCTAGGACACTCCTTCCCCAGGCATATGGTTGTGAAGTGCACAGCCACTAGACTAACTGCACGGACTCTTTTCAATATTCCAAAAATGAAGACAGACAGACTAGTCTAATAATGACTAATGAAATTTTCTGAACCTTTAAGCTCATGAGGATTAGTCTTTAATTAACATCTTTCCTAGTATCAGACTTGCACAGTAGCGCTCTTTTACCTTCTTTCTTGCCCTCAGGCCTCCTTGCAAATTGCAAGCCTCGTTAAATAATCAGGTCATGGACACAGCTAAAAATATATGGTGATCTCCGATTCTTTCATTTCTGGTTTCTCTAGCTTTTTCCTTCCTTCTGGGCATTGCACAGTATCTTCCACACCAGTATGAAATGAGTACTGATCCAGTGTTTGTCATCTGTAATTATTCTTTCTACTGCTTGCTACAAAGCAGAATTCTTTTGATTTTGGCCTAACTAGCCTCAACTTTTCTAGCCTGCATTTTGTATTTATTCAACACTATCTTAAATCTCCTCTGTCACAACTTTCTCCTAATTTCACTATTCATCCATTTCAATTCTACTTTATTCATTTATCCAATACTTCGTATATAATAGCACAATGATTGTGTCAAAGGAAGTTTAACACATAAACTGCCACTCATTTATGACACAATGTTTCCAAGTCATTCAGAATGACCTTATTGCAGTGCCTACACATCCACTAATTAACTAATCTTTACTGGGAACAGACTTCATCTTTGAGAATAAATAGAGAAACCTCAGAAAATTCCCAGTTCAGAAAGGTGCGAGACAAGGCTGTGTCTCGTCTCCGATTCTCTTTAACCTGTACACAGAAGAAATATTTAATAAAATTAGTAACCTCAAAGGAATCACTGTAGGGGGCAGAAATATTAATAACCTAAGATATGCAGATGACACGGTTCTTCTAGCTGAAAACAAATATGACCTCAAAACTCTTATAGATGAAACCCTCAAGTACAGCGAACAGTATGGCCTCAGTTTCAAATTTAAAAATACAAAAATCATGATCACTTCAAGAGAAAAGGAAATACCAAAAATATGCATCAATATAAAAGGAAATAAATTAGAACAGGTACAAACATACATATACCTCGGACACTTGATCACAGAGAATGGCAGGATAGAAGATGAAATTAGAAAAAGAATTGAAATTGCAAGGTCAACTTTCAACAGTATGAAAAATCTACTAACATCTAGAGAATTAAATCTGAAAAAAAGACTAAGAATCTCCAAATGCTACATATGGGCTACATTATTATATGGAGTAGCGACATGGACACTCTCCAATCTGAGTGTGAAAAAACTGGAGGCCTTTGAAATGTTGATGCTGTGAAGAATAATGAGGATATCATGGAAAGACAAAAAAACAAATGAAGAGGTACTAGAGATGGTAGGCGAAATGAACAGGAGCCTGATGAAAGAAATTAAAAAGAGAAAAGTCAGCTACTTTGAATATGTCCAAAGTAACATAACTTTGGACATATTCAAAGTTATGTTACAAAGTTTGAACATAACTTTGAACATATTCAAAGTTATGTTCAAACTTTGTAAGCAGTTTGAACATAACTGCTTACAAAGGACACTTCTCAAAGGAACTGTTGAGGAAAAGAGAAAGACAAAGACTGGAGTGGATGAAAAATATAGACGACTGGACCTATCTCTTATATGAGGAATGCAGCAGAGAGGTGCATGGTGGAGACACATGGTAGTCAGTCTCCTGGCAGGAGAGGACACATCCACATGATTCAACTGCCGATACCAGACAAAGTTATCAATATAGAAACATGCGAGTCATACAATGCTTAAAAGTGACAGTGGCACATATGCAAATGCAGTTTGACCCTTTCAAGCATCGGTGGCTCATTGTTCAACTTCTATGTTCTGTGGAGCTCTTTACTCCATGCCTCATTATCCCACATGGTATTAATGTTCACTGACTATGGAGCTTTCCATAATCAATTATCTTATAGTTCATCTGTATGGAACATTTGAATCTAGTATTAAACTGTTTTCATCACAGCATACAAAAATGAGGGAAATATTTCATTTGTATGCAAATATTTTATTGAGTTTTGCAGTATGTTTTTATCATGTACTGATTGGCATCAGGTTTTTACTGTGTAGCTATTTAAAAATGAAAGTGCTTACAAGTTTTTTTTGTAAAATTATTTCAAATTTAAAAGAACTTAACAACATTGCAATATCATTTTGGTCAAGATTTCAGCGCAAGCTTTACCATTCAAGTTTTCTTATAAAATGATGCAGTCCTAAATGGATCAATTCACGTATATCTTGAATTTCTGTTTCTTCTCAAGTAGTAGTTAATTTTCACTGCCTGATACAGCACCACCACCATCACTTTGCTCATTGGAAACTGAACATGATCACTTATGGCCTTCTAGGTTACCAGTTTGTACAAGCTATGAAAATTCAATTCCCAGAATGCATGCATGAAAACTATATTTGCTTACCTGTAGCCTAGTAGCATCTATCATCTTCAAAGTAGTCCCCTTACGCAGCAATGCACTCAGACACAGCCATTGTTCAAAATATATCTGCAAATGGTCTTCTGGAATGCTGTTTGTTATTGTCACCACATGATGTTTGGATGTCAAAAAATTTGCACCCTTTTAAGGCATTCTTCAGTTTGAGAAGAGCCAAAAGTTGCAAGGTGCTTAGCCTGGTGAATACAGAGGATGGTCCATCTCTGTGATTGATTTTTTAGCCTGAAACTTGTGGACAGCTAATAATGCATCATATGAAGGGGCAATGTCATCATGAGACAGTAGACGATTTTTTTTTTGTTCCTCCTTAACAAAGGGCTGATCATAGAGTTCTTGCCCATTTGCAGAAAAGTTGAGCTGCTTCTCTTGTTTTGTTCTTTCAATATTAAAAATTCAAGAGGACAGAAGCTGTTGTTGAGATTCTAACGAAGCTTTCCCCTAAAGTATCTGCACAATTGCGTAAGTTCAGCAACTACACATCCATTATGTGCCAGGGTAGATGAATGGTGTGTTCTATACCCACCCTTCAATTTCCAAAGCTTATCCTTATATAACTTTTGCAATGAACATACAATTGATAGATGTAAACTTGATCCATGACCGTTTCTGACTGACATCTAATGTGCTTTGACTCATGTTTAAAAGCTATGACATTTGATGTAGTAGGGAATCTGCATTAAATTAGGCAAGATGGGGAAAAATCAGTCAGCCTGGTCAATTTTACATGTGAGCATCCATGTATAGAACATGATTACTCTGAGGATATAGTGCACACCACAGGAAAATGCTTGATTCCATATATGTTCTTATCAACATCCCACATGAACAGTAGAATGGCGGGGGGGGGGGGGGGGGACTGCAAAATCATCATCATCATCAAATTCCTGCCATGTACTCTCAAGGGGTGTACAGGATATGACAGTACTACATGAAAAAATTACATCATTACTAACTTCCTATCTGCAATTTTCCTCCAAATCAGTCTGTTACTTGTTAAGACTCCAACATTTTCAGATCTTATATTTCTATCATCTAAGGCACTTTGTACCGTATCAATCCACCTATATCTTGGTCTTCCAATGGGTCGTTTTCCTGCCAACCTGGCAGAGAACACTTGTTTTGCGAATCCTTCCTCTCCCATTCTATTTAAGTGACCATACCACCTGAGATTAGCTCTGCTAATGCATCCCTGGATGCTGACAATGTCAAGTTCTTTCCTAATATCCTCATTTTTAATATGATATTGCTATTGATGCCATCTGTTCATGCCCCTAATCTTTCTCAGGACTCTCACATCTGCAGTCTCTAGTCTTTGGTGAAGTGTTTTACTTCTGACCCAGCTCTCAGATCCATAAGTTAAAAATGGTTTGAACACTGTCTTGAAAACAGCTAATTTAGTGTTCCGACTAATTTCTCTCTTATTCCATATGAATTTATTCAATTGACTTCCCACCATACCAGCTTTGCTGATTCTGTTGTCTATTTCTATATTTAATTTGTCATCTTGTAAAAATCGTGCCTAAGTAGCTGAAATGTTTTACTTGTTCCACAGGTTCTCCATTCACAACACAGTTGACATTTTCAATGATTTTGCCTATTTTCATTGTCTTTGTCTTTTTATTGCTGACCTTCATACCATATCTATTACAACAGCTATTCAATTTAGTCAGAGAATCTTGCAGACTCGTAGCAGATTTATTTAGAAGTATAACATCATCCGCACAGAGCAAAGAGCTGACATTAACATCTCCAATTTTGATATCAGGTTTAATACCACTTTCCTTCATAATGTGATCCATATAGATAATGAATAACAGAGGGGATAATGTACATCCTTGTCTCACACCAGATTTAACATTAAACCATCTTCCTGTTCTTCCTTCAATTCTAACTGCTGACTTACAACTCAAATAAGAATGAGTATTACTTGATATAATGCCCATTGACACCATATAACCGTAGCGTATTGAATAGCTTCTCTCTTGGCACCTTATCATATGCCTTTTCCAAATCGACAAAGATTAAATATAGATCTTTGTTATATTCCCATGCTTTTTCGACTATTTGTCGTAAAGTGAAGATCTGATCCTGACAGCCTCTGTTTGGCCTGAATCCTGCTTGTTCTTCACCAAGCTTTTCTTCCACAATTCTTCTCAACCGTTTCTCAAGTATACTTGCATAGATCTTGCCAGGAACACTCAGTAGGGAAATACCTCTGTAATTCTCACATTCCGTTTTATTTCATTTTTATATATGGGTACAATGAGAGCTCTACTCCAATCATCGGGAATTCGTCCCTCTGTCCAGGCTTTCTGAACTATGCAGTGCAGCCACTGTAAGACTTTTATACCACCATACTTCAGCATTTCTGGTCGAATATCATCTACTCCTGCTGCCTTTCCACATTTCAAGCCTTTGATGGTTTTTTCTACTTCAAATATGGATATGTATTCCTGACTGCATGCCTGTCAGTGTTTTTTATCACTGTGCTGTCATCACTGCTTGTTTCATTTAGCAGTTTTTCAAAGTAATTACTCCATACTTCAAGGATATCTTTTTCTCCTGTTTTCTTTTCTCCTGTTTTCATTTCACCTTTATCATCTCTAATTCCTTTTACAGCACTCTTTCCTCCATTCCTAAGCTTCTTCAACAACCTCCAGAATATTTTGCCACCTTCTTGATATTTATTTTCTATATTCTTGCCAAAGTCCTCCCATGACTTTTGTTTAGCTAGTTTTACACACTGTTTAGCTTTCTTACATTTGTCTCTGTATTCTGTAAGAGTAAAAGCTGACTTATTTGCCAGGAACTTTTGATATGCTTTCTTCTTTTCCTTCACTGCCTCTTTAACTTCCTGTGTCCACCAGGGAGTTCTGATTTTTTTTATCTTTGCACACAACCTCACCACATGCCTCTCTGGCAGAATCAATCAATGTTTCCTTCAGAGTTTGCCACTGAATCTCCAAGGTTTGATTCCTGTTCTCAAACTCTTTCATTTTCTTTTCAATAATATTTCTGTATTTTAGTCTACAGTTTACATCTGAGAGCTGCTCAACTTTTATTCGCTTTAAAACTTTCTTACATGTTATTCTTTTCAATATGAAATTCAATTTTATCCTGCTCAAGACTAAATAGTGATCACTTCCAATTTCAAATCCTCTGTACACTCTGGTGTCGTGCACCAGGGAGAAAACATCACTATCAACAATAACATAGTCAATGAGACTTTTCTTATTCCTAGCCTCTTCTCTCCATGTGAATTTGTGCACATTTTTATGTTGGAACATGGTGTTAGTAATAACCAGTCCATGTCCTGAGCAGAAATCCAACAGATATTTGTCATTATTATTAGCTTTGCTCTTTTTTCCAAATTTTCCCAAAATATTTTTGTATGTCTGACAATCATTTCCTACTCTGTTATTTAGATCCCCAACAAGGACCAACTTTTCCTTTTTCTAAAGCGTCAAAAAATTCCTTCACTTCTACCTTAGTAGAACCTTCTGTGGGACCATAGGCACAAATAAGTCTCATTATCCAGTTCCCCATTCTCATATTTGCCCACATTACTCTACTTGAGACTGACTGCCATTCAAGAAGATTAGCCTCGTATTTTGTGTTGAATACTATGGCTACTCCTTTTCCTTGATTGTCATTGCCTAAATATAACATTTTGTATTTATTGCTCAGAAAGAACTCACCGGTTTTGGTCTTTTTTGTTTCAGTCACCCCTATTATGTCAATCTGGTACTTATCTAATTCCTCAGCTAGCTCCATTTCTTTTCCATTCAGTCTTCTTACGTTGCTAGTACCGATCTTTAACTCTGGTGATGTTGAGTTGGGGTTTGTTTTCCGATTTGTTCCAGTAGCTGACTTTTCGCTGTTCGCCCTGGTTCCCTGGCGAAAACAACGGGGGCCTTGTTTAACCGAGCGATGCCCCAGCCCCAGATACCCAACAGGGTGCACCATGAGAAGGTGAGGATTGGACATTAGGTCAGAAGCCCTGGTCGGTTCTCCGCATTCCTTTAAAGGCTATGTGGAGGTCTCCTCTCAGTTATACAGCTTTAAAATCTATTGCAGAATATGAATGTGCAGGCATATGGAAGAAGATACTGTCCACAACCAAGAAGGGAGATATCATTTTCAAGCACAAAATGGCCTCATCCATTCATCTTGGCACTACTTCACAATGGCGTGTTCATTAAAGTTATTCATGGGCTGAAGCATCAAGGTCAACATGATTTAACTCAGAACTAGAGGCAAATAAAACATATCCTAATAAGAAATCTCACTGACAAGCAAATGGCTACCACTTTCAGATCCAGTATTAGCTGGACATGCTGGAAAGGAATATGGTCGCCTACCAGGATAGCAACTCTGCCATGAGTACGACCATCTTCAGTTCTCTCCTTACGAATAACAGTGAATGCTTTAAGGGGTCATCACTTTATTTTAAATATGATTCCTGCAAACAGAAAAACAATTGGTTTATGTTTCTGCAGAACCTTGATATCACTGATATTTTGGCAAAATCGATTACAGTTCCACCATAAGATTTTTTTTTTTTTTTTTTTAATTCTTTTGGCTTTGTAGACTTCTCTGATTTGTGAGAATTTGAGGGCTTACTTTTATATGGCCCATATTTTGCAAATGATTTTGAAGTATGGACAGCTAATTTCCATCTCTTTCCCTGAAAAAATGTTTAATGCATCATCTGATGTGTCAGGATCAGTTGAGTTTAGTTTCCTTTCAGTGGATACAGAAGTATCCATTTTTTCTGTACGTGTACCTGTTGGTTTTGCTTTCAGTAATACCTTGCCATATTTTCTTGTAATGTCTGGAGCAGAGAGGACATTAGAGAAGGCTAGGATATGACGAGCTTATTATGACAGGAAAGGTTAGAGGTATTTATTAAAGTTGGGAATCTAGATATATTTTAGTGATGCAGTGACATTCTTGTCAACTTTAATGCTTCCAAAATGCAGTCCTATTGTATTTCAATGCAAGAAAGACTACACTTCTTTAACCACTGCCAACTTTGATAGTAGTGAAAAAAGAAGTGTAGTCTTTCTTGCATTGAAATACAATAGGACTGCATTTTGGAAGCATTAAAGTTGACAAGAATGTCAATGCATCACTAAAATATAAAATATGACTACAAGATCAGCATTTAAGGCATTGATTATGAAAGATCTCGTGTTTAGGATATTTAAGAACTACAGACTTTGTCCAATTAATAAAGAGAAATGGAGTATATTGTCATCATCAGAACTACAGATGAATCTGAGGTTAGTGAAAGAGGGTCATTTATAAACAGGAAAAAGAATGTGGGTGAAAGTAAAACACCTTGGGGTAGCTACAGCATTGGTGTGGAAATATGAAGAGTCGCAATATTCTTCTGAAATATTACTGCATATCAATTTGTGAGAATTTGAATCTTCTTCTTCTTATTGTGCTATCTTCTATCGAAGGTCAGCGACCATCTTGGCGAACAAACTGCAGGTCTTGTGCTAATCTGAGCAGTTGTGCACTGCTCTTTCCTGTCCACATCTTGATGTTGTCAAACCATGATATTCTTTTTCTTCCTCTAGTTCCTTTGCCATCAATTCTTCCTACCAAAATAGTTTGTAGAAGTTGGTATTTGCTGTTTCTCATGATGTGGCCAAGATATGATGTTTTTCATTTCTTGATTATTTGTACAAGATGTTTAGCTTTGCCAATGGATTTTAAGACCTCTTCATTGGTAATTTTTTCTGTCCATGATATCTTCAGCATTCTTCTGTATAGCCACATCTCAAAGGCTTCGATTTTCTTGATGGTTGTCGCCTTCAATGTCCATGTTTCAACTCCATAGAGCAGAATAGATCACACGTAACATTTCAGCATTCAGCATCTGACTTCCATGCTTAGGTCTTTATTGCAGAATAGTGTTCTCATTTTCATGAAGGACTGCCGTGCAACTTCAATCCTTGTCTTTATATCTATTTCTGGATCCCACCATTCATTAAGCCAACAACCAAAATATTTATATCTTGACACTTGATCAATATTTTTCCCATTGAGTGTCAGTTTCATTGATGAGGCTGGATGTTTGCTGATGATCATGTATTTTGTCTTGTTGATGTTTATATTTATTCCCATTCTTTGGCTTTCTATGTATACTCTGTCAATGAGTTTTTGGAGATCCATAATGTTATCTGCAATTATGCACGGTGTCATCTGCATATCGTAGGTTGTTAACAATCTTTCCATTTATTGTGATTCCCTCTGGACATTCTTCCAATGCTTTTTTAAAATTACCTCTGCGTATATGTTGAACAGGAGTGGTGAGAGCACTCATCCTTGTCTCACTCCTCTTTTGATGTTAATATCACTGGTGGTAATGTTGTCTAATTGAACGGTAGCTGACTGATTCCAATACAGATTTGTTATTAGTCTTATGTCTTGTTCGTCTAGCCTTATTTTTTGAAGGACTTCTATTAAGTTAGTGTGTCTGACTTTGTCGAATGCTTTTTCAAAATCTATGAAACACATAAAGACAGATTTCTGTTTTTCTATGCATTTTTGTATCAATATTTGGGTACGGAAAAGGGCCTCTCTAGTATACCAATACCATTCCGAAAGCCGAATTGTGTTTCACTTAGAGTTTCTTCACTTTTTCTATAAATGCGATTCTGAATTACTTTCAAAAATATTTTTAATGTTTGGCTCATTAGACTAATAAGTCGGAAGTCACCACAGGAATTCGCTTTGGGTTTCTTTGGGAAAGTGATAAATGTAGATTTGAGCCAATCTGATGGAAATTCATCACTTTCATATATTTCATTAAATAGTTTTTCAAGAAGTTTGATGTTATCTGGTTCTATTAATTTTAAAAATTCTGTTTGCACACCATCTGGTCCACTGGCTTTTCCTGTTTTACTTGTTCGTATAGCATTCTCTATTTCGCATTTCATGATTGCTGGTCCTTGAATGTTATCTTTTATATTTATAGGCTTCTGTCTAGTATCATTGAAAAGTTCTGTTACATATTTTATCCAAATCTGTGCTTTATTCTCTTCTTCTAGAACTATTTTTCCATTTTCGTCTCTTAGAGACACTATTTGCTTTTTCCTCAGTTTTCCGGAAATTTCATTGATTTTCTTATACAGATCGAAATTATCATGTTTCTTCTGAAGCAGTTCAATTTCAGTACATAAATTTTTCATCCAATTTTCCTTGGCTTCTTTTATTTTTTTCTTGATGATGTTATGTGTTTCTGTATACCTGGCTAGGTCTTTGTTTTTGTACATTCTTCTTGTATCAATAAGAGAAAGAATCTCATCTGCCATCCATTCCTGTTGTTTTATATTATTCACATAACCTACTTCTTCAATACTTGTTGTTACGATGGCATTCTTTAAGCTATTCCAAAGAGATTCCATACTTTTATTTTCTTCTATGTTAATCTGTTGTAATCGCAGGTTAAGCTGTGTCTTGGCACTTTTATTTATGTTCGGGTCTTTCAGTTTTTCTACATCAATTTTCTTTTTCTTCTTTTGTGATTTTTTAGCTGATTTTAATCTAAGACGTACTTCTGCAACTATGGGATTGTGGTCTGATGAGATATCTGCTCCAGGATAAGTCTTTGCACTCTTTATACTACTGTGGAATCTTTTATTTATCAGTATATAATCAATTTGATTTCGGACAATGTTATGTTGGTTATCTTGAGGCAATTTCCAAGTGTACAGTCTTCTGGGTGGAAGTTTAAACCAGGTATTTGCTATTGTTAGAGCTTCTTCCTGACAGAACTGGACTAGGCGATCTCCTCTGTCATTTCTGGTGCCTAAGCAATGTTCGCCAACAATTTCTCCATCATCCCCTCTTCCTATTTGAATTTGAGAATTTGAATATCATTCTCAAAATTGCAACTGTTAACTGCCACATGTTATATTTTAATTGTTTAATTTATTAAAATTAATTGTTATATATCATTGTTTTGCTCATAAAAGAAAAACAATGATATATATAAAACTTTAAGCATGATAAGCATATTGCATGGGAAGGGGTCAAGGATTGTTTTTATTCTACATTGGTCATCTCTAATTACTTTTACAATAATATTTCTTCCATCTCTAAATTTTTTTCAATAGCCTCCAGAACCATTTTGCTTGATTCATGATGTTTTTCTTCTATATTCTTCCCAATGCCTTCTGATGACCTTTTAACTACTTGTAGTCAGATTAGTCTTTTTTACATTCCCTCCCCCATATTCTCTAAGCGAACTTGCTAACTTCCTTATTAGGAACTTTGAACATGATTTCTTCTTTTTCAAAACTGTCAACTTCCTGAATCTAGCATGAGTTTAGAGGCTTTTGCAATTGACTGTCCTATAAGGTTTTTGCTTCTTGTTTTCAAACTGTTTCGTTTTCACTCCAACCATATGAACTGTGTACCTGAGCCTACAGCTCACCACTGAAAACTGCTCAACTTTAATTCTTTAGTGTAATTATAATCATCATTAAGTAAATGATCTTTGCCCTCACTCTCAATATGATATTTATCATTCCTGTATCACACAAATCCAGTCAGTCTGGTTTGGAATGATAGTTTCATTATCTACATGATTCTTTGGGATAATTCTAAATTATAACACAGAATCAAATAAATATGAATCTCTATTCGAAAATGTGAAGCCTTATTACATTGAATGGTCTATAATTGCAATGATGGATTTTCTATTCGCAAGGTGTGAAGAAACTGCAATTTCTAATTATATCTATAAGTTTTTTTTTTTATTTTAAATAATGTGCTTTTCATTTTTTTGTATCATGCAGTTTCTGATATCACTATAGTTTGGGCCTAGCATAAATACACCTGTATTAATGTCAACCACAAAGTTATATCGGTTACATTCGAATTTGTACACTTTTCTCCTTGCATTATACATGTTTCTTATTTCCTAAGCTATTGAAAACCAAAATGTTCAGCCATATTAAAAGGATATTTAACAATTTTAAAATATACTTTAATTCTTTCATTTCCTTTATAATCTGAAGCCAACATACTTTTTTTTTAAAAACCACAACCTATTACTTTTATCTCAGAAGAAAATCTTTTCATTTCAATCTAATAAGCTTAGTTGTTGAACATCATTCACCTTATTTTAATAGTCTTACAACTTCTTTTCCATTTTTCATATCAAATTCATAGCACTTTTCTAATGTACACAAATTTTCATAAATATAATCAGCTCAATACAAGAAAAAAATTGTTACAGTGAGAGATGATTGTATAGAGTTATCACTTGTAATTTATACCTGAAGGCAAAAATACTAGATTCTTATCATTACAAGAGGCTAAATGCCTCTTGTAATGATAAGAATATGTGATGTTAAGAATATGTAATGATAAGATACCTACTTTCATCAATCTCTCCTTCCCTAGCATACATGTGCTTTTCAAAACAAATACTTTTCAAGAATAGATTATTCATCAGTGCACATTTTTAATTCTCCCTCCTCAACTATTTTCATATATCCCTTTGGAGTAAATGAAGACTAATTGAGATAAATGGAAGATACAGGAAAGAAGAGCAAATAGAATTTTGAAAAGACATATGCACAATTAAAATTAATAAATTACTCAGTTATATGAAATTAATAACTTACCATATACAGGTGTCTTCCCAGGAAGAACAACTACGACTAGCTGCAGACCCTGGAATGTTGATTTGAGGTAGCGAAACATTGGTTCAACTTGTTCAGCCCCATTCGCATATTTACAGAAACACGGCTGACCAATTATGGGCATCCCTGCATCATTACTTATCTTTTGTAGCTGTTGTGTAAAGTTCCTAAATGCAAATGAAATCAATTTTAATTCAAGAATTTAAGTTTCAGCCAAGTTGATAAATTATTATTATAATAAATATAAATACTAATAACAGTTAACTGCAAAGTGTAGCCACATGATAAAATATTTTATATTCACTAATTCCCACAAAGAAATTATAAAAATCAACAAAGTTTAATAAAAGTGATAATTTCAGTGTATAAATATCCAATGTACAAACCTGTTGTATTGCAGCAAAAATTATTTTTGCAACATCATAGAATACTATCTAAGAAACTGATGTGTAACAATGTGCATAGTGATACAACTATATACATTACATACCATACTGAAAATTAATGAACTACAGTACCACTTATCTGACCTTCAAAACAATGACCCTTCAATTAACCAAACACTTGCATGTCAATCAACCTCCGGTAGAGAACCATGTAATTGTACTTTATTAGAACAGCAAGTTCTGATAATTGAAGAGTCGAATAAATGGTAGATTACTGAACTTTTGAATTGCCCAGTTCTCCTAGTCTCCAGACTCTCATTAAACTGACTAAAAAACTTAATCCTAATTAAACTCTCATTAAAAAAATTTGAATTGCTATACATGGAAACTGATGACTAGATAATACACTTTTTTTTAAAAAAAAAAGTCAGAAGCCTATTTTTATTGATCTTAAAAAATGGAATCTCACATTTCTAACTTAATATTCTATGTTATCCATATTTGTGATCACACAGCATAATTTTTATCATATATATTCAATTCCTAGATTAACAAACAGACATTAATTTCCATCTGAAAACAGTAAGTGCCATCTAAAATTATACATTCAAACATCAATAACAAAACAATTTATGGTTTATATTTATATAGTGTCTGGTGACCAAGTAATACTGTAAGATCTCATTCCTGATGCCATTCAGGCAGAATTATCACATAACATGCATGAGTGTGGCAGGAAATGTACATCAGTAGCACTTCTAGCTAACAAACAATGCAATTAAACATACTTCACTAATGTTATGTCATCATTACAAGCGACTGTCATTACCTGAATTACAAGCTCTCTGTTACTTATACTGAAATACTCACACTGTTATAAGTATAATATATAATTAGTATAATTAGCACAGATCCTACACAAAGCCACCTAAACAAATTATTATATCGACCACTCTTTAGATGCTAATACTACTGAAAAGTTGCAGGTTGATTCATCCTGCTTGTCCCCTAAATATTTATGGCCTTTCTAAAGTGCACAAATCTGATTATACATTTATGCCTGATAGCTGATTTCATAGGATCTTTTAGTTATTATTTCAAATATAAGCATCTCCCGAGTCTTCTACAAAACTTCACTGGCAAAGCCACCTCTTATATAAAAAATAGTTTTGACTTCAAATGAAAGATCTGTCTTCAAGGGTCTAAAATAATAGTCTCTTTTGATGAAGTGTTTCCCTGTTTACAAATATGCCACTTTAAGAAACTACAACTTTTACAAGGAGACTTCCCTGATAAATCGTTAAATTATTTCAGTTTACTATCAATGATGGTTACTTTATTTAACAAAATAAATTGTTTCAACAAATCAAGGATACTGCAATAGGCAGTCCTGTATCACCTGCTTTAGCCAATTACTTTATGGAGCAATTAGAGGACCAAATTTCTAACACAATTTCTCCTCAACCTCATATTTGGCTACATTTTGTTCTGGTCTCATTCTGAAACAGAACTATTTCAGAGTATGGAAAAAATTAACTCCTTATACACTCGCATTAAGTTCACGCCATTGAGCATGGATCTAACAACAGTCTTCCCTTTCTGGATACCCTACTCTTCTTGTAATATTGAATTTTTCATTTACAGGCACATACCTCAACAAAGCTTCACATCATCATCATCCTTCACAAACAACATGTATTATCAAAGCCTCATGAGCATGTACAATTTGTTCTTCAGACTTTCTTCTATAGGAAGAAGTAAAATAAAATAAAACTCAGTATAACTTCTTAATGGATATAACAAAATCACAATACAGAAAATAAATGATAATTATCCTCCTTCTGCAGACTGCAATCTGATGTTGAAAGGTCTGCATAGCCTACCCAAAAAGAACTTCTAAACAAATAGCAAGGACTCTCCACCAATATAATCTGTGTACCATCTTCTTTCTTATCACCTATTAAGGATAATTTATCACATCTCTCCTTACCTGGTGTTTATCAAATACTCTGTTCTTGTCACCTTTGCCACTTTAGACAAGACTGACCATTCTGCTATGATTAGAATCCAAGAGCATTAAGATTATATAAGATTTCTGGAATCAAAAGGTTCAGGCTTTGCTTCTCATGCCATCAACACTAGACACAGAGTTCACTGGAACAAAACCCAAGATGCTACACTACAGTGGATTTAAATCTGATCATCTATTTCTTGAATTGTGAAACCCTACACCACGTGTTATTAAACAAACAGACTGCATGCCTATCTCTACATTTTGGGAAGTGATTTATTGTTTATTATTATATTAACCGCTTAATTTTTTTTTTTTTTTATAAACTATACAACTATGCTCTGGAACTCATCATCTTACTTGTACTGCTTATTATTATTATTATTATTTTTTTTTTTTTTAAACATACAACTATACTCTGGAACTCATCATCTTACTTGTACAGCTGTGACCAAGACAAGTGATAGTATACGCATGCTGAATGACTTGTTCTTGTGTTCATAATTTAAATGTTGTAGCCAATTGTTTACCTTCTCCCTGAATGATGCCTGTGATATATTAAGTGAAATACATGGGAGTATGTAATAAATAAATAGTTTCCTTTACATGTGTGAAACCATTAATTTAAAAGTTGTATTATGTCTACCATGCATGCCCCTATTAAATGTCCATTAATAGGCAACATATACATCAGTGGTTCCCAAACCAAACTGTTTCGGTTCATGGTGCCCTTAGTGTATCAGGATTTTTCCACGATGCCCAAAGTCAGAACATAGGCCTACCTAACAGTTGCAGTGTACAGTTGGTGCAGTTAGGTTTGTTAAGTTAAAAAAATAAACGAAACACTTATTTCAAATTCAAAAACAATTTATATAAAAAGTATTAAATAAATATATATTTTGATCAATCAAACCATTGAATAAATAAATTGTAATTAGTGGGATGGGTGAGCCTGCTGTTCATTGCGCATCATCTCAAATGTTCGCTGATTTTCGGACGATACTTGATTTTATCACAACGACTGCCAAAAACCTGAAATATTTGTACCAGCTTTGTACAAATATTTCACGACACCCCAGTGCACAGTTTGGGAACCACTGATATACATAATATCTTGCAATTGCTATAGTAAATAATACTGAATGAAACAGAAAAACACCTAATTGCAGAATTAAGCAGTTTACCTGAGAGCATCTTCTCGGCAAGTTCGCTGTGGAGCGAAGCAAGCAATAGCCCACACACGAATTTCAACACCAGTATGAAACTGTTTTCCCCTCATGTCCCACACTCCTTGATTTGGAATTGCTTGCTGTTTGGTCTGCAAAGCAAAAATGCTTTAGATTAAAGTAGAAAACATGCAACTAATTTTGTAATATAATTTAACTTTATTATTTATAGGATTTATATATATATATTACAGTTTCCTTTGGTGGAAACATGTGCACAAGTGCACACACAAACTGTTGTTTTGTTACTTATTTATGGATAATTCATGCAAATTTATACAAGACAATTTGAATGTTACCTGTATTGTTCTAAATGTTTTGAACTAAGCCTTGTTCATCAGGAGTTGGCAATGACTAAGATGATATATGTGACTAATCTCATTAATGAATTAACAGCTTTGTCACCAGCTATTGATTTTTATTATGTTTTTTTTTTCACTATAATTTTTAAAGCCATTGTTGCTGGTGCACATGTTTATGTAATATATTAAGATAAGCTACTGAACTAATGTTAAATTTTTCCTATTAGACTGAATGGTATATTACTAGCCAAGAAATTATATTCTTGCTTTCAGAGGTGTGTTTTGCTGTAGAAACTTCACATAAAATTTCTTGTTGAGTATGATATATATATATATATATATATATATATTCATTCACACACTTGAAATAATTGTAGGTTTTTTTCCACTAGAAAAACCTACAACTATCTCAAGTCCATAGTATAGTAAAAAAATTCACACATCATTTTGATAATTGCATATGTAAAATATTACTTTTGCTTTTGAACTAGTACTTAACCTGTAACTCTGTGGGTCTAGATTCTCACTGATAAAGAGTTCATAGTGATTTGAAACACTAGTCTGGAGAGCAGCTATTTCCACAATGAGATAGCTAGGACAACTTTGTAGTAAAGTCAACTGCTCTTGTTAAAATTGTGAAACGACTTTAACTTGCTTCCACTTGGAAAAAATATGGATGGAAAACAACTTAGCAAGAATAATAGGTTAATATTAATGGTTCACTGGGATACAAACTATATCTAAGGGTTCTGAATGAATCTTGTTTATTTGTAATATAATACAGTTTTATACTATTCTGCCTTGTGGCATATTTCTTAGTTCCTTTATTTCACATAAAGGAACTAAGAAATTATATATGCCTTGAGGATTTATATGCCTAGAAATATAGCAACGACTGTTTTATACTAGTCATTTTATACTGCTTTATGTCTGTGGAGGTATGCTGTTCTACTCATTGTCAGTTTATCCTATGAAAGATATTTCACACACCCACAGTCATGCTGTAAACTTCTGGTAACCACGTTTTGGATGATTAGCTGAACTTATACCATTTGTTTTATTTTATCTACTTTTTCTATGTATCTAAATATTTGTCACTCCTGTTGAAAGAGTTAGGTTATTATAACATCGTATGATTTTTTTTCTTCTCTTCTCGGTGAAGATCACATGTTGATCACTTTATTGTACAATAGATGTCAATTCACAAAAAAACATTAATGGGTTATAGTATATATAATCTTAGGGGCAACTAAGGATGAAAAATAGGACCTTCAAACAGAAGAGAATAATAAACATAATACTGACATTACATCCAACTCTCGCTATAGCAAACACCATGAACTCTCGCAACAGCAAACTACCAGTCTCAACCAAATACCAACAGGCACAATACTATATAAAGGATAGTTGCTATAGAAAGAATATACCTATTTTTGTATAAATTTACATGTCAGCAATAATAAGCAGCAATGCAATAACATCTCCAAACCATGAGAATTTTTTTCTCTGAGTTTTTTCTTCTGATGAATGTGACATCATGTTTCCATGACTACACATGGAATAATATGGTATATTTTAATAACAGATCTACCAGTATCAAGAATATTCACTGCAACCTCTAGATGGTATAAGACTTTTATTATCTGGTCTTGGATTTTTTCTTTCTTAAGGGAATTGTGGACAGCCAGTGTTCATTTCTCTTGCCAGGAAAGTATCCACAAGTCAAATTCAACTCTGTCCAAGATAATAAGTATCTAAGCAGAGTTATTTTCTTATAGGACTATCTATTTTGCCTATTAATAGTTCTGGAAGAGAGGTGCACATTACCTTATTTTTTTTTCTTTCCCACTAATGGTTTCTCATGTAGTGGAACCGTTTTTCCTATATCAGGAGTGAGTCCATATTTTTCTCTTTGATTCACTCAAGGAAGATTGCAAGCATATTATACCTTTCTATGATGTTGTAAGTGTGATAGGATGGGACAGTAATATGTATTAAGGTCCCCTTTCACACTCTCTTTACAGTCACCTTATGCTATAATTGAGAGAGGATGGGACAGTAAGGTTCCCTTTCACACTCTCTTTACAATCACCTTATCAGGAAGAAGCAGAATATATACCGCCTCTTCCTAATAAGTTTTTATCCCAATGAAGACACATCATGTGTATATTATTATTATTACTCCCTCTATGGAGTCAGCAAACTCACTGTGAGAAGTTCACTCAACATCTAACATATTTATCATACTGAACCTAATATTCTTAAATACACTCCTTGCATTAACAACATATTCCAGTAATGTGTTCCATCCACCCACAATTCTTCATGTAAAAAATCCATTCCTTACACCCTCTTCACCACACTCTTATACAACTTCCAGGGATGGTTCGTTGATTCTTCTGCTCTCATCTTCTACTCTTTTGACAATCCCCTCACTAACTTAAATGTCTCTATCATATCACTTCTTTTCTTTCTATCCACTAAACTCTGTAATTTACATTCCTTTAATCTGATATTGCCAGTCACTTGTCTCTGAACCTTCCTTCTCTGAACATTGTGATATGTTTCCATATCACAATGGGAATTAGGTGACTAAATCTGATCACAATAGTCCAAGTAGTCTGATGATTTTTTTTTACAGTGTAAATACCTCCTTATCATAGTGGCAATGTGATGTGCAGTCTTTGCAACACTTGGAATATGCTCTCTAAACTTAAAGTCTACTGTCAGCCATTACTCCCAGATCCCAAATCTCATCCACTTCATGAAGCACAGTTTCATCATTATACAGCCTTATATCTCTGCACCGCAAAATGCAACACCTTGCACTAATTAATGTTAAAACTACACCCTGCTCTTTTGTCCAAGCTAAAAGTCTATTTAAAATCTTCCTGAAGGGAATTATCAGCAGTGCTCTTTATAATTCTCCCCAACTTTGAATCAACAAAAAGATACCCAGTCAATCCACACAAAATATCATTAAACTTCTTTCTTTCTTTATCAAAGACCACTACTAATGGAACTTGACGACAATGACATCACTTCCTCCATATTTGTGTGTGTGTGTGTATCTCAATTGTTTACAGTTACGGTATTCTTTTTACTCTCACATGCTCTAACATGCATAAAACATTCTGTTTCAGTCACGAAGTGACACAATTGTATGTTATCCTCCCAGTGCCTTACTTGAAAGGAGTAAAATTATGTCTGTCAGTGAAACAAATAGGCATTTTGAATACCTAAACACTAAATCATAATTCTTATTTTGGTCACATCAACTTGAATCAAGTGAATTGCTTGCTGCATTGTCTTTGCTAAAATCACTATCACACATAAACACAATTCATGAACAATGCACAACCACATATATAAACAAAAACAATTGTGATTTTTTCACAATATATTTGTATTGACAAACAACTGGAAATTAGAAAGAGAAAATTTAAATAAAAATACCATTGAACATTTCTATAGATATAATGATATGCTACACTGAAGTATTCATCACAAGCATTTGTAAAGAGCAAGTAAAGAAACAAACTATGTCAGATATTCAAAAAGCTGAGATCAGTTAAAACGTTAACAGCAATGCAATTGATGTTATAATTATATATTATGTATATGAAGTAGCTATTATACAAAAAATAATAATTGAAACATGTACATATGAATTATATATATGTATGCATGTGTGTGTGAAATGGGTTCGAGGTTACACTGAGTGGTTGGTGTATTTAGCACTCATGTAAAATTGATTTTTGTCTTATTGTTTGATCCTTAGAAAATTAGTGTACATTTTCAGGTTTTTAGAGTATTTAGTGTTTTTATATATTTTTGAGATAGTCTAGTAAATACAACTGTGAAATGGCACCAAAAAAGCAGAACACTAACAAGAACAGTGAAGAACAAAAGTGCCTGACCTAATAAAGAGGATACTAAAAATAATTTAACCTCTGAAATTGCAAAGTTCAAGTAGATTATTAGACAAACACATGGGGAATTACAGAAAGTTGAGTGGTGTTGAAAGGAGGATAAGAAAGTTAAGCAGCAAAAATGAGAAACAACAAAGCACAAAATCAGGTAAATTAGTGCAAGTAAAGTAACAAGTAAAGTTGATTGTAAAAAAAAAAAAGGCTATTATTCGGTACAGTGACTATCGCACAGGTAAATTAGTGCAAGTAAAGTAACAAGTAAAGTTGATTGTAAAAAAAAAAAGGCTATTATTCGGTACAGTGACTATCGCACAACATGCCATTGATGAGCAGGTTATAACTTCAAGTTTCCCTGTAGCAAAAGCACATGCAATTGAATAACAGAAAAGCAGAGCAAAAGAGATTGTAATTCTAGTGGGTACAAATGACTTAACTAGTGATAACTTCAGTATGAGAGAGGATAATGAAGGATTCTTGGAAGTAAGAGTGAAGAATGAGAAAGTGAAAATCATAACTATATTACCTAGATATGATAGAAATTAATTAAGAAGGGATATGATTACAAATAATTCGTTATATAAAAACTCTTATCCATTCGTTGCAGATGGATGAAAGTTTTTGGATGTGTGGAGTTAATTTTGAAGGAAAAATGGGTTTGTATAAGAGGAATGCCTACACTTGAATGCATTTGGCATCAAAGAGTCTTGAGAAATTATTAATTGGTATGACCAACACAGGGAGTCAGGGAAACTAAGTTATGATGAGAATCTGTGTGTAAGAGAAACAATGTTATGTAGCTGTCTTAATGATGAGAATGAGGAAATCGTACTTTCCCTTATGAGGCAAGTACGAGTTTGTGATCACCAGGAGACTTGTCAAGCATGTGCAAGGATATCTGCATAAGTAAGGCACTAGATAAGAACAGTGATCTGCAAGACTACAGAGACAGACATGTTAACTAGTATCAAGTGTAAAAAGAACAGTATTTTTTAGGAAGGATACACAGGATAGGAGAGGAATGGATGTGCTGCTAATGATATTGAATGACTTGAATCCAGTTAGAGTTGAAATCTATAACAGCAATACTAGTAACAGTTTTTCATGTGGCAGTAAGTTTGAAACCATCTGGTGTAAGGTGGTAACTAATATTTAATGAATTGACAGCGTATACTAGAAATATAAATTAAATAAACTTTAATATATACTTTCCGATATTTCGGCAAACGTCACGTTGCCATCTTCTTGGGAACTTACTACAAAGGCACGTGCACACAAGTACTAATAACAGCAAATGAGACTGAAGCTAACGTTTTCCTAAAGTCCTGATGGTGCCCCCTGGTGGGCTATATTGGTAGTTCTTGGCCTTTGGGCTGAAGTTCTTCTGATAAAAGTTTCCCAAATTTGGGGCAGTCTCATGCATCCAAATTTGTTGAGATTTGGCATGTTCCTAAGGGCCGAGGCTGATTCCATGAATAATCTTTCATACTTGAACTTGCTGCGGTGTATTACTGTGGCTTTCTTCCATCTTATTCTGTGGCGAGTAGATGGAAGAAAGCCACAGTAATACACCGCAGCAAGTTCAAGTATGAAAGACTATTCATGGAATTAGCCTCGGCCCTTAGGAACATGCCAAACCTCAACAAATTTGGATGCACGAGACTGCCCCAAATTTGGGAAACTTTTATCAGAAGAACTTCAGCCCAAAGGCCAAGAACTACCAATATAGCCTGCCAGGGAGCACCATCAGGACTTTAGGAAAATGTTAGCTTCAGTCTCATTTGCTGTTATTAGTACTTGTGTGCACGTGCCTTTGTAGTAAGTTCCCAAGAAGATGGCAACGTGACGTTTGCCGAAATATCGGAAAGTATATATTAAAGTTTATTTAATTTATATTTCTAGTATATGCTGTCAATTCCTTAAATATTAGTTATCATGTGTAACCAGCGTATAAGCCTTTCAACAAGGTGTAAGGTGGAGTCTAACAAGATCAAGTACATAGTATATCTGTTGGTATGTGTAGGTTTTTGTTTATTTCTGATCTTTAGTTTTTCAAGTAACCAAGTAAGTTTTACATCAAGAAAAGAAAGGGAACTGTTAACTTCTAGTTCTGTTGTAAATTTTATTTTGGATGTTGGTTGTTAAGATGGTTCAAGAATCTTGAAACAAATCTAGGCCATGCCTCATAATTTTGACCCCTTGTTTTTGACCATTGTCATCATTTATCCATTTGTTACTGAATTAAACTATTCGTTTACAATTTTTGTGGGCATTTTGAAATCTTATATCATGCTGCTTATCAGTGAATAGCATAAAAATTTGTCATGCAGTTCTTGAGTTAGTGCTTTTTCTGTTTGTTCCTTAATCTATGAAAACCAGTTTATATCAGAGTTGTAAATAAATTCCGATTCCCTTTACATTTTCTAAGCCACATTTGAATTATACCACTGTCTACCACACGTTTCTATGAATTGTTTAGTGATTCACATGCAAACTTGTTTACTTATGCTTGGGTGAAGGATTAAAAGAAAGAATATAATTTGTCTAGCATATTTATTATAATGTAATTTATTTATATTAGTTTATTTTCACATATATAAAATTCTTTCTCTAACTCTTATGATCTGGTATTTCCTTTTTCAGTCATTTCCGACTGTAGGTGACTTTTTAGGCATTGCCCACAAAGTATTCCTGGTTAGATTTTTTACAGATTAGTTCACCATTGCTTCTCCCCCCCACCTCCCATTTTATCTGGGCTTAAGACTGGCATATGGCAGGGATATACTCATGACTGTAATGTGTGTTCATGGGACCAGTTTGCCTGTTCTGGGGGACAAAAAACACCTACCTCCATATGACCTATCTCACCTTTAGTGGAAAGAGACCGGATAAAGATTCCTCATGTCACTGACGGGAATCAAACCCAGGTCTTTCTGACCAAAGGACTTCATCTATACTGACTGGGCTATGGAGGCTCCTCTTATGATCAAGCAAAATAAATAAAATGAAAAGCAAACATTAACATATTAAAAGAGATTTTCTGATAAAGGAAATTACAAGCAGTATATGTTTCACTTCAAATGGACTCAAAAGTCTCTGCATTACAGTTAATCTGCCCCATAATCACCATTGAGTGATTAACAGCAGAATAGAGTAATTACATGATAAAAGATAGAAAGCTGCTTATGATATTTAATCCTAATGTGGTTCATGTACTTGATTCATTTTGGCCACTAGGAAGGTTAAACAAGACAAAGATAACATAATAGCAGCCTTTAAAAGATAACCATATCACTCAGCCCTTATACTTGTGTTAACAGTTAATGCTTAATGACAGACAAAGAAGTGTTTAAATATAAATATGAACCACAAAGAAGAAACACCTATGTTCAAAGATGATATAGTGATTTGGACATGTTCACAAGAGCAATGGAAGAAAGTGACCAAATGGAACACACAGAAATATGGGTTACATATTAATAGCAAGAAGAAGAAGAAGAGTAAGAATATGATTTTAAATCACAGAGAAAATACCCATTAAGTCTAAAATCATTAACTTACACAGGTCTTAAAGAGTAGTAAAAACTTTGTTGAATATTTAGGAAGTGTACTTTCTAGTAAAGAAGGTTTAGATCAGGAGATACTGAGAAGGATTTCACTGGGCCAAGCTTTTTTTTTTTCTAACAGTGTAAGTGTTCCACTTTGGAATAGTAAGATCAAAATGATGTGTAAGCTTCTGGTTAACAAATGTTTTTTTTTTTTTTTTTTTTTTTTTTCATTTTGTCTCATGTAGCAGAGAGACAGAGACTAATAAAAAGAGATAAGTACAATTCCATAAACAGAAATAAAAGTTATGAGAGAAATGTTGGCAAAAACAAGGACGGACAGAATTAAATATAGACATTGCGAATGTTTAGGAACAAGAACAAATTCTTCAAGCAGGAGTTTGTGAACTCCTGCTTGAAGTGGGTTGCACATATGAGAATTAATTTATAAATACTAAGAACATATGAAATAAGAATTGAGGGAAAAAGTCAAGAGGGAGACCACAGAAAAGATGGAGACCAGATAACATTTAGGAAAAAAAAACTGCAGCAGTATTCACAAAGAAAGAACATGGGAGAATAGAAAGAAATGGAGTCTGCTTGACTTGCTAATTTCCGTTGGAACAGTTGATGACTAATATTTTGACTTCCAAATAGACATTATGTACTTAATGAAAACAAGAAGGGGGGTGCTTAAAGGTCAAATGCTGTATAACTGAGAGGAGACTTCCACATAGCTTTTAAAGGAATGTGAAGAACCGACAAGGGCTAATGACCTAATGTCCAATCCTCAACTTCTCGTGGTGCACCCTCTTGAGTATCTACCCGGATACTGAACGAACGAGGATGGGGGTAGCAATTTGGGATTTAGCCGACCAAATTGTATTCTTATTGGCTTAAACTAATATAGAAAATGATTGTACAACATGACAAAGTTTCATGGCGGCTGGGGCGTTGCCCGGTTAAACAAGGTCCCCACTGATTTGCCAGGAAACCAGGGCGAACAGCGAAAAGTTAGTTATTGGAACAAATCTGAAAGCACATCCCAACTAACATCACCAGAGTTAAAGATCGGTACTATCAACATAAGAAGCCTCAATGGCAAAGAAATGGAGCTAGCTGAAGAATTAGATAAGTACCAGATCGACATAATAGGGTTGACTGAAACAAAAAAGACAAAAACTGGTGATATCTTTCTGAGCAATAAATACAAAATGTTATATTCAGGCAATGATAATCATGGAAAAGGAGGAGGAGCCATAGCATTCAACACAAAATATGAGGCTAATCTTGAATGGCAGGCAGTCTAAAGAGTGATGTGGCCAAATATAAGAATGGGGAATTGGACAATGAGACTTATTTGTGCCTATGGTCCCACAGAAGGTTCTACTAAGGTAGAAGTGGAGGAATTTTTTGATGCTTTAGAGAAAGCATCTGACACAATGAAAAAGGAAAAGTTGGGGATCTAAATAGCAGAGTATGAAATGATTGTCAGACATACAAAAATATTTTGGGAAATTTGGATAAAAGAGCAAAGCTAATAATAATGGCAAATACCTGTTGGATTTCTGCTCAGGACATCGACTGGTTATTACTAACACCATTTTCCAACATAAAATTTGCACACATTCACATGAAGAGAAGAAGCAAGGACTCAGAAAAGTCTCATTGACTATGTTATTGTTAATAGTGATGTTTTCCCACTGGTGCAGGACACCAGAGTGCACAGAGGATTTGTAATTGAAAGTGATCACTATTTAGTCTTATGCAGGATAAAATTGAATTTCATATTGAAAAGAATAACATGTAAGAAAGTTTTAAAGCGAATAAAAGTTGAGCAGTTCTCAGAAGGGAACTGTACACTAAAATACACAATGATTACAAAATGTTAAATACAAAACGATTTGTTAGATACAAAATACACAAAGATTATTGAAGAAAAAATGAAAGAGTGAGAGAACAGGAACCAAACCTTCTAGATTCGTCGCAAGCCTTGCAGAAAACCCTGACTGACTCCACCAGAGGCGTGTGGTGAGGTTGTCTGCAAGGATAGAAAAATCAGAACTCCATGGTGGACACAGGAAGTTAAAGAGGCAGTGAAGGAAAAGAAGAAATCATATCAAAAGTTCCTGGCAAATAAGTCAGCTTTTGCTCTTAGAGAATACAGACAAATGTAAGATAGCAAAACACTGTGTAAAACTAGCTAAAGAAAAATCATGGGAGGACTTTGGCAAGAACATAGAAAATAAATATCAAGAAGGTGGTAAGATATTCTGGAGGTTGTTGAAGAAGCTGAGAAATGGAAAAGAGTGCTGTAAAAGGAGTTAGAGATGATAAAGGTGACAGGAAAATGGGAGAAAAAGATATCCTTGAAGTATGGAGTAATTACTTTGAAAAATTGCTAAATGAAACAAGTAGTGATAACACAGTGCTAAAAAACACTCAACAGGCATACAGTCAGGAATACATACCCATAGTTGAAGTAGAAAAAGCCATCAAAGGCTCAAAATGTGGACAGGCAGGAGGAGTAGATGATATTCGACCAGAAATGCTGAAGTATGGTGGTATAAGTCTTACAGTGGCTGCACTGCATAGCTCAGAAAGCCTGGACAGATGGACGAATTCCCGATGATTGGAGTAGAGCTCTAATATTACCCATATATAAAAAGGGAAGTAAAACTGAATGTGAGAATTACAGAGGTATTTCCCTACTGAGTGTTCCTGGCAAGATCTATGCAAGTATACTTGAGAAACGGTTGAGAAGAATTGTGGAAGAAAAGCTTGGTGAAGAACAAGCTGGATTCAGGCCAAATAGAGGCTGTCAGGATCAGATCTTCACTTTATGACAAATAGTTGAGAAAGCATGGGAATATAACAAAGATCTATATTTAAGTTTTGTCGATCTGGAAAAGGCATATGACAAGGTGCCAAGAGAGAAGCTATTCAATATGCTACGGTTATATGGTGCAAGTAGATCATTATATCAAGCAATACTTAGTCTTTATTTGAGTTATAAGTCAGCTGTTAGAATTGAAGGGAGTACAGGAAGATGGTTTAATGTTAAATGGATCACATTATGAAGGAAAGTGGTATTAAACCTGACATTAAAATTGGAGATGTTAATGTCAGTTCTTTGCTTTATGCAGACGATGTTATACTTCTAAATAAATCCGCTACAAGTTTGCAAGATTCCCTCACTAAATTGAATATCTGTTGTAATAGATATGGTATGAAGGTCAGCATTAAAAAGACAAAGACAATGAAAATAGGTAGAATTGTTGAAAATGTCAACTGGGTTGTGAATGGGGAACCTGTGGAACAAGTAAACCATTTCAGCTACTTAGACATGATTTTTACTGAAGATGGTAAATTAAATACGGAAATAGACAACAGAATCAACAAAGCTGGTATGGTTGCAAGTCAATTGAATAAATTCATATGGAATAAGAGAGAAATTAGGTAGAACACTAAATTAGCTGTATACAAGACAGTGTTCAAACCAGTTTTAACTTATGGATCTGAGAGCTGAGTCAGAAGTAAAACACTTGACCAAAGACTAGAGACAGCAGATATGAGAGTCTCGAGAAAGATTAGAGGCGTGAACAGATGGCATCAATGGCAATGTCATATTAAAAACGAGGATATTAGGAAAGAACTTGACATTGTCAGCATCCAGGAATGCGTTAACAGAACTAATCTCAGGTGGTAACCAGCAGGCTGTCAGGCTGAAGACCAGAACATGGCGGACAGTTGCAGAGGACTGTGCCCAGTGGCGACATGTGGTGCTTGAGGCCAAAAATCCTCCCATGCTGATAGCGCCTGGCTAATGTAAAAATGTATGTAATCTCGGGTGGTATGGTCACTTAAACAGAATGGGCAAGGAAAGATTAGCAAAACAAGTGTTCTCTGCCTGGTTGGCAGGAAAACGACCCAGAGGAAGACCAAGATATAGGTGGAATGATACAGTACAAAGTGCTTTTCACAATAGAAATATAAGATCTGATAATGTTGGAGTCTTGACAAGTAACAGACTGATTTGGAGGAAAATTGTAGATAGGAAGTTAGTAATGATGTAAATTTTTCATGTAGTACCATCATATCCTGTACATCCCTTGAGGGAACGTCAGGAATTTGATGATGATGATATCGAAAACAAGAAATTTTAACTTTTTTTTTATTCTGTCAGTCTCTGAAAAATCACAATATAAACATAGATTTTATATTTTGTTCTATTAGTACAATATAATCTTCATATGAATTCTTATGATTTATGCCACACAAGTGATTTGATTTATGCCACACAAGTGATTTGATCTACTTGTGTAATCAAATTTCAATTTAACATTTTAAATTTATGAAATTTTAACTATACTGAATACTTAACATACCCTTCCACCATACTGGAGTTTAGGTGGAGGTAGAATCCGCCCTCGAACTTCCATCATTGTGTTGCTTATTGTTAAACCAAATTCTTGAACATATGGATCATTGTTGAAATCTGCTTTTCTAACCTAGAACATAAGATATTAAAAAAAGTTGCAAATGTGCAGTAACAACATTTTAATAACCTTAAAATAATTTTTATTTATTCATTCCTCACAAAGTTTTAATTCATTCGGTGCTAGCTCCCCACCCCCAAAGTAAGCTGAAATAGAGGAGATCAGAAATGCAACTCTATGTATAATTTTTTTCATAAAAGAAAAAACATGACATCAACAAAGCCTTCCTTTTTCATACAGTAGATGGTATGTGTGTGTTAATGGGAGGGGGGGGGGTATAGCCTTATGGTAAAGCTATACCCACCCCAGTGTTCTATAAATAAAGAATTCTCGTGGAAAAGCTTAGACATTGGTTATGCATTTTTTACTAAATAATTAAAGGAAATTACAACGTAACCTAGGATATACATTAAAATAAATTTTAATATACTTCAATATTTTGGCAACGTCACGTTGCAATTTTCAAGAAACTTAAGAACAAGACACGTGCACGCAGGCACAATAAACAGTAAGTGAGAAAGAAACAGGAAGATTCTTGGGCGATTGGGCTGAAGGTCTTCTGATGTAGGTTTCCCAAATTTGAGGCAGTCTCATGCAGCCAAATTTGTTGAGGTTTGGATTGTTTCTTAGGACTGAAGCTGATTCCATGAAAAGCCTTTCATATTTGCATTTACTAAGGTGTATTATCGTGGCTTTCTTCCACCGTATTCTATGGCAGATATCCAGCGCATGGTTAGCAAGACCAGAGTGGCTGTATTGGTGAAACTGGATGTTGTCCTTGTGTTCTGATATTTGCTGTCCTGCCTGCTTGGCCAAAGTAGGACAGCTTACAACTGCAAGGGACCTGGTATATATCAGGTAGGTCTTGGGGGGGGTCTTTAGTAGAGTGGATAAGGGATGCCAATTTTTTTATATGGTCTGTAACAAGAAGTCATGTTTTTTTAGGATTTTTGTAATGTTTTGTAATTTTTTTTACTAAATAATTTAATTTTTTAATAAATTAAATTATTTAGTAAACTGCATAACCAACGTCTAAACCTTCCCAAGAGAATTATGATAATCCACGGAGATGATATTGCACGTAAAGCACGCCATTACGGTAAAATGAAGTTAAAGCTATCAAGACAACTGAATTGTCTCGCCTTCCTAAAACGCTACCGGGATAACCAGGTAATTCCTAACTGTCAAATTCAAGTACCGTTTCTCTTTGCAAAAGGCTCTTCGTTAATATAACCGTGCCAGCCAAGCCTTGCTCAGGGAACAAATCACCACGACTCGCTGTTTCCTGAATGATGCTAACTTAGCTATCCAGGCACTCGAAGATGACCTTTCAAGCACCTTAAGCCACGAAATTTGGTCTATTTTATACGACATCTCGTGTACTGCAGCAGAGAAAGAATTTAAAAAAGTACGAGATCGACACATCAAAAAATTTGAAAATTTAAAAAAGAACTCAATCTCAAAACCACAACTTCCTACCGAAACGGTAGTCAACCTTTCGTCATTTAGTGTGAAACCTGAAGCACTCGACGCCCTTGCACGTAGCCACAACTTCATCATTGCGCCCAGAAGAATACCTCCTGAAGATATTATGATAAAAAATGAATGCAGGATATGACACCTTCCAAACCACGTCGCCAACGATATTAGACTGGATGTGGTTTGTGTTCTGACCAAAGCTAAACCACCAAAAGCCAACATGCCAAGTAAGGAAATTAAATCTCTACTAGAATTAAAGAAAAACAAGAAAATAATAATCACCAAAGCTGATAAAGGGAACACCACAGTATTGCTTAACCAAAAAGATTACACAGGTAAGCTGAAAGCTCTATTGTTAGATCGGGCTACTTACCTCCCTATCGAGTACAATCCCACCAACTCACAAATTAGAAAACTCCACAGGCTCCTTAAGAAGGTCACTTCTTGGCCTGTAGAAGTCACTAACAAATTAAAACCATTTAACTCCATACCCCCCCCCATATTTATAGACTCCCAAAAATACATAAGGAAAATGTGCCATTACATCCCATAGTGGATGGCATTGACTCCCCCACATACAAACTAGCTAAACATATGGCCAAAGCTCTCTCACACTATACTGGCAACACACCTTCACACATAAAAAACTCAGCCCACTTCAAAGCCAGCATAGAAAACCTTACTCAAACACACTGACATAATGGTCAGTTTTGATGTCTCCTCAGCCATGGGTTCTCCACTCTCCCCACCCCTGGCCAACTTTTTATATGGAGACTTTTGAAGAGAAAGCCTTAAACTCTGCCCCTTAAACACATGGCTCCGATGCACTCCTCTCCTTCCTAACACACTTAAACAACCAACACTCCAGAATCAAATTCACCCTGGAAGAAGAAAAAAACAACTGTCTTCCTTTCTTAGACTCACTCACCAGCCTGATGGAACCTTGGTTTTCTCAGTCTATAGAAAACCCACCCATACTGGCAGATACATTCACCAACAATTCCACCACCCCTCCTCGCAACAATATGGAGTCATTAAGACACTACACAACAGGGAGATACTACACAACAGATTAAGACACTACACAACAGATAAGCTAAACTTATCTGCTCAAAATGACAATGCCCTAACCACATTCTCAACACTTTCTCAACCAATCGCTACCCCCCCCCCCCTCAAAAAAATCCAAAAAAATATTGAAACCTATAAACTATACCCCCCCCCCACAACAAGGATTACTCTAAATCCATCACCATACCCTATATCTGAGGCACCTTGGAAAAAATTACAAAAATCCTAAAAAACATGACAGACCATATAAAAAATTGGCATCCCTTATCTGCTCTACTAAAGACCAACCCCCCCCTCCCCCGACCTACCTGGTGTATACCAGGTCCCTTGCAGTTGTAAGCTGTCCTACTTTGGCCAAACAGGCAGGACAGCAAATATCAGAACACAAGGACTACATCCAGTTTCACCAATACAGCCACTCTGGTCTTGCTAACCATGCGCTGGATACCTGCCATAGAATACTGTGGAAGAAAGCCATGATAATACACCGTAGTAAATACAAATATGAAAGGCTTTTCGTGGAATCAGCTTCAGCCCTAAGAAACAATCCAAACTTCAACAAATTTGGCTGCATGAGACTGCCTCAAATTTGGGAAACCTACATCAGAAGACCTTCAGCCCAATCGCCCAAGAATACCAACATTGCCCGCTAGGGGCACCATCAGGACTTTAGGAGAAATAATAGCTTCCTGTTTCTTCCTCACTTACTGTTTGTTGTGCCTGCTTGCATGCGTCTTGTTCTTAAGTTTCTTGAAAATGGCAACGTGACGTTGCCGAAATACTGAAGTATATTAAAATTTATTTTAATGTATATCCTAGTTTACGTTGTAATTTCCTTTAATTATTTATTAAAAAATAAATAAAGAAGATATATCAATATGAGCAACTAATGGACTAGTGATTGACTATATATATATAGCTTCCAATCAAATCAACCTCACCTTGATATGTATCCCATTTCAACTGACAGGTCTTTGGTATCCACAATGTCAAAAAATATCTTCCCATATACCCACTATACTTACTAGGTGGTAGATGATCATCATCTGGCGAAACACCATCATGCTTTATTGTGGGCTGAAGTGACTGATTCTACATCTGGTCTCCAGAGCAGGAGACCAGATATAGCAGAAGCCACTTCTGCTCCCACAACCTTCTAACATGAAAGGTGAGTGATGGCATACTAAACATGCTGTAGCAATCCAGAACCTCTCCATTTCAAGAGCACAAAAGCAAAACGGTTCCACAGACTAGCTGCCAGATGGAATTTGGGCAGAAACTGGGCAGTTGTGTTCATCAGCTGGCAGATAACCTTGCTACCATCTATACTTCAAGATTGCTCCTGGAAAAAAGGTGTTGTAGTGGTATGCAGAGCACTGCTGAGGCTACATATCACATGGAGCCTGGATGCTCTCCATATGTGTGACATGCCTAAGAATATTTTCTCCTGCTTATGTTATCCTGCTTTCCTCCCCGCCTCTTAAATACCATTATGACAAATTGATACATCATCACTGTAGTTAAAATAAAAAACAAACATCCCTAAAAAAAATAAATAAATATATATATATATATACACACACAGTCATACCCCAAAGTTACACAGTAGGTGGGACCTACAAAAAGCACGTGAGTCGAATTCGCGTAACACGGGGTATAATTTTGCATGTAATTTATATATACAAACATCAAAATATTAGTTAATTGGGACCACAGGTTTACAAAAACACCTATTTTTTTTTTAAAGAAATATAATCATAATTGTAGTTTTTCGTACATAAAAAAAAAAAGAAAGTTATTTTTATGTTGATTGTTTCATAAAATCTAATAGATTCTTCTGACGGCATAATGTCTTTTTCTTGTCATGCAAAATTTCTTCATAGCAAGTCAATGATTTTTTTTTTTATTCCTTGCCATGTGCCTACAATTCGTTCCCCGTTAGAATCTATGCTCCAAAATCTGTAAACCTTTCTTTTATGATTGTTCTTACTGTGGATTCGTGTAGACCAAACTTCTTTGCTAGCTCACAAATTTTCATTCTGCCTTCAAAATCCTTAATAATGTTGAGTTTTGTTTCCAAAGTCTATGTTTTTCTTTTCTTGCTAGCTATATCAGAATCGGACTTGCTTCTTTTGGACAACATTATTATTTTTTATGTGATAAAATTTGTATCAAGAACATAACATTAAACAATTGCAAGGTTTATAGACTATAAAAATCATGTCTGAACGGAGACCGCGCGAAACATGTCAGAACTTGTTCACAGCATGTGCAACACTGGCGAATGCGGCCGGCGCAGGAAACATACGACTAGTGGTGAAGCGGAACGGGAATACATACATATAAGAAACCACGTAACTCCGGATTTGCATAAGTCGGGGTATGACTGTATATATATATATATATATATATATATATATATATATATATATATATATATATATATATACTCTTCCGCATTCACTTCAACATTTGTGGTATAAACACCCAACTTAAATTATGTGCACCATCACCTACAGACATGCAAATCCAATCTCCTATTTTTGACTGAAGCCCCAGATTCCTGCCAACAAAACAGTCCATCTTAACTGTCCAAAGAAAACCTTCCCAGTTGGAGATGCCAACTATACTGTGCATTCCTTCAACCAAAAGGGCAATATTTGTGGTTATGTGTGATCTGCTATTCCTGTCCCGTCCCAATAATAAATATTCACTTTGATATTCTGTGGCTTTTTAAGATTTCTTTGTTGATCTGCTGTTTCACTGCTTCCTCAATTCTGAAAATCATTGTAACATCTTTGATTTCTTATCCTTGTAGCATGACTTCCTGCAATTACTTCTCTAACAGTGAAGTCATCTTTCTTTGTGACTTGAACATAACTGGCTCCCAGTTTTCCAATTCCAATGACCAAGTGGAAGATATGCTGGGCTATGTACTATACATTATGTCCCAAAGCAAATTGTTTATCAACCAGAAATATCTGACAATACTTTTCACACCTAATGTTCTGAATCTTTAGTTAAACAGTTCTTCTTCCAGGTGAATTGCTGAGATCACCTCTCCTCTTCGTATTCAGATCATAAATTCATACAAGTTTCATCTCTAGAGGAACACTCTCTCCTCAATGCCAAGTGAGATCAGAGTTCTTAATAGGCATACAGAAGATCATTTAGCATTCCTTTAGCAGATTTAGTAATTACTATTTTACTATCTGATAACGGAAATGCTATAGTAATTCTAACTACTTTTATTACACATTAAAATTGCTTTTTTACTCCAAGATCGCTCAACCTACCTTGCCTTAGACTATGACTACCAATACAGAGATCAGATCACTTCATAGACTCCTTAAAAAAGGTCACCTCCTGATCTGTTAAAGTTACTAATACACTAAAACTATACAATTCTAGACCTCCCCGACATATACATGGACTATCTAAAATGCATAAACAGTGTGCCATTACATACAATTGTAGATGGCATTGATATTCAACCACATACAAATTAGCAAATATTTAGCAAAAATGCTTTCCAATATACTAGCAACACCCCCCCTCACATATACATACACATATATTTTCAGAATTCATTTTTCCTCGGTTGGAATATTATGAATAAGCTTTAATGACTGATACCGAGAGATAAAAAGATGACATGATATATTTGAAAAGATACTACTAGTTTACTAGTTTCGTTGAATTGATCAACATCTTCAGGTATCACAATCAAAGAAGTATATAAAGAATTACAGAGACTTAAAATTGTAATAACAGAACAAGTACAAAAAGACAGTAGCATGTTTGAAAACAAAATGCGAGCTTCAGTTCCAAACAAACGTATATCATACGCTGTCGCAAGTGCGCCAGTACTGAACAGAGGCAACGTGTGCATCAGAGAGATTAAAACTCAGGCTGTTGTTGACATGAGAGGAATCTAGAAAAATTTCCCTAGATTCGACAATTTCTCTCGAGTTCATCATAGCACACATGGATGTTAGAAGTTTGAATCCAGTTCACAATATGTTGGCGGCCTTCGTCTGAGTTAGCTGACTATTAACTCCTTCCATCTTAAAGCAAAATTCTGGTATCGCTATATTGATGATATTTTCCTCATCTGGGAAGATGGTGTCAACGACCTCAATTTATTTTTAGACCACCTAAACAAGTGCCACGAAAAAATCTCTTTGACCTTCGAACTGGAATCAGATGACTGCCTCTCCTTTTTAGACCTGAAACTTACCAGATATGCTGAGAGTATTAAAATCTCAATTTTTAGAAAGCCTACTCACACTGATAGATACCTTCATGCTTCCTCCCATCACTATCTCCCACAAAAATTTGGTATTATTTCCACCTTAGCTCACCGACCCAAATCATTACTTACAGAAGAAACAGAAATTGAAAATGAACTCCTTTTTCTTAAAAAAAACTTTTATTAATAATGGTTTCTCTCCTAAGAAAATTGACAAATTTCTTTCCCCAAGTCACTTAACTACTTCTGAAGATTCCCCTTCCCCAAGAGCCTTCATCTATTTGCCTTACATCAGCTCTATTTCACCAAAACTGTCAAAGATTCTCAAGAAGTTTTTTTATTATTATTGTTGTTGTTGTTCCGGGAAACTCCAAGGAGTCGACAAGACTCATCGAGGGAGGCCCTAACATCATGTCAAGAACAACTATTCGACATTCACACAGTATCTATCATACCTTGCCTTGAACTCATTCACGGTCGTAGCACCCACAACAGACTCTGGAAGCTTATTCCACTCATTCACTACTCTCCAAGTAAAAAACCTAGCTCTAATACCCTTGTCAACCACGTTCTTGCCCAGCTTCCATTCATGGCCCCTAGTCCTTCCACCACCAGTCATATTTTCAAAAATATCTTCTGGATCAATCTTATAGAAACCCTTCAGTAATTTGAATGTCTCAATCATATCACCCCTCCTTCGCCTATCGACCAATTTCTGCAACCCACAAATCTTCAACCTATTCTCATAAGGTTCATTCCACAGACCTGCTATCATCTTGGTCACTCGTCTCTGGATCCTCTCCACTTCCTCCCCATCACGAAGAAACCTGGTGCCCATAAATGGGCACAGTAGTCCAGATGGGGTCTTATCAAGGCTCGATACAGAGGAACAACAACTTGTTTGTCTCTGCATGTTAAAGTATTTTTCAGAAGCCAAGTGATTTGGTGAGCTGTTTTAGTCACTTTTGCAATGTGCCCCCTAAACTTCAATTCCTTATCCACCAACACTCCCAAATCCCTGGCCTCATCAATCTCCTGGAGCACGGTTCCACCAATGCGATATACTGCTGCTATTCTTTTCACCCCAAAGTGCATAACCTTATACTTTGCCACATTAAATTGACATCCATTTTTCCTAGCCCAGTCCTCCAAACTATCCAAATCATCCTGTAAAATTTTGACATCCTGTGCACTCATAATTGCTCTACCCAACTTTGCATCATCAGCAAACAAGGGAACACTTCCTCTCAAATCCTTTCCTATATCATTGATGAACAAATTGAAAAGCAGTGGTCCAAGAACAGAGCCCTGTGGCACTCCACTAGTCACAAGCCATCTTTTAGACTCCACTCCTGAATAAACCACTCTGTTCTTGAAAATAATATTTTCAACCATCCACCTATCCATCTCACCAACCCTATATCTATCCCCATCTGCTCCAGTTTACTGATTGGGGTTCTATGTGGTATCCTATCAAAATCCAAGGTCCAGTGGTAGAACTATAAACCCATTACCCCTATCCAGTTCAGCCGTCACTGTGTTATAAAATGTGAGCAAGTTACTGAGGCATGACCCTTCACAAAACTATGTTGTCCCCCATACAATATCCCATTTTCATCTATCCAATCCTGTATTCTTTTCTTGACTAATTTCTCTAAGACCTTGATGATTCCTGATATGCTAATCGGTCGGTAATTTACAACAGCAGTCTTGGAACCACCTTTATGCAGTGGAACTATTTTCCCCTCTTTCCACCCCCTCGGGACTAACCCAGACCCAAGACTCAAATTAAACAAAATAGTCAAGGGTACTGACAATTCTTTAGCTGCTTCTCGTACAACATGAGCTGGTATACCATCCAATCCCACAGATGTATTGACATTGAGGTTGTGCAATAGACTACTCACCTCCACTTCATTCACCACAATTCGCGTATAATCTACTGGTACATTCGTTTCTGCGATGTCACCACCTGGATGATATATTCTTGCAAAGTGCTCACTCAGTAACTCAACTATATCAACTGATTCAGTTACCTCCCTACCATCGGCATTCTTTAAAATCAATCTGCCATGTACATTTTTCCTTTTACTTGCTACGTATCTAAAAAACTGTTTAGGATTCTCTTTAGCCTGCATGGCCAATGTTCTTTCGTAATCCTTTTTTTGCTTTTCTTACCACACTCGTTACCCTTCTGGCCTGCGCTTTATACCGTTCGTGTGCCTGCCGGTCACCTTTCTCCTTCAATTCCCTCCATAGTTGTTTCTTTTTTTGCAGCTCAAGCTTAATGGTGTTATTCATCCATTTAACCCCTAGTTGATTTATTATTCGGACTCTAGGTATACAGTCAGCCATTGCTTCATGCAAACACTTCTTAACTACCTCCCATGCACTATCGACTTCTAGTCCTTGCAATTGTACATGCCATGGCACTGAACCAATTAAACTCCTAAGCTTGTCATACTTTCCAGCTCGATAATTCCACATTTACCCTGTCTTAATTGAAAATTCTACACCTTTAGCCACCTCCCAAGTCAAGACCCTATGATCACTCTCACCGATTGGTGGCAATGTGGTCATATTTGTTAAAGCCAAATCCTCAAATGTAATTACTAGATCAAGCACTCTCTGACCCCTAGTATTTTCCATTACATGCTGTCGCAGATAACGTCAAAACTTGCTTCACTACGCTTCCAAAACTTCGTTCAATACTTAGCAAACCTAAAAAGAAACATCTTTCAACTCAGTTTCCAGGAGTGTACAAGATTTTATGTGATTGTGGAAAGCCATACTATGGCCAGACTGCTAAATCCATCCTTCTACGATTGGAAGAACATCGTCAAGACATCTCATATAACAGGACTAGAGCTAGCGCTCTCTCTAGCCACGTTCTCTTTTCGGCTAACTCAGATGAAGGCCGCCAACACATTGTGAACCGGACTCAAACTTCTAGCATCCATGTGTGCTATGATGAACTTGAGAGAAAGATTGTCGAATCTAGGGAAATTTCTCTCGATTCCTCTCATATCAACAACAGCCTGAGTTTTAATCTCTTTGACGTACACGTTGCCTCTGTTCAGTACTGGCGCACTCGCGACAGCACGTAGTACACGTTTGTTTGGAACTCAAGCTCGCATTTTGTTTTCAAACATGCTACTGTCTTTTTGTACTTGTTCTGTTATTGCAATTTTAAGTCTCTGTAATTCTTTATATACTTCTTTGATTGTGATACCTGAAGATGTTTAACTAGTAGTATCTTTTCAAATATATCATGTCATCTTTTTATCTCTCGGTATCAGTCATTAAAATTTATTCAAACATACATATATATATTATTTTAAATGACTGATACCGTGAGATAAAGAGATGGCATGGTTTATTAAAAAAGATACTACTAGTTTATTAGTTTCGTTGAATGGATCAACTTCTTCAGGTATCACAATCAAAGAAATATACAAAAAATAACAGAGACTTAAAAATTGCATTAACAGTACTAGTCCAAAAAAACAGTAGTACATTTTGAAAACAGTAATGTGAACATGAGTTCCAAACAAACGTATACTACGTGCTGTCACGAGTGCGCCAGTATTGAACAGAGGCAATGTATGCGCAAGAAAGATTGAAACTTACAGAGTTATTGATATGGGAAGAATCTAAGGCAATTTCTCTGGACTCTACAATCTTTCTTTTAAGTTCATCATAGCACACATGGATATTAGAAGTTTGTGTCCAGTCCACAATGTGTTGGCGATCTTCATCCGAGTTAACGGAGAAAAGAACGTGGCTAGAGAGAGCACTGGCTCTAGTCCAGTTGTAGGAAATATCTCTACAGTGTTCTTCCAAACAAAGAAGGATGGATTTAGCAGTTTTGGGAGCGTAGTGAAGCAAGCTCTGAAGTTAAATTTCTTGAAAATTTTAGTTAGTTTTGGTGAAAGAGAGCCAATGCAAGGCAGGCTTTGGGGGGGGGGGGGGTAAATAAAGGCTCAACTGCTTCTGAATATCCCTTTTCCCCCAGGGCCTTTATTTCTTTGCCTTACATCAGCTCTCTTTCACCAAAACTAGCTAAAATTCTTAAGAAATTTAACTTCAGAACTTGCTTCACTACACTCCCAAAACTTCGCTCCATACTTAGTAAACCTAAAGAGAAACATCTTCCAACTCAGTTTCCAGGAGTCTACAAGATCTTATGTGATTGTGGAAAGCCATACTACAGCCAAACTGCTAAATCCATCCTTTTTTCATTTGGAAGAACACTGTAGAGATATTTCCTACAACAGGGCTAGAGCCAGCGCTCTCTCTAGCCATGTTCTTTTCTCCGTTAACTCAGATGAAGGCCGCCAACACATTGTGGACTGGACACAAACTTCTAATATCTATGTGTGCTATGATGAACTTGAAAGAAAGATTGTCGAGTCCAGAGAAATTGCCTTAGATTCTTCCCATATCAATAACTCCCTAAGTTTCAATCTTTCTGACACACATTGCCTCTGTTCAATACTGGCACACTCGTGACAGCACGTAGTTAACTTTTATTTGTAACTCAAGCTTGCATTACTGTTTTCAAAATGTACTACTGTTTTTTTGGATTAGTATTGTTAATGCAATTTTTAAGTCTCTGTTATTTTTTGTATATTTCTTTGATTGTGATACCTAAAGAAGTTGATCCATTCAACGAAACTAGTAGTATCTTTTTAAATAAACCATGTCATCTCTTTATCTCTCGGTATCAGTCATTTAAAATAATTTATAATATTTTCTACTGAGTAAAAATGAGTGTTCAGAATAAAAATAAAAATTTATTACATATATATATATATATATATATATATAATAAATTTTTTACCTTGGGGATATTGTATATTAGGATAACCAAGTTATTTTATAAACTTGGTTATTTTAACTCCTAATCCCAAGTATGCAAACAATTAAGTTTGCGCCTGAAACAAATTTTATTACATCTATATCTCCTCCAGAGATTTTTATTAAAAATAAAAACATCTTGTTGCAACTTCTATAGGTAAAGTTGATAAGGCTCCGTATTACTATACCCTTGGTATTTAGGGTCTAGCTACTCACTGAGGAGACCTCAAAAAAGGTTGAAACCTGTCTGGGTAGTGACCCCACCCATAATGCATTGCAGTATACATCTTCTAGTGAGATGTGCTTTACATTATGGGAAAATACTAAGAATAGTGATCAGAGCTTTACCCACCTTTACAATGAGTTGCCCTGGTGTTGTATCATCTTTAGACTTGAACTTTGTTTCAGGCGCAAACTTAATTGTTTGCATACTTGGGATTAGGAGTTAAAATAACCAAGTTTATAAAATAACTTGGTTATCCTTATATATATATATATAAAAACTGCCCGCTTTAAAACCCATATAGAAAACCTCACATTCCAACACAATAATGTTATGGTTAGTTTCGATGTCTCCTCTCTGTTCACCAATGTCGTACTTAAAGACACATTAGAACTTATTCGAATTAAATTTCCTCCTGATATTTCAGCCTTGTTTACTACGAACTCTGGTTATTTCATTTGGCAAGGAAAATTCTACAGACAAATAGAGGGGACAGCCATAGGCTCCCATGGCCTAATTTCTTCATAGAAACATTTGAAGAAAAGGTTCTAAACTCTGGCCCATATAGACCCACGGTTTGGCTACGCTTTGTTGACAATGTTTTCTCCATTTGGCTGCATGGCCTGGATGCTCTAAATATATTTTTAACACACCTAAACAATTAACATCCCAATATCCGGTTCACATTAGAAAAAGAAAATGACAAGAGTCCTAGACACTTTAATTACACGCCCGTCTAATGGAGCCCTGGCATTTTCTGTTTACAGAACACCCCCCCCCCCACCCATAAATAACACATACACACACACACACACTGGCAGATACAGTCACAAAGTCACCCCCCCCCAAACGGTATGGAATTATTAAAACTTTATATAACAAGGCAAAATTAATTAGTTCGCATAACAATGTGCTCTCTACTGAACTTGATTATCTTCACAAAACCTTCTTAACCAATGGCTACAATTCCTATCATATCCAAAAAATATTAAAACCTCAAACCCATACACCCTCTCCAGAACAGCACTACACCAAAGCTATCACTATTTCACATCCAAGTTAGTTTTTTGGACGTATCCAAGGTACGTCCAAAAAACTAACAAATTTTTACAACCTTTCAACTACTTGACCATATAAAAAAATCAGCAACCCTTATCTGCTACATAAGACTGTCACAGTCTTTAGATGTACTAGGTGTTTACCAGGTCCTTTTTAGTTGTAAACTATCCTCCTGTGGCCAAACAGGCAGGATAGCCAACATCAGAAATGCTGAGCATAAGGATTATATTCATTTTCATCACAGCAGCCACTCAGGACTTGCTGACCATGCTTTAGACACCCAAAATATAATATACTGGAAAAAACCCAATTTACTTCATTGCAGCAAATATAAAAGTGAAAGACTTTTCCTTGTATCTGCTTCTGCATTACAAAACTATCCACACCCCCAATAAATTTGGTCACACCAAACTGCCCCAAATTTGAGAACCTCTCATCCTCTGCATTTCAGTCCAACAGCTAAGGATGCGCAATTTAGTCCACTAGGGGGCATTATTTAGGACTTGACTTTAGGGCTATTCTCAGTTGACATGCTTCATCTGCATTACTTAGTGTAGTGACTGCAATAGGAAGTAGTAATTAAATTTATTTTAGTTAATATAGTAGTCTATGTTGCAATTTCCTTAAAAAGTACAGCTAGAAAAAGGTAGTATACTAAAGTATGTTAAATACTATGGGTAGGATAGGGATTTTTTTTTTTTTTTTTTTGTCAATTTTATTAACTGTATATTTTTTGTATTATTTTTATATAATCCAGAAATCCTGGATTTAGAGAACCAAACATGGAACTTTTTCAAGCCATTTCAAGCAGGGCGGTAGTCTCACATCAGATGAAGAAATTCAATCTCCTACCTGAACACAGTCACAAAAAAAAAAAAAGAAAAAAAAATCCATGCTCATGATGAGATTTAAATCCACAGCATGTTGACTGGAGAATAGATACACTAACCACTCAGTTAACCAGGCCTGCCAATTCTTCTACAATCAGTGCTATGGGACAAAATATTGAGTAAAATATTTTGTCCCATAGCACTGACTTGAAAAATAAAAATAGCAAATATTTCAGGTAATAAATAAATCGGGGAAGAAGAATTTCGTCAGTCACTGTGAGAGATCCACCACCCCACATAATGAAGGCCTGAACTGGATAAAAACAAATTCAATATTTGGTATCTAAGGCAGTGCTTATGTAAAACTAAATAAAAATATATTAAATAAAGAAAACTGGAGGGAAAAAATCCTTGGCCCACTCACTGTGCTCAAGTACTATAGGATCCAAACCTTTCACATTGGTGGGAGTCATATGAAAAAATAATATATAAATTTATTTATTTATTACTAGACATATTTATTGATTAATATAACATAACATTTTTAAAGTAAATATAATTAACAATTTTATTAACATGTAGTTCAAAAGCTTTAATTAAAAAAATCTAAAAATTTGTTAAACCTTAAATATTTTATCACGATTTACATTTCCATTCAAGTCTCATATGGATTACTTAGTTTCAGATGAATTTATAATAATAATAGTAATAAAAATTACCTGATTAGGTGAAGATGTAAGTCCTGCACTACAAACTAAATTGTTTATTTCTCGTTCTCGGTCTGGAGCAGATCGAGCTGTTGCCTACATAAAAAGAAATGGAAATTTATAATCACTAAATGGATAAGTAAAATAAATTATTTCCATACATACAGTCATGCAAAAGTAGGAAACCAAGTCCAGAAACTTTTTTTTCTTCTTTTGGTAGAATCTAGACATTTGAATTATTATCGAAAACCCACTTATTGCAAAATTCTGGTCAGAATCTAGGAGAGTTCATCAGAAAACAGATATCAAATTTGCAAAAAAAAAAAAAAAAAAAAAAAAAAAAAAAAATATATAAGTTTAGTAAATTTGAAAAAGGCATATGACAAGGTTGGCAGAGAAAAGCTTTTCAAAACACAATTATGTGGGAGTAAATGCAACATCATACGAGCAATACATACTAATTTAAGTTGGTCAGCAGTCAGACTTGAAGTAAATACAGAAAGATTTTATGTAAAATCAGGGCTAAGGCAAGTATGCACATTATTTCCACTCTTATCCATCATTTATATGAGTCAATTATGAAATGAAGTGGCATTAAACCTGGAATTAAAATTGGAGATGTCAAACTTAGCTCTTTGCATTACACAGACAATGATGTGCTGAATGCTTTTAATAAAAAGCATCCAGCACAAGTCTTCAGGATTCTCTAATTCAATTGAATTACAGTTGTAACAAATTTTGCATGAAATCAGCAATACAAACAATAAAAGTCAGAAACACAGAGTGCTATAGTTGAATTCCCAATGGAGAATCTACAGAACAGGTAAAATATTTCAGTTATTTAGACAAAGTTTTTAGCAAAGATGGAAAATTAACTTTGTCCACATGTGGCATTTCTTTGCTATAGGCTTTTCTACCTTTCGAGTGTAAGAGAAATATAAAAATAAAACAAAAAACTTTGGAAATAGACAACAGAAGAAGCAAAGTTGGTATGGTGAGAAGCTAATTGAATAAATTTTATGGAATAAGGGAGGAATTAGCCAGAACAGCAAAATAGAAGTATACAAGAGTGTTCAAACTAGTTTTAAGTTATAGATCGGAGAGTTAGAAATAAAGCACCAATTCAAAACTTGGAAAATTTGGATAAAAAAGAGCAAAGCAAATAATAATGGCAAATACCTGTTGGATTTCTGCTCAGGACATGGACTGGTTATTACTAACACAATATTCCAACATAAAAATGTGCATTTTTACGTTGGATTCACATAAAGAGAAGAGGCATAAATTCACATAGAGAGAAGAGGCAAGGGTTAAGAAAAGTCTCATTGACTATGTTATTGAGGATAGTGATGTTTTTTCACTAATACAGGACACTAGAGTGTACAGAGGATTTGAAATTGGAAGTGATCACCATTTAGTCATGAGCAGGATAATATTGAATTTCAATTGAAAAGAAGAACATGTAAGAAAGTTTTAAAGCAAATAAAAGTTGAGCAGCTGTCAGATGTGAACTGTAGACTAAAATACACAAACATTATTCAAGAAAAAATTAAAGAGTTTGAGAACAGGAATCAAACCTTGGAGATTCAGTGGCAAGCCCTGAAGAAAACATTGATTGAGTCAGCTAGAAGCAGGTGGTCAGATTGTCTGTAAGGATAGAAAAATCAGAACTCCATGGTTGACACAGGAAGTTAAAGAAGCAGTGAAGGAAAAGAAGAAAGCATATCAAAAGTTCCTGGCAAATAAGTCAGCTTGTGCTCTTAGAGAATACAAGGACAAATGTAAGAAAGCTAAACACTGTGTAAAACTAGCTAAACAAAAGTCATGGGAAGAATTTGGCACGAACATAGAAAATAAATATCAGGAAGGTGGCAAAATATTCTGGGGGCTGTTGAAAAAGCTCAGAAATGGAAGAAAGAGTGCTGTAGAAGGAATCAGAGATGATCAAGGTGGCATGAAAACTGGCAAAAAAGATATCTTTGATGTATGGAGTAATTACTTCGAAAAATTACTACAGCACAACGGTAAAAAAACACTCAACAGGAATGCAATCAGGAATACACATCCATACTTCAAGTAGAAAAAGCCACCAAAAGTCTGAAAATGTGGAAAGGCAGCAGGAGTAGATGATATTTGACCAAAAATGCTCAAGTATAGAGGTATAAAAGTCTTACAGTGGCTGCACTGCATAGTTCAGAATTGCCTACTGAGCTGGTACGGTTAGGAAGTCAATTGAATAAATTCATATGGAATAAGAGAGAAATTAGTCTGAACACTAAATTAGCTGTATAACTATTTTTAGAATTTTAAGTTACTTTCATAAAGCATTCACGCCAGGCTTTGTCTCAAGCAGGACTGTACCGTACTTTATTTAGTGCTACGATAAAACTTTTACTTTGTTTGTTTGCTTGCAACTATGCAGTATGGTGTTCACCTCAGTCATTTCTAATTACATTACAAGCTGGGAATGAAAGGTAGATTTCACAATATAAATCAAAAATCTGCAAGATATACTTAGCAAGTTCAAAACAGAAGAGTCTGAAGTCACAGGGGAAGAATGGAACAGATGTCTTTCATCAGATCTTCCATTCCCTTCAAATAACATATTCAGTGTATTCTACCCAGATACCACTTGGCTTTCCATGGGTTTTGTTGGTTACTCCACACACACACACACACACACACACACACACACATTTTTAATATTCATTTTTAGGAATGATGGTTTTCTTTGTTTTAAATTTTTAAGTATGCTTATTATTCAAGCTCAGGTTTAAATTTGTTAAATAAAAATATATTACTGATTTGAAAAATCATAAAAACAAAGATAATTACCTTAATCATGGTGGAAGTCTGCATATCAGTAAGTTTCTTTATACATCGTTGTCCTGCAACTATGTTACAAACCTAAGAGAAAACGAAAGTAGTAAATATTAAAATTTTTCCTCTCACAAAAACATAACCAGCTTATTCTGTATAAACAAAATCACTTCATCTGCTTTAAAAAAAAAAAAAAAAAGTGACAGGCAAGATAGAAATTAGAGCAGTATTGCATATCATATAAACCATTTATAACACATAAAAAACAATAGGTGAATTTTGTTATTAAAAACAAACTATCCCTGTTTGTTTTTAAACTGTGTTTTAAAAAAAAAGTATGGTGTTTTACACAATATGTACAACTTCTTTTATTAATACTGTACTCGCACATAAAAGAGGTCAAAGGAACTACAACACAAAACAAAACACAACACCATGTGTGGGAAAATGGTTAAGGAGACAGAAGGAATGTATTAACATGTTCTTCCTGAAAATATATTTGGGGAGAATTGGTCTAGTGAAAATTACCCATTACACTTCCACCACATAGCAGAAAGTTCTACTCACTGTAAGCAAGAATCCGACAGCTATAAAGATGTGAATAACTAGTAACTGCTGTAAAATATGCCACTAATGCCAATACACAATCCAAAAGCTTTGAAGAAGATAACGCCTTGTGTTCTTAATAAAAGAAATGAGGAAAAAACTGGTCTAATAAGATACTACCAGTGTGAAATAATCTTAAAATTAACTGTAGATGACTGGAAAACTTGGTAGAAAGCAATATTGAGACTTGTCGAATGGCACATAAGTGAGTTGGATGGTATATATTTATGCCTACAGTAAATACTTTAATTTGTTTTATGTACTACTAGAGCTTCACTCTTTGAAATTCACAACATGCTGATTTTGAATTCAATGCACCATCACGTGTATGAATCTGAAACACCACTAACTAAAAAAAAAAAATGTATATACAAATACTGTTATCTTACTCTTCATGACTGACTAATGTTGGATATACAGTAAAACCCATTTTTTTACACTTTCCAAGGGGACTGGTGGAAAAAAGTGTAAATAACAGGAAATGTAAAAAACATTTACAAAAGGCTAAAAGATGACTTACTGCTAGTATGAGACTCTACATACTACATTAAAAAATTTAATAACTGAAAATAAATGAATTTACAATTACTTACATTTATCTATTTTAAAAAAATCTTTAATTGTTGATTGTTTTTGCTTTTTCTGCACTCATATAAGTTCCACCTGCCTCTTGACAGTGTATAAGGCATTAAATGCCCCATCGTCTCCTGATGCACTTGCAATATACCGCATCAAAAAAGAGATAGCTTCCATTGCTTCTTTACTAGTAAGGATGGTAGGTTCTTGATCACAGTCTTCTTCAACCACTTCTTCACCAAGGTGGTTAGAAAGGATGTCTTCTACACTTGGTACCATTGATGTGATCACATCAATGGTACCAATGGACTATGTTGATCACATCAACATAGTCTTGAAATGAGGAAGACTCATCCATCACATACCAGTTGTTGGGCTCTGACATATCTTCTTCCTCCTCCTGTAGTTGTTCCTCCTCTTCTACAAACGTAACTCCTGCCTTCCGGAAACAGTTATATATGGTTTTAGGAGTAACATGCAACCATGCTTTGGCCACATAATGCATGGCATCAAGGACTGATGTGGTCATTTGTTTTGGTCCATACCATTATCATGCATAAACACAGCTTTTTCAACAAGCATTTTTCTATATTTCCATTTAAATGCATGGACGACGCCCAGATCTAATGGCTAAAGCTCACTTTTACAAATAGGGGAAAAGGAATACTGATGTTTTTGAGCTGCAGATCTTTAGGGTGTGCAGGACATTTGTCTAGCAGGAGTAGTATTTTGCAGTGATTTGCCTCCATTTTAGCATCCAGAGCATGCATGGTGGATGTGAAGAAGCTGCTGGTCATCCATGCTGTGCTGTTGGCATCATACTGAGTAGGCAAATTTTTCAAGTTCTTAAAACACCTTGGCTTTTTTAATTTACCAATTACCTGTGTGGAAGTAATTTTTCTGATCCATCAGCATTGACCATGAGCAAAACAGTTACCCTCTGCTTGCTGAGTTTTTCCACCGTAACACTTTTCTTCTTAAAAACGCAATGTTTTACTTGGTAGAATGTTATAAAAGAGCCCAGTTTCATCAACACTGAAAATATTTTTCGGTTCGTAGTCCTGAATAATAGTCTTTAGTTCACGTTTCCACTGGTTTACAGTTTCCCCTGCAACACTATTACTTTCTCCACACACTTGATTATACACAATATTGTGATGAGTCTTGAAACTATCAATCCATCCATTTGATGCAGTAAAACCATTAATCCCCAACCTCACAACAAATTCAAGGGATTTCGCTTGGAGTATAGTACAATCGACTGGAATACCCGACGTTCTCATAGAAACAAACCATTCAGTCACAAGTTTATCCAATTCATCGTATGCCGATGTCCAGATATATTTTCTTTTTTTGACATAGCGCCAGATTGATTTGCATTGAGTTTAATGCTTGAGCTGTTTTTTTACTATCATGTTCAAAGTGGACATGGAGAGTCCAAGATCTTTTGCTAATTGCACACGTGTCCTGGCATGCCAATCTACACGTCGCAGAATTGCCATATTTTCTTCTACTGAAATACATTCTCTCTTTTTTTTCCTCCATGTTACTAACAATGGGCCATCCACCACCGCAACTTGAAAGCAACTATCACATGCTAAATTACATAGCACAAATTCTGCAATATACCACATGCTTCTGAATTGAGACTACAAACACCAATACTGCAAGCTAGTGAAGCGATATTTCACGAACTGTGGTTTATTCATTGATATCTAATATTCACAAGTAACAACTGCTACTTGGTAGAAGTATGAATGTGATTTCACAATTTGTGTATGATCCTTGTTCATGATTTCAATACAGCACTGTGAATGTGAAATCACATCAACACTTTACAGGTGCCAGGAGCTACTGACAGTTTAAAATTACTGATATGTAAACTTCACAGTATCAATTCGTACTGTGATTGAAAAATCATGGTATCACTCATCTACTGCAAGCATACAAGTCACCGTAATGGCAGAAATGACACTACAGCTGAAAGCAATGCCATCTGGGAACAGAAATGCACAGATTTCTGCAGAAATCTATTCGAAAATCAGTGTTGCCACCCGAGAAAAAACCAAATCATGGGAAATAACGTCCACATCAAGTTGTTAATGGTGGGAAAACAATAAATCATAAGAATAGGCCTTAAGACGGGACAAACCAACGGAAAATGACGTAAATGGCAAGAAAATGTAAAAATTGGGTTTTACTGTATATATGATAGAGAATAACATAAAAGGGCAGTCTCTTTACAAAATAATATACCTCATGAAATAAAAAGAGTGCTACACTGCTACTTCCCATGCCACAAAGAGCCTTTCAGATTTGTAGTTGATTCAGTGCAGGATTATTCTTCCAGTGATTCTGTGAGGAGAAGAGTATCGTAAAGCATGATCTGCTAGACTTACTATACTGATGGCAAATGCATTTCTTATACTCTTTAAGGAGATTAGGCTTTATTGTTTTAAATGTGACTTCCATCCATGAAAAGTGGTAGACTCGGTCTATGACAGTCCATGATTTTTCTATGACAGCACAGCTGAGCAAAGGTAATCTGGAAATCCAGTTCTCGAGACCAGACAATGAAATTGATCTACCAACTACCGACCTTTTGCAAACATCCATGCTCACAGTGGGATTCAAACCCACAACCTATTGGTTAGAAAGCAGAAGTGTTATCTACTTGGTGTAAGAGGCTGGAACTGAAGTGGGTCACAAACACCATTTTTCAGGTATACTCTACAGGAATGTTTTTCATATTTTTTTTAATTTATTTAAATGAACTAAAAATACTTATTTGTAGCTCACTGTATTAGTTCAATATGCTACCTACTCAGATGTTTTAGTGCGATAATGATACCTACAGTCATATAAGCAGCAATTTAGTTAGGTTGATGCACTGAAAATTATACTTGCTGTAGAAAATTTTAAGTTCAATAATTAACCTTTAAAAAGTGCAAAAGTCAAGAGAAAAATCAAGGAAGAAAAAAATTTTTTTTTCCTGAAATTTATGAAAATTTTCTGAAAAAAAAGTAATCAAAAATTAAGTGGGCAATAAGAATGCATCATTTTTTGAATTAAAAATTCATTCATAAATTGCAGAAAATTTAGAAATTCTGAAATTGTATTTCAAAATAAATGAAATGCAAAATCTCATAGTTGAAATTAAATTAGATACATTGTATATATAAAATTTACACAAAAGAATGCAAGTATTTTATATGGTGCCATATTGACACCAACAATCAGTAAGTGTCAATATGGCATTAATTCAACAAAAAGAAATCAGCATTTTTTTTATGGTATGCAAATTGAGTGATTTATTTTTTATATACTGCAAGGTGCAGAAATCACATTGCAGTATGCAAAATATAAATTGGCGTACCATATTCAAACAAAACTTCAAATTTAAGATAGCTGGTTTCTTCAGTTGGTTGAATATTCAAACAAAATTCACAGTCTTGAATTTATATTCACAACTGAGCTTTCTATATGCAAATAGTGATTTCAATACAAATATCTGACCCTAAGCTACTATACATTATCTACAAAATAATTCCATCTTTTAACATAATAACTTCTATTAACATCTTAACCATCTTACTGTTTAGGATGTTATAACAGAAAAAATATACTTTCTAGGAGTATAAAAACTCTAGTTAAAGTATTTTTTTCTATTCCCTTTTTATTTACTCAAAACAATTAAAGAACTTTTTGACTTTCTTTGAAATTGCATAGTGACTACAAACTGCATTAACATCTATCTCTAATGTATATGTTAATATAAGCATTGACTGTTTTATACATGCAACAGTGAAATATATGGGATGTTCGTTCCTGCTTTTAGGGTCTTATTGTCTTGTCTAAGTATTAGGATAAGACAATATTAACTATCCACTTCTAGTCGTGAATATTAAGTATTTTGGAAAAATCTCAATACAGAAATTATGGAGTAGCTCTGATGAAAAATAAAAATTTTTAAATGCAAATACATACCTCAAGAGGTAAATATGTATGTTTGTGCTCCTGACCAACTTGAAGACAAGGGAGGTGAGGAAATCTGTATTAAAAGAAAAACCATTTTTAATCTAGTTTATGCAGAAATTCTTTATTTAAAGAATTAATAAAACTATTTATACATTTATTTCCCTGATTGTTCCAACAATCAAGAAATCAATGTTTAAAATTTCTGCAAATGCATATTTTATTTCTTGTACCAAACTTCTTTCAATCAAAAAAGTGTATCATAAGAAAATAAAGTATTTGATTAGAAATAATAGAGTATGCAGTGAGAGAATAAAATAGTCAATAACAGTTTTAACATCTTACTTCACATTCTTCTTATTCAAAGACACTCAAACATTTAGTGGTTTGACTTTATTTAGTGACTAAATAAAGCATTCCTAATCTGGGATTTAACAAGGACTATCTGAAAAGAAATGACATGCATGCTATCTCTCCAAAAGATCCCATACATAATTAAATGTTTTCATAATTTTTAAAACTCTTCAACAGAAAAAGATCAGTAACTCTTATTTTTTAATTCCACAACTATTATTTACTAATAGTATAAGGATTGAATGTTTAAGGTATCACACTGCCAGCTCTTCCAGCAGTATGGTGTTATCAAAACCTTGGCAAATAAAGACTAGAACTATCCATCTACTCAAACTACACCACCTTTCCACTGAAATAATTAACTACATTGGTTTCTCCTTCACAAAATCAACAGATATCTTCCCACTGCCGAACCAACATCCCTTCTGCACCCCCCCCCCAAAAAAAAAACACTGCCATCCCCTACTGGGGATTCCCAGAAAAAATTGCACATCCTTAAAAGGTATAACACACAGACCTCCTTAAGCCACATTGAAAATTAGCTGCTCTTATCTCTTCACCAAAAGATCACCTCCATCATCTAAATCATCTTGGTGTCCACCATATCCCTCAACTCCTGCAAAATTACATGCTTCAGACAAACTGGAAAATAGCTAATATCTGTTTAGAAGAGCACAAACTATGTCCATCATTTGCAGTACTGTTTTGGTGCAGCAGACCATGCCACAGATACAGATAACTGGATCCACAATATCCCTCAACTCCTGCAAAATTACATGCTTCAGACAAACTGGAAAATAGCTAATATCTGTTTAGAAGAGCACAAACTATGTCCATCATTTGCAGTACTGTTTTGGTGCAGCAGACCATGCCACAGATACAGATAACTGGATCCAACAGGAAGAACCTTCCTTTTATAAATCAGTGAGACTATTTCTGAAATCTGACACAACAGCATACCATTCTCTAAACCTAAATAATTCAGCTGCAAAACATTGCCAAAAATGTTGCAACCATTATTTTGAGATTCCTTCAGTAAGATTTCATGGTAACATCCACAGAGGGTGTCAGTAAGGACCGTATAAGCCAGCCTTTTACAATCAGTCTGTGTTTGCCTCCTGCTAGTGTACCTGCATGTACATGCTTAGTATATTTCTCTGTGCCCATGAAGATGTCTTGGTGACCAAGGGGAAATATTGTCTTCATAATCTAATTAGCTAAACAAATTCAGTTAATTTATTATTATGTTTAGGAATGTATTTTCTCCACACTTCTAAAGATAACTGATATTATGGCAAACATTAACATGAGTGATAATGTCTAAACAATAAAAGTGATCTTACATGGAAGTGAGCAGAATGCAAAACAAGTCTTTTGCTAAGTAAAAACTCAGATTATCAAGACTCACGAACAGACTTCCATTCTTCAAATGCTGTTTTAATCCAGGCATTATTCCCACCTGTGTAAAAATCAAGTCCAAATTTAAGTCTCGTAAAGCTCTCAGTATCTACTGTTGCACTAGTTTCACTCTTTTAAAATAAGAGCAAACTACAGCAACAAGTACCATGCAGGCTGACACCAATTCATTCAAGTGCTATAGGACAAGATGTTTAGCATACTGAACATCAAAATTTAGAAGATTCTCTCTAAAATCTTTGATGCTTCAGGAGAAAAAATATTTTAAAAAGTGAAGGCCTGCCATATCCAAATAATTAATAATTTAATGAGGAAAATAAAAAGCCTCCATTACCTCCAGAATATATTGTAATTAAGTCATCTTTTCAATTCAAGAAAGAAGCTATCACCATCGTCAGTCATGGCCATAACTATGCTTTAATTCCAAAGGAATACCTAATGTGCAAATTGCAACAAAAACATTCATAACAGCACTTTACAATATAAACAAAACCAAGAGGGAAAAAATATCAGACACATTACAGATTGGGATCCTACAAAATCTCAAAAGAAAAAAGTGTATAAATGATTAAAAAAGTTACATCTTGGCCCAAAGAGATTACCAGAAAGTTTAAATCTTATCATGTCAAACCACCCCGAATATGAGGGTTCCAAAATTTACAAACTTAATCCCCCCCCCCATTAAATAGTACAGTCCCCACCTAAAAACTGGTCGAACATTTATCCAAATCCCCCACCCCAACAGGCAATTCTCCTTCACCTAAAAATTCTCTGCACTTTAAAATATTAATAAAAAAATCTAACCTTGGCCAGCCTGGTTGGCTGAGTGGTTAGCGTATTCGCCCTCCAGTCATGAGGCTGCAGGTTCACATGCTGCCTAGGACATGAATGTTTGTGATTGTCTTTCACCTTCATACATTTATCCAGACAAATATGTATACACTCTCCCTAGATTAAGTGGGTCACCATGGGAGAAGTAGATGCAACCCTCCTGCAATGGGAGAGGCCTTCACCCAGCAGTAGGAAGATTACAGGCTGTTTTCAGTTATTCATTCACTAATGTACCTTTCACAAAGGTACATTAGTACATCACTTCAATACGCCACATTTCTCCCCATTGACATAACTGAATTATTCAGATTCACTGTGAATTCAGGTTATTGCTTATGGAAAGGAATTTATACAAACAACTGGATGGACCCTACCACACACACACACACACACACACACACACACACACAACTAACTTCTATGTGGAACACCTTAAAAACCAAGCACTCGAAACAGACACATTTAAACAAGTTTGGATGCATTATGTCGATTACGTGTTTGCAATCTGGCCTCATGTTCCAGGCACACTGGATACATATTTGGTGTATATTAACACCCAGCATCCTAAAATAAACTTCACCATAGAAAGAGTAACAACTGTCTCCCCCTGTCTAGATACACAACTTCCTAATGGCTCAATTTTTCCATTTTATAGACAGCCCACTCATACACAAAGGCATTTACATAAGAAATCACACCACCTATTCCAACATTATAGCAAGACTGACCCCATGCACCAAAGCTACTTGTTCAAATGACACAGCCCTTGAAACTGAGCACCTTCGTAACACCTTTTTTTAGCCAATGGCTGCAACCCTTTAAAACTGATAAGAGTGAATTCATATCCCTTCTGCAACCAACACACACATACACACACATACACACACACACAAGATCACAAGTATGGTTGTGTTCATTTGCCAAAGATCTTAGAGATAAGTCATTCTGAGACCTGATGGTGTAACCTCTCCAAATAGACTTTATGGTTATCTGGTCAACAGAGGATACCATATGAAAACTATTCCCACCTCATATAATAAGAGTAAATTGGAAAAAAACAGCCAAACTTCTCTGAAAACATGATCTCCATGCCACTTTTAAACCTCTCATTTGCTAGTTACCTTCATCCATCTTGCACATCTCAGAAGTATATAAAGTTCCTTCTGCCTGCCTACAGTATAGTCTACTTTGGACAAACTGTTAGATCAGTTAACAACCACCTTGAAAAACACAAAAATTACATCCACGGTGGATATAATTACATCAACAGCAATGTATGGTAACTCAAGATTGGCAGAAGATATTAACATTAAACAGAAATCATTACAGATCTGAGAGACTATTTTCAGACTCAGCATCAGCTATGAAACCTCCTCCAGCTTCTACAAGTATGGTTGTATTAATTTGACAAAGAACTCTGAGACAGTTCATTCTGAGGCCTGATAACATAACTTCTCCAAATTAACTTTATGGTTATCTAGCCAACAGAGGATGCCATGTAAAGAGATTAGTCCTGTTTTCTACAATATAAACTCTTTTCCTGTTTTCCATATTTGCTTAAGTCAGTGTTATGTGCTTATTACAGTTATAATCTGTGCCCTGAAGATGCTGAGTAGGAAACTAGAAAAATATCAATGTTCAATAAATGTATTTTTTCCTCTCTTGGTGTTGTTTATATCATGAAGCACTATCTTTAATTATGAAAAGCATTAATTGTGGGAGGTTTGTATCATCACACACACACACACACACACACAGCTCATCAAAAAGTAGTCAACTCTCATGATACTGAATTTGTAAGGTACAGAAATAGTTTGCTAGTAAATAAGTTTGTGTAGAGAATTTCTTTAAGAATAGCACTGTACCACTAGGGATTTGGTCAGAACTTTCTGGTAATTTGTTATAGCAAGCAAATTTATTATAACAGTATTTGCTTACCTTGATTAACTGGGACTAAAAATATGCTTTGAAAGCAATGGAAATTTTCAAATTCCCATTGCTTACTGATTGTGAAATCAGTAAGCAATGAGAAATCAGTCTTCCCACATCCAAAAAAATTCCTTTTTTCAAGAAAATAAGTAAAAATAAACAAACTGACAATTACACTTTAATAAAAATTTGGAATCCTACTTAAAAACACGGCTATCCAGTATATTAAATAAAAAATCCTTGAAAATTATAAAAAACTGAATGAAAAAATTGTTAAATTGTCCTGTGTGTGTGTATTTTTTTTTATTTAAACATTTCTCCCACCCACACACAAAAGGTAGAAGAGCCTACAGTAAACAGATGCTGTGTGAGAACAGGATCAGGAATAGAGTAAACTGTTGATATTCTTCTTGAACTGTTGAAGAATTAAGGTGAAAGAAATGAAAGATGACTGGGTGTAGCAGGTTCAGTGAGTATGAAGTTTGATTGTAGAAGGATGTTGGGCAGCTGTAGCACAAGTTCCTCTAGTAGAAATGGGAGGTATAATGAGTGCAAGTTGTGCTAAACAATAACCATGGAAATATCTGTAGAAGAGACACAAATGCAGAAACTGACTCCCTATGGGAAAGTCAAGAGAAGTGTCATTAATCAACTGGAATGCCCTTTTCTGAACAGCATCAAGAAATTTTTGGGAGGTCTTTTTTGGTAGGTGCACTTCATACATGAGAGCAATATTCCAATGTTAGTCAGATTTGGGATTTATAACTGCTCAACAGAGAACTACCATCTTAACTGGAAAAGGATGTTGCATTTTTTGGAAGATGATGCTATAGAAGTGATATGATTGTGCCATGGAATGTTTTCTAAAATGTGTTTTTTTTCACATTTGTGAAAATGCATTTAAGAAAACCTACACAATATAACTCGCTATCTTATACGAAGTGAAACAAAAAAGTTGAAGATTTCTTTCTTGCTGACTAACTGAACAAAAACAATTTTATTAATATTTATTTCACAGCATGACTACCTTGTGGGATCAGTGTTTTACTCACAAATGCATGCCTGTCACTAGTAGGTGGTATCAAATTTTACACAACTGATATACATATTTAAATATTTGCCTTAAAAAATTAAGGGAAAAGTGGATACAACCATGATTTTTTAATGCTCTCCCAAAATAAAAATCATGGGAAAGCAGATAAGAAAGTGGAAACCCACTGTATTGGATGGAAGGGTATACATAATTTGTTTTGAAATAATATGTTAAGTCCATTTGGATAGACTTTTTGGGATTGTTACAGCACGAAATTACCATATCCAAGAACCCATAGCATAAAGTATCAAATATTTAATTGATTAAATACACTATTTTTACCTTAGTTTCATTTTGTACTTGTCTAAGAAGTATTTGGCCACTGTACATTCTACAGTCTGTCCATTCTCCAACTGTAGGGGAAATCTAAACAAGAAAAAAAAAGTTGAAATAAATTGAATTAGAAATCACAGCATCACTCTTTTAATTAGAAAATGCAGGTATGTTTAATATAAAGTTTGTATATACACAAAATGATATAACTTCATAGATAAAAAAAAAAACTTAATTTTTTTCTTTTCAGTATATACATATCCTTTCTCCAGAAAAAATTATTAAAATGGCCAAGTGTTTCCTTTTGTTGCAAAAAGAGTCCACTTTTTTTTTCTTTTTTTTCCCCTCCCCTTATGGTAAGTAGCTCCAAGTTCTTAATGGTAAGTAAATCTTTTCATTTTCTTCTCAGGATATGGACTAATTAGTAAAATTGTGTTCCAAGATAAAGATGTGTATAAATATAAATTCACACGAAATCTCATTAACTATGTTATTGCTGATCATGATATTTTCTTAACTGGTCAGGGATGTAAGAGCATTACATGTGTTGACATAAAATGTGCTGCAACTGTTTTTAAAATTAAAAAGTTTTTTTTTTTAAAAGTTGGAATACATTTTATTTTGTCTGATCTGCAGATACTAACTGACAAAATCTACTTGAATAGGCAAGTGTATTTGTTGAAGCTTTTTTTTTTTTTGAAGATAACCAAACAAAAAAGAAAAAATAAAATAAGTAAATAAACTAAAAATAATTCATAATTATGGGATCAAAACTTATACTTACGACTGCAATTGAGCTGGTCGCCTGGTGACATTACATACTCTATACTTGCGCCTCATTGTTCCACAGTGAGTTATCTCAACTTTTAATCCTTTGATTTCTTTGGTAAATTTTACTCTTTGTGAGTCTGTTAAAGGCTTCCTTTGCTCACTAATGTCACGTATGTCAAGCACTTCACACATAAAATCAGTAACTGGCTGTGCTTTATAAAAAGCAGTTGCTGATACTGTAATATAGAAAATTAATCCACTTCAGTTACATAAGAACATTTTTAAATTGTTTAAAATATACCATAGAAAACCAAATAAAATAATTATATCAACATAACCAGAGCTATATTTTCGTGACATAAAATTAAAGATATTTATTTAGACAAGTTTATTACTAAGTTTTTCATTAAAAATAAGGATGATATCCTTATTTATAAACAAAAAACATAAAATAAAAGTTGGTACTGAGTAAAAACCAAATTTTATTTTTTACTCAGTACCAATTTCATTCAATCAAATGCTTTACTTCAATAATTACATAATACACAAAGGGATCCAGTGGGGAAAATGTATGATCTTCTGTTCTGATGGAGCTCGCACCCTCAGGCAGGCATAGTGAGGTTGTTTCTAATGTCAAGGAAGTGGCTCCAGATATGAATTGGGTATATTATTTCATACAGAGGGAAGCGTTAGCCTCCAAAGGAATGGCTTTGGAGGCTATACAACACGATAAAGCTACTTAATTTTAGTAAGGCTCGACCATTAAATAACAGGTTATTTTCAGTACTCTGCGATGAAATTATTATTTGACACCTCCAGGGAGTCCAAAAACTCACAGAGGGAGGGCACCTGCTCTACAACTCTGTCTCCACCACCTCACCGCAACTACACCAATGCCACCTACCGCCAACCACCACTACTACTATTTCCACAGACAATCATAAACATCTATGCCCACAGCGGGATTCAAACCCGCAGCCCTTTGGCTGGAGAGCAGATACACTAACCGTTTAATGGGCAGTGAATATATATAACTTTTGCTTCATTCTGAATTCGCTGGCTTTCCAGATGCATTCTCCTTTCGTCATCAAAAAAAAAAGAATAGTTAATTGAGCTTTCAAGTGACAGTAGGCTTAAAATGCAATTCTGTGATCTTGGTTTGGCTCGATTCTGGATCTCGCCTTCAGTGAGAAGTGAATTTCCCGAATTATCTGAAGAAGCATTGAAAATCGTCATGCAGTTGTCTACAACCTATCTTTGAAATAGGTTGCAGCAACTCTGCAAGGGACAAGAAGCTCAACCATCTCATTAAAAGTAGTAACATAATTATATCATATTATTTATTTCTTTAATAAAAATGAAAACTTTGTTCAACGATGATACACTTTTAATCGTTTACTCCCAATTTAATCAATTATGTTTCCACATGTATTCAAAACATGCTTTCAGATTTATTATGTTATAAATGGCAGTTTTTCCCAAATGTTGGTAATTCCCACACAGGTTTTTAAAAAAATTACATAACTTAGTGGTCCACAGAATTGTTTTAGGCATTTTACCTGGTCCTTGGGTTTAGAAAGGTTGAGAAATGCTGTACTAGAATATTAGATATTCTCACCATTGTCCTATTATCCTTGACCTTTTCTTACCTAGTTTTTCTATCAGAGATGATGTCGAAAGTGAAAATCTGGTCTTGATAACCTCTATTTGGCCTGCACCCAGCTTGTTCTTCTCCAAGTTTCTCTTCCACAATTTTTCTCAATCTTCTTTTCAAGTATGGTTGCATAAATCTTACCTGGGGTACTCAGTAGAGAAATTTCTCTATTATTCTCACATTCAACTTTTTTATAATTACATAATACACAAAGTTTACATAATACAAAATTTATTTATTTATTTTTTTTTACAGATAGGAACTATGAGAGCTCTCCTCCGGTTATCTGGAATTTGAATTTCTGACGATGGCTCTCTGAATTATGCAGCGTAGTCACTGTAAAACTTTTATACCTCCATATTTAAGCATTTTTTTTGTTGAATATCATCTATTTCAAGCTGCCTTTCAACATTTCAAGTTTTTGATTGCTTTTTCTATCACGTATAGATATGTACTCCTGTTTGCATTCGTCTTAAAAAATTTCAAATACTGCTCTTTGATGGCTTGTTTATAGTTCCAATGTGAACTTCATAGTGTTGTTCACATTGGAACTAGAAAAAGATAATAAACTTCCATTCCTAGATGTCCTTATTAAGAAACAAACTGACAATAGCATCAACCTGTCAGTATATAGAAAACCTACTAACACTGGACACTACCTCCATTTCAACTCGTCTCACCACACAACCCAGAAACTCAGCATTATCCATATGCTCAAAAAAGAGCTATACAGTGTACCATAGATCCTGGCGAATTACAAGAAGAATTAATGAAAATATCCAGAGATCTATCCCTAAATGGCTACCCTACAAGAATCATCAACAAGATTCTCTTTAATGACATACCGCAAAGACAACAAGATGAAACCCAATACATCAGCTCTATAACAATTCCATTTGTTAGTACCATATCCAAAAAATTAGCTCTTCTTCTAAAACCATATAATATCAGAGTAACCTTCAAACCTATTGAGACCATTCAAAAGTTTATAAGATCCCCGAAAGATAGCCATCCTTTCTACAAATACTCTGCAGTTTACAGCATACCCTGTTCATGCGGTATCAATTACATCGGACAGACATCTAGAAGTTTTGAAACAACAAAGAAAGAACACATAGGCTATGTAAGGAATAACAGACAAGATATATCAGGCCTTTCTTCCCACTTCGTCTCTACCAACCATAATATTGAATGGGATATGAGTCATATGTCCTACATAGAAGAGAACTACCATTCCAGAACATTCAAAGAAGCTGCTACAGTCACCTATCAAGGCCTAATCCTACCAGATATATGGAAAACTCTAATCAGATCATTTAACCAAAAAGAAATGAACTTTCATGAAAATTACAATAAATATCTCAACAAATAAAACATTGTACTAGCGACATGCATATTGTATCACGCACAGTGATAACTTTATATAATTTTTAGAATTGTCGGTTAGTTTCCTAGTTTTTGTTACTTTCCATTGCTTACCAGTGTATCCTTGAAAATGCTGACAGATATTAGTCAGTGAAACATGTCGGATGTTAAACTATTATTTACTTGACTAACATACAGAATTAGGTCTTTAATTTATTAATACTAGTGGTCAAGAAAAAGGTAATAATAAAAATATTTAATGCTTTAACACATAAATTTACATTAAAACAAGGATTTCTAGTAAGGATAATACAATTAAGAATGAATAAGTTCTCATTAAGACATTAGTAATTTACTCAGCTGAGTATATCATTTACGATTTGGATTTATGCATACAAATTCCACTGTTTTTATTATCAAGATTCCAAACACAATTTCACTCTGAACAAAGTTATCATTCAATGTACTTAAATATTGACTCAGTTTAATTATTCAGAACAATCACAAAGCACAAGTCATCAGACATTCTTTCAGCAACTTTAAAGTTTATCAATCTAACACAATAGTCCTCAGAAAATTCAATTTCACATTACATTCTAATGTAACAAGCTTCACTATATCACACATTCAAATATGAACTATTAATCCAGAGATACTTCATATATTACGCTTACGAGGAAATGTTTCACTATATCACACATTCAATCTTGACTATTAATTTCAGTAATATGAACTATATCAAGTTCTCCAGAAACAAGCTTCGCTACTTCACACGAGGCATAGAAAAGATATCCTTAACAGTATAAACAGTATAACTTCCTCATTATCGAGAATCCTAGAAACACTTCTTGGCCCTTGAATACTTTCACTTTGAGAGCACACAAATATTATAGAATTCTGGGTTTCAGCAACTCATTAGTTAACTCGGGAGAATTTATCTTCTTGCTTGTAATCGCCTAACTTTCAATATTTCTTACTCATTCTTATTATCCTTTTGTCCAATGCTATCCTTCTGCGAGGTGATAGGAATTCATAAAAGAATAAGAGTTCAAAGAAAGATAAGTCAAAATACAGAGTAGTTCAAAATCCTTCCTACTCCGTTCAACCCCAGGTTATTTCTCTCCTTTTTTTCCTTTCTACTGTGTTCTTCTTTTTCATGTACCGCACATGACATCCTACTCTCCTTTCCCACCAAAATCTGGTTCTAACTCGTTTTGTTGATACCGAACTGGCTTTTTGCATACTGTACAGTAACTCACGTTAAGGCACGCACTAGCTAAAAATAACAATTTCTCACAACAACCAATCAAGTCTTATTTTGAAGAATTTCTTGGATACATTACATTTTACTAATAACAAAAAGATTACACATTTTACAAATTTTATCTCTATATCAGTAACATTAATCTCATAATAATAAGTGACATTTAATACATAGTTTTTACAACTGTACTTCATATAAAAATAATAAATGAACAAATAAATATTAATAAACATAACTTGAAAGAAATCATATAAATAGCCTGATGAGCAAATTTGGTTTGGGAATGGCAGATTATGTTGGACTCTGAATGAAGTATTAATAATTTCCAATTCTCCTTATTCAGAATCCAACAACACATTGCTGATCAAAATTCCCCTGCAGAAAACAAACAAGGCCTTATTCCTGTCTGAAGGAAGTGGACCAGTTTGTCTCAAGCCTGAATCACTTGGTGCTGGCATGATATCGTGAGACGATGCATCACAGTTTTTTTTTTTTTTTTGGGGGGGGGGGGGACATATTCCGTACTGAAATGTCTCTTTTTCTCTCTCTGTACAGCTGTCTGTAAGCACTGTACATTAATTTCTGAACTACATCCTTCACTCCATCTTCAGCATAAAAAGCTTCTAAGCTTTCTTAGTAATCTAAAAAACAATTAGTCAGCCGCATATTTATCTTCTACCTCTTTCCATGATATTCTTATAACCTTGAACTATTTTTATAGATAGTTATTGCAATTTTTCCTATATTCTCTAGGAGCACATGCTAATTTAGCTGGAAACTTTCATATGATTGCTTTTGATGGGCTAATATTTTGTGTTCTTGAATAAACCAATTTTTTTAAATATACCCTTGCAGACAACTTCACCACATGCTTCTTTGGCTGGGTCAATCTAAGATTTCTTCATATTTTCCATAGGTTTTTTTCCCCTCAAAATACTTTTACTTTTTCTCCAACAAGACTTTATACACTCAATGAACAAAACATTAGAGATATCTACCTAATAGCATGTCATACCTCCTCTAGCATAATAGTGCCCATTACACCTTACACATCAGTCCCACATACATGAGTCTGATATCTTGCTCTATGGCATCCCAGAGAGAGATTCAATTCAATTTAAATCTGGAGACCTTGGGACCGATGTATGGTCCGAAACTCAAATGAGTGTTCTTTGAGCCATGCATGGGTGTTGCGGCCTGGTGCTGTGGCACACTGTCCTGCTGAAACAGACCATCGGCTGCAGGATATGCATATGCAAAGGTCATGAAAGCGTGTATAAGTGATCAGCCAGCATTCTGGTAGCTTTCAGCATTTAAGGGACCTAATGTGTCACATGAAAAGGCTCCCCAAACTATTACAGAGCCAACTCATGCTATTGTTGCCACACATGCACCCTCCCATCGGATCAGTACAACTGATAACGAGATTCAGACCACATGACTCTTGTCAACTATGCAGAGTCCAGTTTTGATGCTACCAACACCAGGTGAGGCACAATGCCCAATGATGAGCTGTCAACTGTGGTACATGATTAGGAAGTTGGCTCCTGTAGCCCATGGCATGTAGGGTGTACCGCACTGTTCGCTGATGCTGCTTGGACCTCTGACATTAAAACTGGATGTGATTTGCGCTGCTGTTGACCCTGCAGTTGGTCTATATGAGCCTGCACATATAGACAAGAGAACAAAATAAATCCTTTACATTAGGTAGGTTCTAAGACTGCAGTAGCAAATTATAGACCAATCAGTATTTCAGGAGTGGTGGTAGAGGTACTGGAAAAATTGATCAAAAAGGGAATTCAAAATGGGTGGATAAGAATATGATACCATATGACGGGCAACATGGCTTTGTGAAGAGTCATGCCTTAGTAATTTACTATCTTTTTATAATGGAGAGACATCTGAGTTGGATAAAGGAAACGGCTACATGATGATTCTGCTGCATTGTGTAAAGGCATGCATATGACGAGAATACCACATGGAACTGTTATGCAAATTAGAACAAATGGGGATGGATATGACATTGGTTATGTGGATAAGAGGGTGGCTGCTGGACAGATATCAAAAAGTGGTATATGGAGGAGCAGTAATTATACAAAAGCTGGTAATTAGTAGTGCACTGCAAGGTTCAGTGCTAGGACCACTATTGTTTAATTTTTGCATAAATGATAAAGAAAATAAACTGAAAGGAAATATTCAGCTGTTTGCTGATGATACAAAATTAGGTAGAGTAGAGTAGAGTGAATCAAGGCAATGCAGAGCTTACATCCAACAAACTCTAAATAAATTATCACTATAGGCAAAAGATAATGGGTATCAATTTGGATCTGGTCCCTCCAAAATCAGCATCAGATTATTTAGAGTGTTCTGACTGATGCGATTCCTCATACAGGTTTTTATCCTTTTTAATGCAGAGAAACCCCTTTCACATGCAGGTGTGCTCACAGGTATGGCCAGTCCAACAGCAGCTAGTTTTGCTACATTTGGAAAACTCTTTGAACTCAGATGTTGCTAATTTCAGCAGTATTTGTCTTGGATCTAGATTTTTGTATGACTGTCCATTATTCATTTTTGATGCAACTGCCCATTCTAGTTTAGTACTTTCATAGTTTAAAACTGCAGGACCTCCATTTCTAGAAATCTTGCTCCTAGGTGTTTAATAACTATGCCTATGTATTTATCATATATTGTATTCTTAAATGTAATAACATTAGAATCTGAATAATCAATGTGAAGGTCTGACCATTCACCTGAAAGATGCTGATGAAGATTTTGAAAATGACTGCCAGAGTGTCTTTCAATTCCGTGATGGGTAGTTTTCTGGCTTCTAAGAGTAGCGCTATTTCAGTTAAGTCAACATCTTGCCTTTGCTATGATCTAGACAAGTTAGATAAATGCGGTAACATATCTGAAAGCATCATTAGTGAAGCTACGAATTGTATGTTCTGATATATTTACTTAAACCTTCAGCTGTGATATCATTTCGTTCGGTGGCCTCTCTTTCCAATGCAGCTATAATGCTCACTATGCATTCTCTTAGAGACTGTATTGCAGAATCATGAGACAGCCATCTAGTGTCACTAGACATTTTAAATTTGATCTGAGGACTGTTCAGTATATTTTGGAGTTGGGTTAAACCAGCCATCCTGACTGGGGAATTGTGGAAGAAGAAAAACAATTGCCTTAAGATATCATTAAACATGACTAATAAGGCACTTCAGTAACTGCTTGGGCACTAGCAAGAACCAGTCAGTGGTTTACATAATGACAGTTGACCATGAGTCCATCTATTTTATCTTTGAGCAGTTTTGCAACTCCCTTTTGCTTTCCAATCATGACAGCTGCTCCAACAGATCCTAGGCCCACCAGATTACAAGTTTTTAAGCCTAGACTGTCAAGGGTTTCAATTACTTTGTTAGTTATAGTCTCAGGTTTGCCATCAATGATATTGCAAGTTGATACAAAACTAACCCCGACCTCTTTTCTAAGCTGACAAATATATTTAATGCACGCAATCAGCTGTTTTAAAACTGAGATGTCTGTAGTTTCATCACATAAAATACTGAAATAATCTGCAGAATGTATATTTTTCAGTATTTCAGATCTAATTTCTGATGCTAAAATATCAATCAACTCTTGCATTACTCTTTCTGAAGTATAATGTGCATTTTTACCAACGCTAAAATGTTCTAAGTAGGAACAGCCCATAGCCTTGCAACGTTCAAGCAATTTTACAAATGATGTAGTACGTGGTAACTCATTTTTCGTTAACCAATACATAGATCTTAAAGCTCCAAGAAAAGCATCTTTCTGCAAGTTACACAAAATTCAAATTGATTTTTCAATTTTCCCTATTCCAGTTTCTTCTAGTATACGTTTTCCAATTATATCTGAAAAAGAATAGTGTGTAACTTGCTTTGTTCATGGTCAACCAAGCTTTCATTTCGAAGTCTTGTGCATGGCTTAGTTACCCACAAACAAGTCACTTTCTTGCTTGTGGGTCATCTCTTTCTGTATTTCATACATGTGGAACACATCATTCCATTATCTTTCACCACTAACCAATGGAATTTTTTAAACCACTCACTGTTAATACCCGATAAGTGGTGTTTAGACGCACATTTTAATCAATTTTACATTTGAAAGAGACTCTGCAGAAGTTAATTCACCAGATCGACAATTCTGTTGTTGGATTGGTGTTTTCGCTACTATGCTTATCGGTTTCATGATCATCATCAAATTCCTGACATTTACTCTCAAGGGGTGTACAGGATATGATAGTACCACATGAAAAATTTACATCATTACTAACTTCCTACCTACAATTTTCTGCCAAATCAATCTGTTACCTGTCAAAGCTACAACATTATCAGATCCAATATTGATATATCTATTAAGGCACTTTTCACCGTATCAATCCACCTATATCTTGGTCTTCCTCTGGGTCGTTTTCCTGCCAACCTGGCAGAGAACACTTGTTTTGCTAATCTTTCCTCGCCCATTCTGTTTAAGTGACCATACCACCTGAGATTAGCTCTGCTAACACATTCCTAGATGCTAACAATGTCAAGTTCTTTCCTAATATCCTCGTTTTTAATATGATATTGCCATTGATGCCATCTGTTCATACCCCTAATCTTTCTCAGGACTCTCATATCTGCAGTCTCTAGTCTTTGGTCAAGTGTTTTACTTCTGACCCAGCTCTCAGATCCATAAGTTAAAATTGGTTTGAACACTGTCTTGTATACAGCTAATTTAGTGTTTTGACTAATTTCTCTTTTATTCCATATAAATTTATTCAGTTGACTTCCTACCATACCAGCTATGTTGATTTTGTTGTCTATTTCCATATTTAATTTACCATCTTCATTAAAAATCATGCCTAAGTAGCTGAAATGTTTTACTTGTTCTATAGGTTCTCCATTCACAATGCAGCTGATATTTTCAATGCTTCTGCCTATTTTCATTACCTTTGTCTTGTTATTGCTGACCTTCATACCATATCTATCACAAAAGTTATTCAATTTAGTCAGGGAATCTTGCAGACTTGTAGCGGATTTATTTAGAAGTATAAGATCATCCGCATAAAGCAAGGAGCTGCCATCAACATCTCCAATTTTGATACCACTTTCCTTCATAATGTGATCCATATAGATAATGAATAACAGAGGGGATAATGTACATCCTTGTCTCACACCAGATTTAACATTAAACCTCCTTCCTGTACTTCTTTCTAGTAGCAAGGCTTATACGTTGGTCAGACATAACTGGTGATTAGTTTACGGAATTAACAACGCATATAAAGTATATTAATTAAACAACTTTAATGAATAACTTCTATATTTCGGCAACGTCACATTGCCATCTTCAGGAAAATAAAGATATGGTATGTGCATGCAGGCACTAACACAAAGCAAATGAGGAAGAAAGCAAGAAACTAATATTGTTCCTAAAGTCCTAATGGTGCCCTCTGGCGGGCTAATTTGGTAGTCTTGGCAGTTGGGCTGAAGTTCTCATAATGTAAGTCTCCCAAATTTGGGGTAGTTTCATGCACCCAAATTTGCTGAGGTTAGGAACGTTTTTTTAGAGCTGCTGAAGATTCTTTGAATAATCTTTCGTATTTAAACTTGCTGCGATGAATTATTTTTGTTTTCTTCCAACGAATTTTATGGTGGGTATCTAAGGCATGGTCTGCCAGCCCAGAGTGGCTGTACTGGTGGAACCGGATGTAGTCTTGGTGTTCTGAAATCCTGATATTTGTTGTTCTGCCTGTTTGGCCAAAGGAGGACAATTTGCAGCTGCAAGGGACCTGGTATACACCAGGTAGGTCTAGAGGAAGTGGTTGGTCTTTGGTAGAGCGGATAAGGGATGCCAACTTTTTATATGGTCTGTAACAGGAAGCTCAAAAAATATGACCTTACTTCCTGTTACAGACCATATAAAAAGTTGGCATCCCTTATCCGCTCTACCAAAGACCAACCACTTCCTCTAGACCTACCTGGTGTATACCAGGTCCCTTGCAGCTGCAAATTGTCCTCCTTTGGCCAAACAGGCAGAACAACAAATATCAGGATTTCAGAACACCAAGACTACATCCGGTTCCACCAGTACAGCCACTCTGGGCTGGCAGACCATGCCTTAGATACCCACCATAAAATTCGTTGGAAGAAAACAAAAATAATTCATCGCAGCAAGTTTAAATATGAAAGATTATTCAAAGAATCTTCAGCAGCTCTAAAAAACGTTCATAACCTCAACAAATTTGGGTGCATGAAACTACCCCAAATTTGGGAGACTTACATTATGAGAACTTCAGCCCAACTGCCAAGACTACCAAATTAGCACACCAAAGGGCACTATTAGGACTTTAGGAACAATATTAGTTTCTTGCTATCTTCCTCATTTGCTGTGTGTTAGTGCCTGTGTGCACATACCATATCTTTATGTTCCTGAAGATGGCAATGTGACGTTGCCGAAATATAGAAGTTATTCATTAAAATTACCTTTAATTAATATACTTTATATGCATTGTTAATTCCATAAACTAATCACCAGTTATGTACTTCTTTCAATTCTAACTGCTGACTTACAACTCAAATAAAGACTAAGTATTGCTTGATATAATGATCCACTAACACCATATAACTGTAGCGTATTGAATAGCTTCTCTCTTGTCATATGCTTTTTCCAGATCTACAAAACTTAAACACAGATCTTTGTTATATTCCAATGATGTTTCAACTATTTGTCGTAAATTGAATATCTGATCCTGACAGCCGATATTTGACCTGAATCCAGCATGTTCCTCATCAAGCTTCTCTTCCAGAATCCTTCTCAACCGTTTCTCAAGTATTCTGGCAGAAATCTCACCAGGAACACTCGGTAGAGAAATACCTCTGTAATTTTCACAACCAGTTTTATTTCCCTTTTTATATATGGGTACTATTAGAGCTCTACTCCAATCATCTGAAATTCGTCCTTCTGTCCAGGTCCTCTGAATTATGCAGTGTAGCCATTACAAAACTTTTATACCTCCATACTTGAGCATTTCTGGTCTAATATCATCTACTCCAGCTGCCTTTCCACATTTCATACTTTTGATGGCTTTTTCTACTTCAAGCATGGATATGTATTCCTGATTGCATGCTTGGTCAGTGTTTTTTTATCACCGTGCTGTCATCACTGCAAGTTTTATTTAGCAATTTTTTGAAGTAATTACTCCATACATCAAGGATATCTTTTTCCCAGTGTTCATATCACCTTTATCACCTCTAATTCCTTTTACAGCACTCTCTCCTCCATTTTTGAGCTTCTTCAACAACCGCCAGAATATCTTGCCACCTTCTTGATATTTATTTTCTATGTTCTTACCAAAGTCTTCCCATGACTTTTATTTAGCTAGTTTTACACAGTGTTTAGCTTTCTTACATTTGTCTCTGTATTCTCTAAGAGCACAAGCTGACTTATTTGCCAGGAACTTTTGATATGCTTTCTTCTTTTCCTTCACTGCCTCTTTAACTTTCTGTGTCCACCAGGGAGTTCTGATTTTTCTATCCTTGCAGACAAACTCACCACATGCCTCTCCGACAGAATCAATCAATGTTTTCTTTAGCGCTTGCCACTGAATCTCCAAGGTTTGATTCCTGTTCTCAAACTCTTTCATTTTTTCTTGAATAATGTTTGTATATTTTAGTCTACAGTTCATATCTGAGAACTGCTCAACTTTTATTCGCTTTAAAACTTTCTTACATGTTCTTCTTTTCAATATGAAATTCAATTTTATCCTGCTCAAGACTAAATAGTGATCACTTCCAATTTCAAATCCTCTGTACACTCTGGTGTCGTGCACCAGGGAGAAAACATCACTATCAACAATAACATAGTCAATGAGACTTTTCTTATTCCTAGCCTCTTCTCTCCATGTGAATTTGTGCACATTTTTATGTTGGAACATTGTGTTAGTAATAACCAGTCCATGTCCTGAGCAGAAATCCAACAAGTATTTGTTATTATTATTAGCTTTGCTATTTTCTCCAAATTTTCCTAAAATATTTTTGTATGTCTGACAATCATTTCCTACTCTGCTATTTAGATCCCCAACAAGGACCAACTTTTCATTTTTCATTGTGTCAGTTGCTTTTTCTAAAGCCTCAAAAAATTGCTCCACTTCTACCTTAGGCACAAATAAGTCTCATTGTCCAGTTCACCATTCACATATTTGCCAACATCACTCTACCTGAAAATGCCTGCCATTAAAGAAGATTAGTCTCGTATTTGGTGTTCAATGCTATGGCTACTCCTTCTTTTCCTTGATTGTCATTGCCTGAATATAACATTTTGTATTCATTGCTCAGAAACAGTTCACCAATTTTGGTCTTTTTTGTTTTAGTCACCCCTATTATGTCGATCTGGTACTTATCTAATTCCTCAGCTAGCTTCATTTCTTTGCCATTCAGGCTTCTTATGTTGATAGTACCGATTTTCAATTCTGGTGATATTGAGATGGAGTGTGTTTTAGGATTTGTTCCAGTAGCTGACTTTTTTGCTGTAAAATATCATTGGTATTAAATTAATCAGAACAAATCACTGAATTGTGCACTGACAGTAATACCCGAGACACATAACGAGCATTATGTCACAATTTTATGAGTATTAATTACTAGGAATGGGAATTGGTATCACTCGAGACTGATGTCATAGTCCTCGAGAGTTTCGAGAATTTCCCCGAGATCACAACTATATTTGATGCGCAGGCCTATTTTCTTTTACAAAATAAAATATTAAATACTTGACTCATGATCTTCAGACAAAAACCATTATTAAGAAAAATAAATGTAGATTTTTAACATCGATTTTTGCCTTCGATTTGAATTTGCTCAATTTTCACAATTTATTTTCTTCAAACATCAAAATTATGTCCCTTTCATTAAAGATCTTCTTTGCAACCGATACTGTTGTATTCGAGATCACGATTTTTGTCTTCTTCCGCGTACGGATTGGTGTACAGTTGATGAAGAAATTGAGCTGGTCTCACGAGTATCGAGACTCTCCGGTTTCGATTTCTCATCAGTATTAATTTAAAAATGTCTTAAATTATTTTTCCATTCTGACTCATTATTTAGCCATGTCAATTCACAACATTAATTAGCCAGGCAGCACTCCCATTCAAAAGGTCCTCAGGAGAACTATGCCATTCTTATTAGCAGTGTGTACTTTTCACCAAATTTTTTGAATCATTTTAAGTGGGATCTATATCTTATTTTGCTATTTAGGTATTTCACAAGAACAAGCTCCCCATTGCCCTTAAGCCAGTTTTTAACTCACATAATGACTCATAAAAATTCTAATTTCCTAATAGGGCCACACACACACACAACCAAATGTTATTCAAATTTCCTGTTTTGAAATTTGCTCAAAATATTCAACTTGAAATCGGCTACTTGCTTCTTTTCCTGATTCCTCTTGCCCAAATCTTATTATTTAAGAGACTCTCACTGTTTTAACTTTTGTCTTAGTAATGCTAATAGGTAGATATTTCTGTATTTTCTCTGTTAGTATCACTTCCTTCCTTCCGATGCTTCATATAATGATGATTCTTCAATTCTGGTAGCATACTGTTTGTTCTAGTTACCTGACAAACCAAGCACAACAGAGGCCTTGTATAATTATAAGATTCTTGATTATGCTATGATTCCAGCATACATATAGTATACAAAGCTTAGCTTTAAGTCATAAATAACTAGTCCATCTCGTTTCTTCAACATTCAAGTGGATAACTAATAATGGGTAACAATGCATGCAGGAAAGAAATGGACATCGAATCCAAGTCAGCTTTCTGCATTCTATATGGGAGATCTTCTCCAAGTTATATAGCTTTAATCCTTAAGTGACCCTCCCTCATATACACAAGAAACAATTACATAATAAAAAAGATACATTTCCTTATATGCATATTTGATTTTTTTTTAAATAAACACTAACCATTAACTTTATAGAAAACTGATATAATCTGAATTCATTTAGCTATAATCTTAAAAACTTACCATCAATATTTAACATCATCTTCCATTGACTTGGGCGAACACTTTGATGAAATCCAAACCATACTTCTCTACCACCTCCTAATGGATGATTATAGCCATCCGGAGAAGAAAAGAATGATCGTCCCACCGGGGTATATCTTTATACATATATAAAAATAGGAAAGTTGGATTAGTTAATGAAATTGAACTGTCACTATAATATTAAATCTAAGACCTTTCAGAATCCAGAAAGTTGTAGAATATGCGAAACTTTTAACTCAGTATACCTCTACATACGATCAACTCTCACTACATTAATAGTAACTGTTAGAATAGTTTTGCTACAGCGAAATTTTATTGTATTGTATGCTTTTTTTTTTTTTAATGATCTAAAATACTTTATGGTTTAATTATATATATATATATATATATATATATATATATATTACATAAATCATATACTTTTGGTTCATATCTGAAACTTAAAAGAATACAATACATTAATAGTTAATATATCTTATTCATCATCATCAGGAAATTCCTGACATGTGCCCTCAAGGGATGTACAGGATATTATGATAGTACTACAGGAAGAACTTACATCATTACTAAATTCCTATCAATGATTTTCCTCCAAATCAATTTGTTATCTGTCAAAACTCCAACATTATCAGATCTTCAGGATTTGTTCCAGTAGCTGACTTTTTGCTCTGGTTCCCTGGCAAAAACAACAGGAGCCTTGTTTAACTGGGCGACAACCAAGTTGGCATGAATTTCTGTTATGTTATACCATCATTTTACTTGTGGTTTAAGCCAATTTGGTTGGTTAAATCATAAATTGTCAGCCAATCCTCGTTCGTTCAGTATCCGGTAGATATCTAACAGGGTGCACCACAAGGTGATGATTGGACATTAAATCAGAAGCTCTGGTCGGTTCTCTGCATTCCTTTAAAGGCTATATGGAGGTCTTCTCTCAGTTAAACAGCTTTGAGCCTTAAGCACCCCTGTATCTTATTCTTCTTCATTTAATTTACAAATTAATATCTTAAATTATTATTATTATTATGTACCTACTCTACAACCTCCACCACTCAATTTACCAACTACAGTGAACTGCATCATTTACGGCAACCACTAACGGCACCGCTAGTATTTTCACAGACAATCACAAACCTCTATGCCCAACAGTGGGATTAGAACCACAGTGTTTTGGTTGGAGAGCAAATAAGCTAACCACTTGGCCAACCAAGCTGCCAAATATTTGATACTGGCAACTGGAGTTTCACAAACCGAAATTCTAAAATAGAAGAGTAAAATGTTCAAGACTTGCTCTCCATTCAGATCTGTTCCTAGCCATATCTTTCAGAATTTCCAAGCACATTCCAGTTACGTCTTTAACTCTATCCACCCATCTAATTCTTGGTCTTCCTGTTCTCCTGCTTCCATCAACTTCTCCAGACTTTTGTTTGCTCGCATAATATGTCCAAAGTATGACAATTTTTGCTTGATGATCATAGCTTTGAGGGAGCAATTTGGCTTTATTCTGTCTATCACTGATTTATTGGTTTGCTTTGCAGTCCATGGTATTCTTAGTAAGCATCTCCAAACCCATAATTCAAATGCATCTATCTTTCTTCTTTCACTCTTACTCAGGGTCCAACTTTCACATACATACATACAGTGTTTAGAGATGAGATTATAATTTTTTATAGAGAATATCTCTGTTCGACTGCACCATTTGTTTAGATTGAATAAAAATTAATAATAATATCCTATCTATCCTCAGTTTTATGAGATTTTCTCTATAACAATTATTTCTTTTTCCGGGCGTATTTATATATGCACAAGGGTTCACTCCGATTGGTGCAATGACCTTTTTACTGTTTCTTTCAGAATCCAAAAACATCACTGACTCAAGACCAAATACAAAAATTAGACATTTAATAAAAGAAAAACAATATATATACACTTCAAACAAAACTACATAACTAATAACAAAATTAATTGGATCCAAGGCCGTTTAAAATAATCTTACACTTAAGAAATCACCCATTTTCTAACTCATTCTATTACTGATTTGTTTAACATATACTTCATCACATCCACTAGACTAAAAACTTTGTTTACACAATAAAAAAATGTTCATAGCCAGTTTCTCTGTTAATGCCCTTTTCTGAAGATATAAGATTCTCTTCTTCTTTTCATAGGATCCTTTCTCATTTACTCTCATGTAGCACATATTAATTCTTCTCGACTCTTAAGTAAGATATTCTGAATTTACCGAAGTATAGTTACTCTTACCTCATGCAGTTCAATTTTTTTTAATTTTTGTACCAACAAAAAAGTTTCTTCTACTGCTTTTATCTAAGTTGCTAAATTCCTTCTCCTATTCCAGTAGAGATAACAAATAGATTCGCCGTCCTTGAAACAGAAGAACTTTTCAATCAGCGTTTCCTCGAACATTCCTTTAGAACGTCAATTGCAATAGCTTCTTTTATTTACCAATACTTATTGGCAATCTACCACTTTTAAAATTCACAGTTCTATGATTCCTTTTTCGGAATATACTATTCATTTTCCAATGACTGTCACATAAAAAAACTTAATTTCCTCAGAACCCAAATATCTGCCGGCCTGTGTTCCTTTTCTTCCCAAACGCTCTCTTGTTACTCCTGTTACCTCGATACTGAACACTCTCTGTCAGCTGTCAATCACCTATCAAACCCCTCGGCGAGCGTGTGCACTCCATGAAAGTCACAAGCGAGAAGCTAAGTATAATGGCTGACATGTTGTCTCCGTTAGCGACAAGAGAATGTCTTCATAAAACACAACACTTAATATTTTAAACTACAAAAAAATTTCTGAAAGTAATACAGCTCTCTAAATCCAGTAAGTACATAAAATTTTAACTTCTTTACATTTCATTTTGACAAAATAACATCAATAACGGGCACATCGCAAGTGCCAACAATGCGTGTTATGAAACCAAAACTAATAAACGTACTAACAAACAATTTGTAAAAATATTCAGAATTTTAAATTATGATTATTTTTACACTAGCTATATCTTTCAGAATTTCCAATTTCCATTACTCTATCCACCCATCTAATTCTTGGTCTTCCTCTTCTCCTGCTTCCATCAACTTTAGCAAGCACCATCATCTTCTCCAGACTTTTGTTTGCTCGCATAATATGTCCAAAGTATGACAATTTTTGCTTGATGATCATAGCTTTGAGGGAGCAATTTGGCTTTACTCTGTCTACCACTGATTTATTGGTTTGCTTTGCAGTCCATGGTATTCTTAGTAAGCGTCTCTCCAAACCCATAATTCAAATGCATCTATCTTCCTTCTTTGACTCTTTCTCAGGGTCCAACTTTCACATCCATACCGTACCACAGGGAATACCACTGCTTTCATGATTCTGATTTTTGCTGCAAAGCTAATATCTTTATATTTAAAGATCTTGTTTAAATTTGTCATTGCTTTCTTCCCAAGTAATAATCTTCTTCTAACTTCTTCAGTACAATACCCATCTTTATCAATTCGGGATCCTAGGAGCACAAAATTGTCAACTCCTTCCATTTTCTCCCCATCTACTTCGAAACCATCAAGTTCACATGTGGCCATAACTTTTGTCTTTTTGAGGTTAAGTTTAAGGCCATATTTAGCACTTTCTTGTTTAACTTTCATACGTTGCTCCAAATCTTCTTTGCATTCTGCTAGCAAGATGGTATTCATCTGCATACTTCAAATTATTAATATTTCTTCCACCAATTTTTAATTCCAACTGAAGACTCCACCGGCTCTGCCATTCTCAAAATGTATTCGCTGTACAAGTTAAACAAGCATGGAGATAAAATACATTCTTGTCGCACCCCTTTAACTATTGTGAAATACTCCGTTTCTTCAAGATCTGTTCGGACAGTAGTTTTTTGTTCATAATAAAGATTCCTTAGAAGGATACTGAAATTATTATTAGTAGTAGTAGTACGGGCAACTCCAAGGAGTCCTTAGACTCATTGAGGGAGGCCCTAACATCATGTCAAGAACAACTATTCAACATTCACACAGTATCTATCATACTTCGTCTTGAACTCATTTACAGTCATGGCACCCACAACAGACTCTAGCAGCTTATTCCACTCATTCACCACTCTCCAAGTAAAAAACCGAGCTCTAACATCCTTGCTAACCACACTCTTGCCCAGCTTCCATGGATGGCCCCTAGTCCTCACACCACCAGTCCTATTCTCAAAAATATCTTCTGAATTAATATTATAGAAACCCTTCAGTAATTTGAACATCTCAATCATATCACCCCTTTTCCACCTATCAACCCACAAATCTTCAACCTGTTCTCATAAGGTTCATTCCATAGACCTGATATCATCTTGGTCACTCGCCTCTGGATCCTCTCCACCTCCTCCCCATCAAGAAGAAACCATGGCATCAAGATGGGGGTCTTATCAAGGTTCCATACAGAGGAACAATAACCTGCTTGTCTCTGCTCATCAAAGTATTTTTCAGCAACCAAGTGATTTCATGAGCTGATTTAGCCACTTTTGCGATGCCCCCCCTAAACTTCAACTCCCTATCCACCAACACTCCCAAATCCCTGGCCTCGTCAATCTCCTGGAGTACAGTTCCACCAATGTGGTATACTGCTGCTAATCTTTTCACCCCAAAATGCATAACCTTACATTTTGCCACATTAAATTGACATCCGTTCTCGTTAGCCCAGCCCTTCAAACTATCCAAATCATCCTGCAAAATTTCGACATCCTGTACATTCACTATTGCTCTACAAAACTTTGCATCATCAGCAAACAAATGAACAGTTCCTCTCGGATACTTTCCTATATCGTTAATGAACAAATTGAAAAGTAGTAGTCCAAGAACAGAACCCTGTAGCACACCACTAGTCACGGGTCGTCTTTTGGACTCTACTCCTGAATAAACCACTCTCTGATATCTCTCCATCAACCACCCTCCTATCCATCTCACCAACCCTATATCCATCCTCATATGCTGCAGTTTACTGATTAGAATTCCATGTGGTATCCTGTCAAAGGCCTTAGCAAGGTCCAGTAGAATCACTGTAAACCTATTACCCTTATCCAATTCAGCCGTCACTGTGTTATAAAATGTGAGCAAGTTACTGAGGCATGATCTGCCCTTCACAAAACCATGCTGTCCCCCCACACAGTATCATTTTCATCTATCCATTCCTGTATTCTCCTCTTGACTATTTTCTCCAAGAATTTACAACAGAAGTCTTGGAACCTCCTTTATTCAGTGGAACTATTTTCCCTTCTTTCTACCCCCTCGGTTCTAACCCAGAACCGAGACTCAAATTAAACAAAATGGTCAAGGACACTGACAATTCTTTAGCCACTTCACATACGACATGAGCTGGTATACCATCCAATCCCATAGATGTATTGACATTGAAGTCTTCTAATAGACTATTCACCTCCACTTCATTCATCATCATTCCCATATAAGCTGTTGGTTTCTTCATTCCTGCAATGTCACCACCTGGATGAAATGCTCTGGTACTCCCATTGTTCTTAACACATTCCACAGTTTCACATGATTTACAGAGTCAAAAGCCTTACTATACTCAAGGAAACAAACTTTCTTTTGAAAGAAACAGACATTCTTTTGATATTCCTATGCTCTTTCTATTATCCATCTCACATTGGTGATCTGATCTCTTGTTCCCCTGCCTGTTCATCTTTCATTTCTTTCTTCATGAATGGTCCTGTCTTTTCTGAATGATCTTAAGTAAGACTTTACTTGCATGAGAAAGTAGTGCCATAATTCTGTAATTTTCGCACTCTCTTGCATCGCATTTCTTCAATAAAGGTATAAAAACTGATTTTTTCCATTCCCTAGGCCATGTAATTCTGATCCAAATTCTGTGACATAGAGCTGTTAAAATTTTAACTGCCTCTTCTCCCATGTCTTTGAGCAGCTGTATAGGTATCCCATCTCCTCCTGGTGCTTTCTTACAGGATAGCTGTTGCAGTGCTCACCTCACTTCACTCTCCAGTAGTACTGGCTCCAGTGTATAATCCTGCTTTTCAAATTCCTGAATAATTTTGGAGTCCTTTCTGTAAAGTGCTTCTGTGTACTCTTTCAGATATATGTATGTGTGTATATATATATCAGAAAAATATATAAACCTCGGGAACTTTTTTTTTTTTCAGTCATTCTTGCAAATCACATTAATAGTGATGACAGCAAGATTAAGAACAACAGTACATGATCTTGTTAATCAAAATGAGTGTTCTTCACATATGACAAACAACAGACAGCAATTTGAATGTAAAAAAATAAAATAAAAAAAATAATAAAAAAGTTTGAGATAAAGCTTCTCTCCTCCCCTCATCTTCAAGTTTTCCAATAATTCTTGCACAGATCAAATCATCTAGATCAGTGGTGTTCAACCTTTTTTTACTAAGCGAGCTACTTTTCTATAAAAAGTTATTTGGCGATCTACTTTCTTATATAGATCACGTTCCCCCAACCTATATCTGATTATGCACAAATAAACAACTAAAAACTTTATTTGTGTATTTAAAAATCTATTTATCACTTTTAATTATTTTAATACAACAAAAAAAAACCCAAATATATTGGAATAAAATATTTATTTCTCTATTTTGGAAAATCAAAGTTAGAAAAAACAATTGATTGATTACAAACTCACAAGTTACAGGAAATGCTGGTTGATTAAAAAAAAAAAAAAGTTTATGTGAAATTTGGCATTGTTTGGACCTCGCAATATTTTCATAGTCAAGTTGATATGAAGAAGTGGCCAATCGCAGACAATTATCCAAATAATCATTTGTAATTTGGTTTCTTAATCGATTTTTTATGACAGTCATATTTGAAAAAGTGGATTCTGACAAGTATGTCGACCCGAAACACAACAGAATTTTTCGCGCAATATCAGTTAATGTTGGGAATTTTTCATGTGCATACTTACTTCCAAATGACTTCATTGTTTATTGATTTTAAATATAAACTATTCTGAATGTTTATTATCTCAAGTTCTACTTCAACTTGATATATATCAAACAGCCCACTAATTTTATTTGAAATTTCTGTGATGTTCAAGTTTTCTTGAATTGGATTATTGATAAAAGATACAATCATTTCAGTTTTATTAAAATCTTTAAATCTAGAATTTATTTCTTCCTCAACTAATTTTATTTCATGAATAAATTCTTTTAAATCATAGCGAAGCATTTCTAGATTTTGTTCAAAAAATTTTAATAAATATGGGAGATGTCTAAATTCGCAGTCATTTATATTTTTCTTTAATAAAAGAAAGTATTGTTGGAAAGTTTTTATTGAACTTAATATGTCAATTAAATTTTTATCTCTACCTTGTAACTCTAAATTTAAATTGATTAATTTCGTACAGAAATCTACTAAAAATGATGTGTAACAACCATCTTTTATCACTCAATTGTGGATAAATATCTCCTTTTTCATCAAAGAAAATTTTTTATATCGTTAATTAATACAATAAATCTTTCTAAAAATTGACTTCTGCTGAGCCAGCGAACATTATTGTATCTAACAGATAAGCTTAGGTGTTGATGGTTATTCATGACTTATTTTTCACGGTATTAACAACACCACAAACACTTTTTTTCAACAAAGATGTTTTATTAACGCTTATATTTCGCTGATTTTCAACTCAGCATCATCAGAGCACAACACACAAGTAAACGCGACAGTGAGTGAGTGAAACAATATAATTGCAAAAGACAAAAGATCTAAAGTCCTATTTTTGGCGCCCTCTAACAAAAAACAACAGTTATCCAGGAGTTTTTCTTAGGATAACCGTCTCCCAAATTTTTGGCAAATTAATGCAACCATATTTGTTAAGGTTGGGAGAATTCTTCAAAGCCATTGCTGACTCATAAAATAATCTTTCAGATCTATAATGACTCCTAAATAGCACATTCGTTTTCCTCCATCTAATCCTGTGTGAAGGAGTGTCCAAAGCGTGGTCTACCAGTCCCGATTTGCCATAGTAATAGTAGCGAATGTATCTTTCATGTTCTTCCAGGCGGATGTTCACTGATCTTCCTGTTTGCCCATAATAGGCCAAGTCACAGTCACATGGAACTTTATACACTCCTGGGTGTGCTAAAGGGTGAAATTTATCCTTAGGCGAGCGGATCAGAGTTGCCAGCTTGAGATAAGGTTTGAAGGTGGTGCGAAGGCCATGTTTCAACAATACTGTGGCTATCTTTTCCGATGTACCTCTGATATAGGGAATAGAAATGGTCGTGTTGTATTCTTATGTATTAGGGGAGGGCAGAGTAATGGGTCTATGTAGTATTTTATCTATTTTGTAGGGATTGGCTAAGAACGTATGGCACAGGTACTGTAGTTCAGTGGCCAGAGCTGTATCTTTAGAACAAATGGCTCTGGCTCTGTGTGTCAGTGTTTTTAAAATGCCATACTGTTGGACTGGATGATGATGTGATTGTTTATGTAGGTATCTTCCTGTGTGTGTGTGTAGGCTTTCTGTAAATAGAAAAAGATAGTGATCCATCTGAAAGGCGGGTGACTAATGTGTCAAGAAATGGTAAACAGTTATTTGATTCTTTTTCTACTGTGAAGTGAATTTTGGGGTGTTGGCTGTTTAGGTAGGTGACAAAAGCATCCAGTGTCTTGTCCATGGGGCCAGATGGCAAACACATCATCTACATAGCGCAACCACACTTGTGGCTTGTATGTAGCTGTGGTAAGTACTTTGTTTTCAAAATGTTCCATGTAAAAATTTGCTAACAGGGGAGAGAGGGGGGAACCCATAGCAGTACCATTAATCTGTTTGTAGAAACCCCCCCCCATGTAAAGTAACCTGCATTCATGGTAAATTGAAATAATTCAAAAATATCTGGGGGAAATTTAAAGGATAAACTTCACCCTTTAGCACACCCAGGAGTGTATGAAGTTCCATGGGACTGTGACTTGGCCTATTATGGGCAAACATGAAGATCAGTGAACATCCGCCTGGAAGAACATGAAAGATACATTCGCTACTATTACTATGGCAAATCGGGACTGGCAGACCACGCTTTGGACACTCCTTCACACAGGATTAGATGGAGGAAAACGAATGTGCTATTTAGGAGTCATTGTAGATCTGAAAGATTATTTTACGAGTCAGCAATGGCTTTGAAGAATTCTCCCAACCTTAACAAATATGGTTGCATTAATTTGCCAAAAATTTGGGAGATGGTTATCCTAAGAAAAACTCCTGGATAACTGCTGTTTTTTTTTTTTTCCCCCGTTAGAGGGCACCAAAAATAGGACTTTAGATCTTTTGTCTTTTGCAATTATATTGTTTCACTCACTCACTGTTGCGTTTACTTGTGTGTTGTGCTCTGATGATGATGAGTTGAAAATCAGCGAAATATAAGCGTTAATAAAACATCTTTGTTGAAATAAAGTGTTTGTGGTGTTGTTAATACCGTGAAAAATAAGTCATGAACATTATTGTACAACAGACGTTCCCTATCATCATCTGCCTGTAATTTAAATAACCGCCGTTGCAGGGGTTGAACAGAATTTACAATTTTAAACAGAATTTACAATTTGAACAGAATTTACAATTTTAAATGTAATATCCAAAACATCTTTTGTGTTTAATCTTTTACTACACAGTACCTGCTGTTGAATAATACAGTGGTACGTTAAAAAATCTGGATATTTGTCATCGTTTTTACATAATGAAATGAAGCCTGATTTATAACCTATCATTGCAGGAGCACCATCAGTAGGAATAGACACAAGTTTAAAAAGCGGAAGTTTGTGTTGTTTCACAAATTCATCAAATGCCAAAAATAATGTCTTCTCCCCTAGTCCTTCCCAATAATGGTATAATTTTTAGAATAATCTTGAAATACCATGAGAATAAATACCATTAACTGAGCATATCAGTGAAGTCGTTTGATTCATCCAATTGTAATGAAAACGCAACACACTGGTGAATGTCTGACGTTAACCTGGCCTGGAAACTTTTCTCCTGCAATTGGAACTCTTCTTCCTTTCGGCAATTTGAAACCTTGTCTGCGGCATAGAAGTAGTATCTCTCTAGCAACTTCTCGAACCGAGAAGCTCCTTTCATGGAAGCAGGAAACTCTTCTCTCAAGCAACATGGATCTGGGACCCCTTCTGCTTGCTTCAGTCCCTTTTTATTAGGCCTCCTCTGAGACCTCGCATGAAGTTTGGCAACCCGCAAAGAATCGGTATGAGTCTTTCATCTTAATTTTCAAGTTCGCAACGCCTTTTGTTCTCCTCCGCTTTCTTTTGATTGCAAGTTGCCGGCCATCAAAAAGTTGTTTGAACTCTTTCTGACTGAATTAGATGTTTACACTTAGAGCCTGCAAGCCTTTCTCATACATACAAGTTTCAATAACAATCTTTCTAATGCTGCCATATACAGCTTCGCAACAAAAACATTGCCTTTGTTTTTAACACTTTAAAATATTCTTATTAAAGCAGTATATACAGTTAGCTTCAAAAGAGTTATTTACAAAAACATCTAATACAAACTATACCGAGACAAACAAAGTTTATTTTTTTACAATATTCACATATTGTAAAAACATGGGACTTAACCTAAGTAAAAAACCGATGTAAGGTGCTTTGGAATATTTAATATTTAAGCTACAATCGAGTTTTTACACTTTGCTTATAATCATATTCACTCAGCTCGCTGCTTGACTTCCACTGATCCAAATTAATTCATTTACCTGGACGTATAAAAAAATTACTGATTTGACAATTTTATCATCATCATCATCAAATTCCTGCCATGTATCCTCAAGGGGGTGTACAGGATATGATAGTACTACATGAAAAAAATTACATCATTACTAACTTCCTATCTACAATTTCTCTCCAAATCATTCTGTTACTTGTCAAGACTCAACATTATCAGACATTATATTTCTATCATCTAAGGCACTTTGTACCATATCAATCCACCTATATCTTGGTCTTCCTCTGAGTCATTTTGCTGCCAACCTGGCATAGAACACTTGTTTTGCTAATTTTTCCTCGCCCATTCTGTTTAAGTGACCATACCACCTGAGATCAACTCTGCTAACCCATTCCTGGATGCTAACAATGTCAAGTTCTTTCCTAATATCCTCGTTTTTAATATTGCCATCAATGTCATCTGTTCACACCTCCAATCTTTCTCAGGACTCTCATATCTGCTGTCTCTAGTCATTGGTCAAGTGTTTTACTTCTGACCCAGCCTCTCAGATCCATAAGTTAAAACTGGTTTGAACACTGTATTGTACACAGCTAATTTAGTGTTCCAACTAATTTCTCTCTTATTCCATATGAATTTATTCAATTGACTTCCCACCATACCAGCTTTGCTGATTCTGTTGTCTATTTCTATATTTGATTTACCATCTTCACTAAAAATTGTGCCTAGGTAGCTGAAATGTTCCTAAATTCACAACACAGTTGACATTTTCAGTGTTTCTGCCTATTTTCAGTGTCTCTTTATTGTTGACCTTCATACCATATCTATTACAACAGTTATTCAATTTAGTCAGACAATCTTGCAAACTTGTAGCGGATTTATTTAAAAGTATAACATCATCCACATAAAGTAAAGAGCTGACATTAGCATCTCCCATTTTGATATCATGTTTAATACCACTTTCCTTCATAATGTGATCCATATAGATAATGAATAACAGCGAGGATAATTTACATGCTTGTCTCACACCAGATTTAACATTAAACAATCTTCCTGTACTTCCTTCAATTCTAACTGTAGAGTTACAACTCAAATAAAGACTAAATATTGCTTGATATAATGCCCCATTGACACCATATATAAATGTAGCGTATTGAATAGCTTCTCTCTTGGCATCTTGTCATAACCTTTTCCAAATCGACAAAACTTAAATACAGATCTTTGTTATATTCCCATGCTTTCTCAACTATTTGTCGTAAAGTGAAGATCTGATCATGACAGTCTCTATTTGACCTGAATCCAGCTTGTTCTTCACCAAGCTTTTCTTCCACAATTCTTCTCAACCGTTTCTCAAGTATACTTGCATATATCTTACCAGGAACACTCAGTAGGGAAATACCTCTGTAATTCTCACATTCAGTTTTATTTCCCTTTTTATATATGGGTACTATGAGAGCTCTACTCCAATCATCGGGAATTCGTCCCTCTGTCCAGGCTTTCTGACCTTTGCAGTGCAGCCACTGTAAGACTCTTATACCACCATACTTCAGCATTTCTGGTCGAATATCATCTACTCCTGTTGCCTTTGCACATTTCAAGCCTTTGATGGCTTTTTCTACTTCAAGTATGGATATGTATTCCTGACTACATGCCTGTCAGTGCTTTTTAGCACTGTGCTGTCATCACTGCTTGTTTTTAGCAGATTTTCAAAGTAATTACTCCATACTTCAAGGATATCTTTTTCTCCCGTTTTCATGTCGCCTTCATCATTTCTAACTCCTTTTACAGCACTCTTTCCTTCATTCCTAAGCTTCTTTTTACCACCTTCTTGATATTTATTTTCTATATTCTTGCCAAAGTCCTCCTATGACTTTTGTTTAGCTAGTTTTACACAGTGTTTAGCATTCTTGCATTTCTATGCACTCTAAGAACACAAGCTGACTTATTTGCCAGGAACTTTTGATATGCTTTCTTCTTTTCTTTCACTGCGTCTTTAACTTCCTGTGTCCACCATGGATTTCTGATTTTTCTATCCTTGCAGACAACTTCACCACATGCCTCTCTAGCTGAATCAATCAGGGCTTTCTTCAAGGTTTGCCACTGAATCTCCAAGGTTTGATTCCTGTTCTCAAACTCTTTCATTTTTTCTTGAATAATGTTTGTATATTTTAGTCTACAGTTCACATCTGAGAGCTGCTCAACTTTTATTCGCTTTAAAACTTTCTTACATGTTATTCTTTCAAATATGAAATTCAATTTTATCCTACTCAAGACTAAATAGTGATCACTTCCAATTTCAAACCTCTGTAAACTCTGGTGTGCTGCACCAGGGAAAAAACATCACTATCAACAATAACATAGTCAATGAGACTTTTCTTATTCCTTGCCTCTTCTCTCCATGTTAATTTGTGCACATTTTTATGTTGGAGCATGGTGTTAGTAATAACCAGTCCATGTCCTGAGCAGAAATCCAACAGGTATTTGTCATTATTATTGGCTTTGCCCTTTCCTCCAAATTTTCTCATTTGTATGTCTGACAATCATTTCCTACTCTGCTATTTAGATCCCCAACAAGGACCAACTTTTCCTTTTTCATTGTGTCAGTTGCTTTTTCTAAAGCCTCAAAAAATTCCTCCACTTTTACCTTAGTAGAACCTTCTGTGGGACAATAGGCACAAATAAGTCTCATTGTCCAGTTCACCATTCTCATATTTGCCAACATCACTCTACTTGAAATTGCCTACCATTCAAGAAGATTAGCCTTGTATTTTGTGTTGAATACTATGGCTACTCCTTCTTTTCCTTGATTGTCATTGCCTGAATATAACATTTTGTATTTATTGCTCAGAAAGATCTCACCAGTTTTTGTCTTTTTTGTTTCAGTCACCCCTATTATGTCGATCTGGTACTTATCGAATTCCTCAGCTAGCTCCATTTCTTTGCCATTCAGGCTTCTTATGTTGATAGTACCGATCTTTAACTCTGGTGATGTTGAGTTGGGGTGTGTTTTCAGATTTGTTCCAGTAGCTGACTTTTCGCTGTTCACCCTGGTTCCCTGGCGAAAACAATGGGGACCTTGTTTAACTGAGCGATGCCCCAGCCGGCATTAAATTTTGTCATGTTGTACCATCATTTTTTATTTTGGTTTAACCAATAAGAATACAATTTGGTCGGCTAAATCTCAAATTGCCAGCCCATCCTATCTCCTCGTTCGTTCAGTATCCAAGTAGATACCCAACAGGGTGCACCACAATACACTTAAAGCAAATTAAAAATAATACATAATAATGATAAATAAAATATTATGTCTTCAGTTTTAATTAAATTTGTAAGTAAGGAGGAACACACAAGAGATCGACCAAAAATTGCTCTGCGATCGACAGGTTGAACACCCCTGATCTAGATGATGTCTTTGAGACATTACAAGACATCCAAGTTTGCAACTATTCTTTTACAAAGAACTTCCTTCAAACACAATTCGCTTAGCACAGCGTTCTGCCTTATCTTGTTGAGTGCTACCACATGATCCCCTTTGCATTTGATTTGAAAATTTCAGTGTGTACCCGATTTTTCGAAACCATCAGTTATGCAAACTACTAAAAGCTGATTCATCTGAATTTGTAGTTGTAATCTTCAGAAATAGTATTCATACTTAAATTTTGAACACTAGTATAGTTCTATTTATTTATGTATTGAATCATTACTTTTTTATTATTTATGTTTTCTTCTTTTTCTCCCTTGCTAGAGGTCAAGCAAAGGTTGACCAGTTTAGTAATGCTCTAGTTTAGTATAATGTATCTTGATGCCTGTGTCCCAATGTCATGATTGCGAGTGTTACTAATTATACAGATTAAAATATCAAGTGTTATCTTAATTAAAAAGTAGTGTGTTAGTGGAAGATATCTCCACAATAAAGATAACAGAAGTAATCCAATAGTTTAAATAATTTTTTAAACTATTTTAAACTGTCATAATTTAATATATAGGCAATTTTGTTCTTGAAATGACAAAGTAGGAATTGAAAACTAAATCTTATGTAAATAAATACAGAATATACAGGGTGGCCATAATTAAAGGGAGATATTCAGAGCCCTTTAACAAAAAATGTATCGGACGGCATTCTGCAAACTTGGTGTAAGTACACTCTGGAACATTGGATTTTTATTTACAGAAGACAAAAAATAGTACGAAATTCTGCCAGGGACATTTGGCACTATAAATGTCTGATATTTGCATAAGTACACTGTTTCTACTGACGAGTTGGTGGATATAAGGAAGACTGAAACAAAATCGCATCATTCTGATAAGACTGAAGTGCTACAGATCTCACCTTACTGGAAATTGTATTGTTAGTCAAGCTTTGCTATCAACAATGCAGCAATGCTAATGCCCAGCTTCAAAAATTTTGGTATTTGAAAGATAGGAGAAAAGGTCCAATGACAATAACAAATCTTAGAAAAATGATTTTATGATTTGAAAATAGCAGATCTTTAGCAGTGAGGCCAGGATGAGGGTGCAAATGGATTAATCCTCAACAAGTGGCAACTGTCGTCATGCAACATGGAATGAATAAATAATGCACAACGTTCCAGCAGTATTCAAGGGCAATAACAACAGGATAAGGACGTATCATATTTAACTGTGTGCAAAATCCTGTGTCAAATGCAGAGGTTTTTCCCCTACAGCATCTCCCATATCAAAGCTTTGCTTCATGGCGATGCAGAAACTTGACTGCAGTTTGCCCTGACATTCTTAGCTCGAATGGAGGTGGATGATGCATGGCTGAGGAAGATCGTGTGGAGTGATGAGGCACAATTTTTATCTGAACGGTAGTGTTAACTTACACAATTGCAGCATTGGGCTGTGAATAACTCACGTGTTCAATCAGACCCCTTTACACTGTATCATTTACTATCGGTCCATACTTCGGTCACCCCACAGGACCAGTGACTTGTACCATCTCTGCTGTTAGGTACTGAAAGATGCCAAACTACACAGTAAAGATGCTTTGACTCATATTCATACACAATGGAGCACCACCTCATACTGGATTGCCAATATGAGGTGGTGTACTATTGCCCAGTATATTACGATAACACGTCACAGAACACAAAGTGATTAGTCATGCATTTCCCGCAACACGGCCACCTCATTCGCCTGATCTCAGCCTGTGACTTTTGGTTGTGGGGCCATCTGAAACATGTAGTGTATGAAGGACAGGTTCCTGATTTAGCAACCTTGAAAGACAATAAAGTAGAATGTGAGGCAAATCGATGCAGATCTGTTGCATTCCACTGTAGAAAATTTCAATCACAGAATGCAGTTCTTAGAACATCTGAAAGGAGGATATTACCACTTCTGTAAGTTATACGAGCACGAAAATTGATTTGTTGTATCTCTTCTAGCCATTACTGTTTAATTAATCGCAAAACATGCTGATAGTGCCAAATGTTTCCTGGTGGCAGAATTTTGTACTATTTCTTATCTTCTGTAAATACAAAACTACACCAAGTTTGGTTGAATTTCGTCCAATACATAGCTACAGGGCTTTGAACACCTCCTCTTTAATTATGGCCACCTTGTACATTGCTTCCAAAAATGCTGGAATATTATTATTATTATTATTATTATTAAGTGATACCTCCAGGGAGTCCAAAGACTCGTCGAGGGAGGGCGCCTACTCTACAGCTCTCTGTCTACACCACTCAATCCAACTACACCAATGGCATCTACCGCCCACTACTAATACTAGTATTTCCACAATCCTGCCATGGGCATCTCTAACTTATGGAGATGCCCATGGCAGGATTCGAACCCACAGTGTTTTGGCTGGAGAGAGGACAAGCTAACCACTCGGCCGACCAGGCTGTCATATAGAAGAAGAGCACATAATGCAAAGCCCATACAGATAGAGGCTATGCAAATGATATCCTAAGCTGTATAAAAGATAACCAGCAAGCCCACATTCAGCATGAATACAAACTAAAATGGTACATGGTGCAGAGATAACTTTGAGCATGTAGTAAATGTTCATGTTAAAATGTTTTCAAATGTTCATGCTCAGCAACAGTTACATGACTAACCTGGACTACATATGAATGGAATCAGCATTTTGGATCAGTAATCACTACAGTTTATTCTGTCAGAGAAGAATTTAGATGTGGCAAGAGACTAGCATATGCTACAAGCAGGTTTGCATTGTTTCAACTTTAATACACTATGGTAGAAGTGTGCTGGCATCATGTTTTTGTCAAGTGCAAAATACAAAACACTGACAGATTAGAATGATTTTGTCCACCTAGAAAATATAAGTTAGAGATTCCAGCAAGATTGATTTTATTCAAATTCGGTACCAAACCATTACAAAATTTTTCTATCATTCAGATTTTGGTTTGAAATGGCCCACAAGCAGAGACAAAATGTGTCATAATTATATATTGTAATAATTCTGCTCTAACTGGATGGAATGTATCCAGTACCTATATTGAGATTTATTTTTATTGATGCCAACTCTGATAAATGTGCTTTCTGCGTGTATGAAATTGTATGGTGAAGGACCACATTTGTTGCAACAAGACAATGCTTCTTATCACACAGCAAAGTCAACTATGGGTTGGTGTGAGGATATCATATCTAGTGGACTAGCTAGTTCATAGTCTGGTTTAAACTATATCAAGCAGTTGCAGGATGAACAATATATAAAGTCAATTCACATGAGAACACATATAGCAATTAAATCTTTAAAAATTTAATCTTCAAATAAAAACTAAATGTGTTTATTATTTTGTTAAAAAAAGGCCAGTATATCTGAAATGACATTAAAATATTACATTAAAAAATCATGCTAAACTTAATTGTCTTAACACACACACACACAAAAAAAAAAAAAAAAAAACTTACGTCATACTAGGGAGATGTCGCATAACAACATCAAGAGCTTGTATAACATCTACAGGAATTATCCGTGATTTTCCTTCTAAGGCATCTTCCAAAGCATATAAACTTACTTTGGCTATCCACTTAATGGCCACTCGGAATACACGATCCTTACCTTCACCAGGCAAAGTTACTTCCAGTTCAACCTATGCAAAATATATACATTCCATTATTAGAATTAACATGCTGCTTATACAAATCGAGAAAAGTTTTCTATATTTAGTGAAGAAAAAAACAAAAAATAACATTGTGTGTGTGTGTGTGTGTGAGAGTGAGAACTGAAACAAAGATACTCAGTAAACATGATTATGCTATTAGCTAGGCTTATAAATTAGAATGGAGATGCCCTTAAATTACCACAGCAGGCAACATATAAATGTTTTATTTGCTAATTAAATTATCACTGATGAAGTGCTTAAGGATCAAAGTTGAAAAACTGGTAGGAGACCTCTGTGTGTCATTTTAAAGAATGTGAAGAACTGACCAGGGCTTCTGACCTAATGTCCAATCCACGTCTACCTGGATACTGAATGAACAAGGAACAAGGATGGGCTGTCATTTGGGATTTAGCCAACTAAATTGTATTCTTATTGGCTTAAACGAAATTAAATGATGGCATAACATGAGAGAATTAAGCTGGCTGGGGCACTGACCAGTTAAACAAGGTCCATTTGTTGTTTTCATCAGGGAACCAGGGCAAAGTGTGAAAGTCAGCTACTGGAACAAACCCCAACTCATCAGCAGAGTTCAAGTTAGTAATGATGTAATTGTTTCATGTAGTACTATCCACTCCCAGATGATAAACATTGGGAATTTGAAGATGATCCTCATCATTAATTGAACATTTTAATTATAAGGAGTACAAATTTGTTATCTTGAGGTAGGAATGATTTTAATGTGTGTGTGTGTGTGTGTGTGCACGTGCGCAAATTTGCTATCTTGAGGTAGGAATGATTTCAGTGTGTGTGTGTGTGTGTGTGTAGTAATGAGTTTCAAAACTGGGTGAAAAACTAGTAATGAGATTGAAGAGAATTTGGAATATGGATAAAATTATGAAATAGAAGAAATGAAACAAAGAAAAAAATCAAACCCATGAATTATGAAAAAAGTAAGAAATAAAAGCTAAAAAAAAAAAAAGAAAAATATTCATGACAAGCCCACAGTGTGAATGATGTTGCAATAGCTATTTTGGAAAAATAGCCAGTGCATCTCAGATAACATTGTTCATGATATAAATATGAACGGGAGAATAACTTATCTTATTTAACTGACATGAAGACAGGAGTAGTAGGGTCTTTGTGAGTTGTGTATTTGTCAGTTCTATGGAAAGACATTCTGAGCAATGTAGTTTGCTCTTAATGAATGTTTATTTTCTTGATCATCTAACTAGAGTAATTATTTGGACAATAGATCAAGTGTTAACTAATAAATATTTATTAAACCTACTAGTTTCATCAAACTTTAGCTGTACCCTGAAGATGCCAACAGCTAAAGTTTGGTGAAATTAGTAGGTTTAATAAATATTTATGTTAACACTTGATCTATTGTCCAAATAATTACTGTAGTTTGCTCTTGTATTCTTGAAAATCAATAATGGACATTATCAATTTTGGATCTGTGTTTTGCATATAGTGAGACTTCAGTGATGGGATTTGTTAATATTAATATCATTACTGTGCTTTTGTTTGGGTTTTTTCTTTGTAGTAGGAAGCAAAAATCAGAGATAATATTAAAATTACAGTACTGTTCAATTAAGAGAACAGATGATGAATCTGATATAAGAGGTATTTATAACCAGATTGACAAATTTGTAAACCACATGATACTGTATGTCAGATGGTGTTTTAGTGGTTTTATAAGTTTTGTAGTAAATTACAAGCAGTAAAGACACTTTAGCATGGTTTAAAAAGAAGATAAGATCTTAAATTAAGGGGATAAAAATCCCTTATTATTTTACAGCCAGTATGCGAAACTCTAAGATCGAAAACTACGATCTACGAGTTTCATGCCGAAGAACTATCGGCGAGTAAAATAATAAGGGATTTTTATCCCCTTAATTTAATTAACTTTGCCAGAAAATATAGCCATTTGGCTTTTCAAGATAAAGATCTTATTGTGGTCTATGGATTTGTCACCCTCATATTCAATTAAGAAATGTAGTCTGTGACTAAAGATGTATAGAGAATGCAAGAGTTTAGTATGTAGCATCCATGTTACCAATACAAAGGTCACAACATATTTATTGTAGCAGGAGATACCAGTGGAAAGGGAAGGGGATAGGAGTTGTGATTCCATGTGGGAGAGAAAAATACCCATAGGAAAATTGTCAACTAGTTTTATCTTATTTAAGAAAGAATTGGCTGAGACTGTCATGTTAATTAACATGAGGATATCTGAAATTGTTAATTTTGTATGCTCTGTTAAATTTGATCATTTATTCTCCATTCTATTTTATAAGCCTAGCAGCTAGTCAAGCTTTAACTTTAGGAGCTACTTGCATTATTTTCATACATATGTTGAAAGTTTTCACTTGATTATATTGTATTATAAATTAAAGTGCCAAGAATATAATTTCTTGGCATCTTTATTTTATTTTTATATACGATTGTTCTTTTGGTTAATTAAAGATCCTTTCTACCGTTAACCTCCACATAAGGGGATTGGGTATGTCTGAGATGGCTAAACCACCCCCCTTACAATTTTTTCTACTTAGATTTATGTCCAAACCACTTCCAGCCAATAAAGAGGCAAGCATGGAGAGAATGCTAGTGTTAAGAAAGTAGTACAATGCCTCATACAGGTTTAATTAACTGGAGAAACTGCCACAGCTGACATCATAATACAATAACAAAAGTGTAGAAATATTTTCATATGAAGATCGTGCACCTTTCTCAAGTGATGAAGGCATACAATACACCATCTCTCTCACCAAAGGCCATTATCAAATCTTAATGGCATGTTAGGTACTATAGGAGTGGAGAATGGCATGCTAATCTGCTGAGCAACAGTTCTTGCTGCATCAAACAGATGGTGTACACATGATGCAAATAAAACAAGTGTGGATCCATGGTGCATTACTTATACGATGTTTGCTTGTCAGAATTAGGACCCATGTTGTAAATTGAATAACATATGATCAGTGTTGCCAACCATAGGTGGTGTGCTCTATATGTGATGCTTGTAAACAGACAGAGGTTTAGTCTTAGAGGATTATAATGAACCATGTTACTGGACCCACACTTGTAGAACAGGTTCAAGAAGTGTGTGGAGAACATCATCCATCTTGAATGGCCAATGAATCCACTGGATCTCAATCCAACTGAATACCTATGGGATGGCTGGCAGACATCTTGCTAGAGATTTTTTTTAAATGTTTCTCCCATCCACAAAAGGTTAATTGCAAACTTATAGTACATTTTGCACTGTGGTAGGCTAAGGATTTTTTCTATTTTTTTTTTTTTTATCAATCTTTATATTTTTTTTGTATTTTTAATATTTTTATTACATAGTCTGGAAACTGCTCTAGAGACCAAACATTGAACTTTTTTAAGCCACTTCAGGCCTCCAATAAGCAGGGTGGTGATCTCACATAGGGTGATAAAATTCACCTCCCACCTAAAGACAATCACAAACATCTATGACCATGGCAGGATTTGAACCTGCAGCCTGTTGTTTGGAGAGTGGGTACTACTTGGCCAACCAGGCCCAATGATTTCACTGCACAGATAGGTACATGCTATTATTAATGCAAAAGATGGCAAACATGTTATTCGAGTAACCCTAAATCAGTGTATCATATACAGAATTGAATATTCATTTTTATTAACTTTATTAAGGATGGGTGGGTGTGTCCCTTTTCCTTGTGTATCTAAACGGTAATGGCTGCAAGGGGCAACTGATTAAAAGAGAATGTACAGTTCAATTATTTATTCAAATTAGTCCAATTACCTCACAGAAATACATCAAAAATTGGAAGGGGTATGCTACAAGCATATATGTAGTCAACAATGTATAACAATTTTGCTTTATTTTATGCAGATAAATTAAAATTAATGTTTATAATTAACATAAATAAGAAAATTAACTGGAATGTGAAGAACTGACCAGGCCTTTATTTTATGATTTTTTTAACTCAATTCATTCAGTCCGATTTACTTCTCAAATTAATCAGAATACGATAAAAATTTAAAGATCTCAGTTAATTATTATGCTTACATATATCTAGAAAGCAACTTGCATGAAAAACATCTTTCCTTTGGCTGAAGTAGGCATGAAGACAACTGCTCTGACAAAAGGAGTATGTTTCATTAAGCACTTCCACCAAAAAGAACTTCAATGCAGATTCCATCTCACTTCATAGAGCATATGCCACTTGTTTCCAAATTGAGCACATAATGTCTGATATACAAAGACTTAAATACATTGTACTGTCTTTCAATATTAATTTAACAGTTCTTCCTTGGAGAGTAGATAAAGATACATATTAAAACTTTTCTGAGATCACAGAATTTAACTCAGATGATTTTTCCCTCCTTCGGAGTTCTCTTTCTACCTCTCTTCTCTTGCTTTGCCAAAAAGCTTTCCTGTTTTTCCAGCGCAGCTGCTCCAATCTGAGAGCTGCTCAACTTTTATTCGCTTTAAAACTTTCTTACATGTTATTCTTTTCGATATGAAATGCAATTTTATCCTGCTCAAGACTAAATAGTGATCATTTCCAATTTCAAATCCTCTGTACACTCTGGTGTCCTGCACCAGGGAGAAAACATCACTATCAACAATAACATAGTCAATGAGACTTTTCTTATTCCTTGCCTCTTCTCTCCATGTGAATTTGTGCACATTTTTATGTTGGAACATGGTGTTAGTAATAACTAGTCTATGTCCTGAGCAGAAATCCAACAGGTATTTGCCATTATTATTAGCTTTGCTCTTTTCTCCAAATTTTCCCAAAATATTTTTGTATGTCAGACAATCATTTCCTATCCTGCTATTTAGATCCCCAACAAGGACCAACTTTTCCTTTTTCATTGTGTCAGTTGCTTTTTCTAAAGCCTCAAAAAATTTCTCCACTTCTACCTTGGTAGAACCTTCTGTGGGACAATAGGCACAAATAAGTCTCATTGTCCAGTTCGCCATTTTCATATTTTCCCACATTACTCTACTTGAATACTATGTGTTGAATACTATGGCTACTCCTTCTTTTCCTTGATTGTCATTGCCTGAATATAACATTTTGTATTTATTGCTGAGAAAGATCTCACGAGTTTTTGCATTTTTTGTTTCAGTCACCCCTATTATGTCGATCTGGTACTTATCTAATTCCTCAGCTAGCTCCATTTCTTTGCCATTCAGGCGCACTTCATATTAAACACAGTGTCTATAATTTCAAACCATACACTCGATACGAAAAAGTATATTTTTCTGTAATTAAAAACAATAATTAAGTATAATTTCTGGGAAATTCCCATGCTACTCCTCTTAAACACTATTAATATAAATAACAGCTATTTTAGCCTGTTTTTGTTTAGGAGTGTCCCTTATATTTAATACATTGGCTAACATAACTCAAAAGGGGTATATATATATTTTAGGGCATTATGGGCGAGTATAGAAGGCAATTATGGCAGAATAAAAAATGTGGAAAAATTATGTACATACCTTGTTTTTGGTTTAAAGATGCCTTCTAAATCCAAGCTCTTGTTGAAAGGTTGTATGTAAACGGGGGGGGGGGGGGGGGGGAAGAACATGGGGATGTGCTTGAGACATGGGAAATAAGTTTGGGAACCCGGGTTACTATTAATAATATATATATAAATATATATATATTATTTTGTTGTGGGGAGAGGGGGGGGAAGGGTATCCTTATGTGGAACCTGGGGCAAGGGTTTACGGGGTGCGGACCGTTTCGGTCATCGTCGGAACTTTGTGGGAATGACTGTAGGGCTATGTCAAGGCTGCAAGATGTATCTGCATTTGTTGTCGCTAAATGGCCGGAGACGTGGCTTAATTTGTAAGTTTTGGAACGTCCAACATTCGGAAATTAGGTAGGGGCGGTGGACGTTGATAGAATTTCCATCGCATTTTATGGCAATAGTTTCTGGGGGGGTGGGGGGGGGGGGGGGTGGGGGGGGGGGGGGGTGGGGGGGGGGGGGGGTGGGGGGGGGGGGGGGTGGGGGGGGGGGGGGGTGGGGGGGGGGGGGGGTGGGGGGGGGGGGGGGTGGGGGGGGGGGGGGGTGGGGGGGGGGGGGGGTGGGGGGGGGGGGGGGTGGGGGGGGGGGGGGGTGGGGGGGGGGGGGGGTGGGGGGGGGGGGGGGTGGGGGGGGGGGGGGGTGGGGGGGGGGGGGGGTGGGGGGGGGGGGGGGTGGGGGGGGGGGGGGGTGGGGGGGGGGGGGGGTGGGGGGGGGGGGGGGTGGGGGGGGGGGGGGGTGGGGGGGGGGGGGGGTGGGGGGGGGGGGGGGTGGGGGGGGGGGGGGGTGGGGGGGGGGGGGGGTGGGGGGGGGGGGGGGTGGGGGGGGGGGGGGGTGGGGGGGGGGGGGGGTGGGGGGGGGGGGGGGTGGGGGGGGGGGGGGGTGGGGGGGGGGGGGGGTGGGGGGGGGGGAAGGCATTTTTGGAGGAAATACCAAACTCTAGGTGGTATAGCTAACTATCACCTGGTGAAACAACACCTGCTTATTGGAAGCATAAAGTGGTTATTGCATGATGGCAAGGTTACACTCTCCACAATAATTATTATGTGGAGTTAGCACTTTTCATTCAACAATACAATGGTAAAGTAGTTTCCACAGACTGATAGTACTAACCTGTTGGTAAGTAACACTTTGAGGGCCCCCCCCCCCAATCACAGCTGGTGAATAATTCTACTGTTTACTCTGCCAGGCTGCACTTGGCAGAGTATGAGCATAGTAGGGGCACTGCAAGGCATGCTTGCAATAAGGTCTGGGTACTCCCTGTGCTGGTATCATGTATAGAAGTCCATCCCTACAGCACACCCCCACTTCATAAATTTGCCTAACATACTAACATGAAATATAGCATAAAAAAATTTGCTACAAAAAGAATAAATAAATAAAATTAAACATAAAAATTGATTGCAACATACACCTTTGCAATCATCCTTGTGAAGGATGAATGCAAAGGTGTTTTTGAGAAGTTCCATTAACATAAACAGGTCAAGAGTATCAGAATAATAAAATGTAGTAGATGTAATTAGAAGCAATCTGTACCATAATGGGTGATTTTCATTTCAGCCCAGGTAATGCAAAGCTCCTTTTAGAGGAGCCAGAAACCCCTAAAGAGCACATCCCTGGGTGGCAGACCAGGTGTGTGTGTGTGGGGGGGGGGGGGGGGTACATCTCAGATATCAATGGTAGGGGGGAAATTATATATCTCACATGTAGCAACAGGCAACAGCTGCATCTGATTCACAGAAGATGGATTTCAACCACCTTTTGATCCACTTTAGAGATGGATGAATAAACTATTAAGGTTGGTTAGATGAGTGCCAATGTGCCAACTAACAAAACAAAACAAAATTGAAATCTAGAGCAATATGAAAGTAGAAAGGAAAAGTACAACGTGCTGGCTCAGGATGCCCAGATAAACAAGGTCTGAGTACCAAACTGAGCAACTGGTGTTGGAATGAAGTCAGTTTATGAAAGAAGTGCAAGAGTAAAACTATAAGTAGAAATGCTGTCAGCAGGAACATGGAATATCCAAACTTTAATGGGCTCTTGGAAAGCTTGACTTGCTATGCAAGTATATGGAGTGATACTGATGTGATATCCTTGGATTAACAGAGATGCACTAGACAGAGCCAGGGGAGATGAAAGGTGGAGAATCATCTGTTCTGGAAGTAGTACAAAACACGAAGCAGGAGTTGAATTTACTAAGATATAAAGCAGTAAATGAAAGAATAATAATAGCAAGATTTGTAGTAAGATCATTTATCACAATGGTGCAAGTTCTATAGTAACTTGGAAGTAACCTTGAATCAGTACCATTCTGATTATTGCAAGAGATAGAATGCCAAGATTAGGACAGAAAATGAGGGATGAGAAATGGATATGGAGAAAGCAATGAAAGATGAGAAAGAATGCTTGATTCTGCCTTGAAGTACCACAAGTTATTTTGCAATACAGAATTCCAGCAAAAAAAAAAAAAAAAGCTGCAGAAAGTGGACATAGCAGTCACCTTATGGAAGAACAAAGAACATGCTAATTGTGATGTTGGAATGAAAATTTGCTACATCTCTTACTCATGAACATGCATGTTCATAAGTAAGAGATGGGACACATTATTCCAACTGTGTCAAATGATTTAAGGTGCAGACATGGAATTGGATCATGACAAGCTTAGTGATTGCCAACATCAAGTTGAAGCTAAATGACAGGTGAAGGACAGTTGTACAGTCAGAAAAAGAGACATAAGGACACTGAGTGAGGAAATCGCTGGAAAAGTGCTCGAGGAAGAACTGAAATCTATTCATGGAAAAAAAAAGGAACTAAAAGATAGAAACAACAAAGTGGTGTCTGCAATCAAGAAAGTAGTGGTAGAAAGAGTCACAGACAGAAAAGCCAAAGAAGAAGTGCATTTAACAAGACATTAAGGCTAATTCAAGAAGAAAAAAAAACATTTCACTCTACTGTTTCTGTAGAAACAGTATAGAGTGAAATGCATTTAAATGAAGAGGGCAGTTAGAAGAGAGAAATCAAAGTGGTTAGAGGAACAGTGTGAGGATATCAATAAATACTATGGTGAATAGAGAACATAAGTATACAAGATGATTAGAAACATCAACAAGAAATGGAGCCAAAACCAGACAATCATAAAATACAAAGAATAAAATCTTGATGTGTACAGAGGAAATAGAGATGGACAAGATACTGCTGAGTTATATAAGACAAAGGGAAATGTTGAGATTCAAAAGAGGTTAACTGATGAACTGAAAGAAATAACACCACCAACCACAGAGGAAGAAACAGATATACTGAGGGATGAGGTTGTAAAGGCATAAAGACACAACATACTCCTAGTATGTGAGGTGATCACCCCTAGTTTACCTGATTTCTAAATTATCACAATACCACTTTACTTACCTTTCAAGTGACCTTTCAAGACCACATTGCATGCATTGGGAAGGGTCACTATCCAGACTGGTTGCAACCTTTAATAATTTGTTCAAGGTGTCCAAGAGTTCCAAAACTGAGTGAACTAAAAATATCACTCGCTTATACCTATAAACCTGAAACACTCTAAGATTTTAATTTCTAGAAGACTATCTTGGGAACCAAGATACCACATTCTACTGAGGTACTTGCAATGCACAGTAAAAATCCACCACTATACCAGGATTCAGCTCTGTGCAGCAACAAGCTAAGCCTACTGGCATGCTAGAGAAATGTCCAAGCCAGTGACTGGTTGGCAAAAAAGCTGCTGTACTCTAATTAGGGTAATACCTTCAGGATTATGTAAAAAAAAAAAAAAAAAAAAAAAAGCCATCAAATTTAGAATAAAATGCCACAGAGATGAGCTAAATCTACACAGAAGTAATATTTTCCATATAGCAGTAGCAAAATGGTTATCATTGTATCATTAAAATACTCTAAATCAGAGATATTTATAGCAAAGTTCCCCCCCCTCCCCCGCATGATCAGTAAGTAAATTATGTTATGTTCCATCGAGTCATTTGACTCCTGGTGATTCTATGAATATACACTCTCCATTCAGATCTGTCCCTGACCATATTATTCAGAATTTCCAGGTGCATTCCAGTTTCTTCTTTAACTCCATCCCCCCCCCCCCCATCTAATTCTTGGTCTTCCTCTTCTCCTACTTCCATCAACTTTAGCAAGCATCATCATTTTCTCGCATAATATGTCCAAAGTATGACAATTTTTGCTTGTTGATCATAGGTTCGAGGGAGCAATCTGGCTTTATTCTGTCTATCACTGATTTATTGGTTTGCTTTGCAGTCCAAGTAAATTATAAACAAGAAATTATATTCTTGTTTTATCCTTTCAGATAAAACATTAGGTTAGAGGCCCCAGTCAGAAAACTGACTGGGACCTCTAACCTAATGTCCAATGCTCACCTTCGTGTGGTGTAGTAGGATGGGCTGGCAATTTGGGACTTGGCCAATTCTCTACACTGTACACTCCTCTATTGGATTAAACCCCAAATTTATATGAAGGTTCAACATGATGAGATTTCATGGAGGCTAGGGCATCACCAACAGCATGGATCTAGTTAAACAAGGTCCGAGCATCAGAGAACAGAGCAAATGGTGAAAAGTCAGCTACTAGAACAAACTCCAATCTAGAAAAAGAATAATAAATCCAACATCAGAAGAAATGTTGGATTTATTAAGTGAATTTGGAATCCTTTCACTTTTCATTTAGATTTGATGAAGCTGATAAAAGGAAGAATGATCTCACTGAACTACAGAAGAAATCCTTGCTAAGGCAAAATTTTGATAATCAAAATCCTGATGAATTGTGGTGTTCCCCAATGGCTGCATACTCAGTTTTGGGAAGCAATGTGCTTTTAGCCTTAATCCCATATGCTCCAAATTACCTATGCAAATCTGAATTTTCAACATTAGTTAGCATCCAGACAAAGTTTAGAAATTGATTGGATACCAAATATTTGTCTAGCAGTGTCAAAGACTGTTCTTTGATTTTCTGTCCTAACTGGTCAAAAGCAGCAACATCCATCCTGTAAAAGTGGTTATGAAGAATTATATAATTATTTTATAATTGTTTAGGATAAATAATTATTTTTTTTTATATCTTTATTAAAAATAAAAATCACTATTGTTTACATTGTTCATTTGTGTTTATTTTAGTGTTTGGATTTTAGGGGAAGTCTGTACATTAGGATTACACTAAAGGGAGGTGTGATGGATGGCAAAGAGTTTAGGAACCTCTGGACTAGATGGACTGAATCAGTCAGAAGTGCCTTAGAAGAATGAAATGTGAGGTAGTACAATACTGGAGTGCTGACAATAGACTAATTTGGAGCAAGGGTGTTGATGAGATAAGTAATGTAAACTTAATCATGAAGTTCTATCAAAGTAGCCTGAACACCCCTTGGGGGTACATATCAGGAAACTGATGATATTTTAAGTTTTAAAAGAGGTAAACCGTGAGTAGACATATCGATACAAAATAAATAACGGAAAAAAAAAACTCTCGTAGAAAGATTATTTAATAGTATAATTTTCGCCTGTGTGTCACAGGCATCTTCAGTACATTAAGCTCAAAATTAAACACTAACCGACAATTCCAATCCCTTATGTACAAGGCATCAGTGAACATATAGCAAAAGTTTTAAAACCACTGAATATTTTTGTTGCTTTTCAACCGTTTAGAAAAATCTCCACCTTTCTCACCTCTCCTAAGGACAAGCTTCCACATCTTAATCATCCAGGTGTCTACCAGATTCCGTGCTCTTGTGGATTATCTTATTTCAGACAAACGGGAAGATCTGTCTCTATTCGGCTAGAAGAACACCAATCTTATATTGAATACTTTAAACCTGAAAAGTCTGGACTTTCTGAACATGCCATCTTCACTAGACACAGAGTTCATTGGAGAAAGACAAGAGTTCTTCACAAAAGTCAGTTTCTCATGGAACGCCTTTATAAAGAAACATGTGAAACTCTACTTCATTCTCCTAACTTAAACAGATCCGACGGCTTACGTCTATCCCCTTTATGGGAGATAGTACTTTACAAATCAGCTAATCTTTCCTAACTTTTTATTGTATTAATTTTATTTATTTATTTATTTATTTTTTTTTTTTTTTTAAGGAAAGTTATTGACCTTTTTAGTTATCTTACACCAGCTACTTAGGTGGCGCTTTTTGGAATTGTCAGTTAGTGTTTAATTTTGAGCTTAATGTACTGAAGATGCCTGTGACACACAGGCGAAAATTATACTATTAAATAATCTTTCTACGTGAGGTTTTTTTTTCCGTTATTTATTTTGTATTGATGATATTTTATCCTTTATGTTTGCTCAGAACATAATTTCTTGTCAAGTACCATTTGCTTAATAACCAAATGGTACTTTAATATTTTAATAACATGGAGATAAGCAATTTATTCTTGTATATGGAAAAGTATAATTTTGTATTGATTCAGCCCTCAGTATTATCCCAAGTCCATCTCCCATTGACAAGACCTCAAAAAAAGTTCAAAGCTGATATGGGAAGTGACTTTTCTCATAATGCATGGTAATATATATATATATATATATATATATATATATATATAAATTCTGATATTGAAAGCAATACAAGCTGAATGATATGAAGTTCATATGTCGCAATACACACTCATGTAAAGTAGAAATAATGGCATTAAAAATTAAATTTTATGAAACAGCCTGAATAGCCATGATTCACACTTAAAAATTAGCAATGCAAAATGAATTGCTTATGTACAATACCTTTAAAGATTCAGACACTTTTGCAGAGAGAAAGATAGTGGGCAGTTGCTGTACAGAAGGTTCTATATTTTAGTTGCAATCATAGAGAAGACATAACAAGATTTACTTGGTGTATTTCAGGACAACAATTTCAAGATGATTTATGGCAATGAAATAAAAAATAAATAAAATGAAAAAAATTTTAAATAAAGTAAATTTTCAAATTTTAAACTTAATTTTGAATTTTAATTCCTAAGCTGGGCCAATGCTTTGAAAATAACAGTGGTTCATTACATTCCTGAAAACTTCTTTTAACCTAATATCAATATCTCCATTCCAGCTTCTAACAGAATATTCATTAAGTTGCCTGCTGTCTTTTGTAGATTCAGTGTTCTGAGTATTTTTAAAGCACACACCAAATCAAGAATGCCGATTCATGTATGGAATAATAGTAAGCAAAGAGTGCTCAATTACTTCACAAAACTAAAAGACAAAGCCTATTTCCATAAAAGATGTGATTGTGAAGAAAATTGTGAAATATCATGGAAAACAAATTTAAAACTAGGAAACCAACAGAGAAAATAAGTGATTTTAAAAACAGCTTACTTGAAACTAAATTTCTCAATATAAGAAAGTATAGAAATTTTAAATCATTAGAGTGCACATTATCAAAAGTGAAATATGAAAAATAACATATTTTGAAAATCTTTTACAAATTTCTGTAATATATTTTCATCCAGGTCTAAAAATTATGCAAAAAAATCTCAAATTTCAAAATTAGCATAATTATTATAAATTAAGCTGCTTCGATTGGAAAAGACCTGGGTTCGATTCTCGTCGTGATGAAGGGGAATCTTTATATAGGCTTTTTCAGTTGAAGGTGAGTTAGACGATCTTACAGTGGTAGCGGGGTTTTTTCTCCTGGAAACTTGGATTTTTCATCCCACGTACAGACAAATCAGCCTTCAGAATACACGCAATTTACAGACAAAACATACTGTTGTTGGATGGTGATGATGGGCAATAGATGCCTTTGATGGTAGTAGTGTCATAGTTGGAGAATTAATTAGTAGTGGAGAGGATGAGGTGTATTAGTGAATTAGAGTAGTGTGCCCTCCCACGATGAGTCCTTGGACTCCCTGGAGGTGTCATGTAATAATAATAATAAATTAAATTAAAGATGCCAAGAAATGATATTCTTGATTTCATCCTTTATCCAAGTGAAAGCAAACAAAGTCTGCATGTGAAGTAACTTTACGACTGGGCCACTTAGATATAGAGGCTAATGACATCACATGGCATAATTATTTTGCATACATAAATATCACTTCAGATTTTTGAATTATTACTCAAAAAATTTATCTCATAAGATGAGCATCCAGTAATGGAATGCAATTATTGCTAAGCAAGACTTACAGGATTATAAAGCAAATAATTAAGGTTTTCAAGTCCCCAGTTCAAGTAGAAAATTTCAAAATTTGTGTTCTTATACATGGATATGTTCTTTAACATACAAAAATTGAGAGAGAATAGAAAAAAATCAATATCAAGAAAACAATCATCCACCATGCAGGAATTAACTACCACTTTAAACCACAGAAGTAGATGAATTTGAAAATAAAATGAAAAAAGTTGCAACAATACTAGGGCAATTTGATCTGAAGTCACCTGTCTCCAAATACAAGAAGACTAGTCATGAAATTACCTCAAATGCAAACTTTTGTTTGTTCCCACTTGGATAAAGAAGAAAGAGAAAAATATAATTTCTTGTCAAGCATAATTTATTTAATGAACTGAAAAAGGTATCAAGCATTAAGTACTGTATATTGAAACAGTTTATATCCCATTCGTGTATACATAAGTACTTTTTAAATATTATTTGAAGTTACTAGATACATTGTGTTTCCTAAGAAGGACCTCCCACAATGAGTCTCTTGACTCCATGGAAGCCTGAATAATAATAATAATGCTTGCTCAAGTGCTCAGGAAAATATTTTCCCTAGTTTCTTTATAGCCCAAATGCTAAAATAAATAAGATTTCTCTTGAATGTACAATAATTATATACTTACCTATTAACCTTCCTGGGACATTTATCTGGTGTAATTGTTACTTCATAATGATGTAGGTAGCCTCGAGGTACACGAATTTCAAAATGATTAGCTCGTAATGTTATAGGTCTTCCTTCAGATCCCACATTTGGCCTCCTTGGACACATAAATAGAGGTAAATCTGGATATTGAGCCTGAGTTGCCTGAGGTACTACAGCTAATGATGAACCTGGCTGAGTTTGTGGAGGACCGGGAGGGCCAGGTGGTGCCATGGTGGGAGGTGGTGGACCTCTTGGAGGACCTGGTGGACCTACAGGTCCAGGTGCTAATATGAAAAAAATAAATAAATAAAAATGTAGCGAGTACAAGAAAAGTTAGCAATTTGTAGTATTTCATTATTTTCATTATTATTTTTTTTTTTTTTCACATGGGAACATGAAGGGAAGCAGGTAACCTTGGCAAAAGTTTATAGTAAGTTGTAAAAAGTGTTTATTACATAATTATAATGTCACCCAAAATTATAGTTTGGAAATTATATTTAAAAAAAAAAGTTATCTTTCATTAGATTTTTTCAAGAAATTGGTATTATTTTAGTTTTGTGATAACACTTTGGAGATGTTAAATCAGTATCCAGTTCAGAAGCAGGGATTGACTCTCATGCAGCCTTGATCTATCATAAAATAGTTTAAAATGGAGAAGTGTTCTGCAGAGATGGAATACCAGATAAAGAACAGACCATCAAGAAGCATAACAATATTAACTTATGCTCATTTTACAAAAACAATTAAAAAGTTGAACCAAAAGAGGAGAGTGGCAGGATAAGATGTGATATGATTAAAAAATGTGAAAAGCAGCAGCTTTTTCTTATTGTGACAGAGGGACACTGAGAACTGATTACTATTAAAGACTATCATCTCCATTTAAAAGTTCACAGAAATCAGTTTGTTCTGGAAAGCACAATTGATGGAAAAGTGATTTTTGACTTTACCATCTTTAGAAACAGTCCTCCTAAGTTAATACTTCTCAAACTTGTTCAATATAAGCATGTAAACCCTGACCTGTTTGAGTCTTCACCCAGTAACATCAGTTATGCCAGCATAGTAATCTTTGTAGCTACCATGTTAGCTCTGTCTTTTTACAGTTCAAAGTCAAGAATTACTAATTGTAAAATTAGAACTTAATTTTATTTATTTAAAAATAAAATAAGTTTCCCTGTGCTAAAAAAAAAAACTGCACTGAATGGTCTTTTTGCTGCAATTAGTTTGATGAATATTTTTCCAAAATAAAAAAATAAAATAAAAAAAACAAATGTAAACTAAAACTCGCTATCAAAAAAAATTAATAATAATAAAATAAATAAATAAACCATAATTACTAACTAGTATCTTTTACAATGTGTTTTACTTTCACTTTACTCTGAACAGTTACCAACAGCAAAATATCAAAACGATAACCTAGTGAGAAAAGCTTGGTCATCACTTAAAAAAAAAGTATTAAAAAAGCCAGCAACACTTGTGGATTAAATGTGAATAAGAACATCAGTTATGATTGTATAAATAACAATACGCCAGCATATCATCACTTAAATCAGTGTAATCATAATGTACCCAATGTTTCTCAACGTGGGGTAACTAGAAAATTTACATATTTATATTACACTTTTTCAGAACTTGGCTGACTATTATGCTGGGGGTGTGGGGGCTTCAAGATCTTTGAGGCATTGAGGTGGGGCATGATCCAAAAAAGGCTGAGAAACACTGCTGTACCCTCTCCCAGCGCCGATTTCAGAATATAACATGGGAAGTGCTAAACTTTTTTTAGTTGACCTAACTTCCTTCTTTCATCTTTTCTCAAGAGCTTGTTGTGCTCGTGATTTTTGCAATGCCACAAATTGGCAATAAAATTTGTGAAATGAAGTTCTGTTCACCCTGAGATGATATTCTGTCACAAAGGATTTCTGTGTATCATATCTATGATGGTCTTTCTCATGTTTAGGAAAATAAAATGTTTTCAGCAACAACATGAATAGAAAAATACTCAGTTGTTTTACACTCTCTTACATGGGCATTCTCATGAAAAACATACAGTTGCTATCCAGCAAGAATAAATATCCAAGAAAATTATGAATTCAAAAATACAGATAGATAGTCCTGTTACTGTTCATTGAAATACAAATGTACTCCTTGAGTGTGTGAATTTCAAGTTAATGAGTCTGAAGTATATATGGCAACTAAATGAGATGAACGAGCTTGATGATGCGAAACAAATTACATTTGTGTTCAAACATGAATGTCTATTTCCAAGGGAAGAGGTAGCTGAGGTTGTCCATTATTACCTTGAGTGATGTGATATCTATACTAAATTAACTGTGATGGTCCTTGAAACAAAACAAGAACTGAACACTGTTTGAAAATGCTGTTTCTCTAAAAAACCCTCTGAATATTAATAAAGAATGATGTAAAAAGTAAATTAAAACATTATGTGTGTGTGTGTGTGTGCTACCTTAACATTAGATGAGACTACCAATCCCATGGAATGACAAAGACAGAAAGTACCAAATATATTTAAGGTTGTGATTCAGGTAATTATGCAAAAGAAGAAATCTGCAGCTCAACTAAAACAAATCATCCACTTAGAATCCTAGACAACCAACATTATACTTTCAATATATATATATATATATATATATATATATATATATATATATATATATATATATATATATATATATATATATATATATAAATACAGAATCAACATTAACCTTTCAAACATGTTAATGTACTATTGTATATACACACACTATAAACATGAAGTAACAGGATGTGATTAATGGGTAGGGTGGGTTAAATTCAAGTAAAATTCACATTACACAATGTATGCAGAACATAATGTTTGCATAAGTCAGGGGGTCTGTAATCAGATTTTAGTGAGTAATCCAGAAAATTAATTTAATGAACACTGGTTGGTAATGTCACCTCTTCTATGCAATGCATGGATAGACAGCAAAGCTTTATCCTAAAAAGGGGATGCTATCATCAATTTTTTTTCTCTAAGCAGACGCAGTCCTATCAATATTTATCAGTCTCTCTATAAATGTAATTTTTTAGTATAAAATAAATCAAAATGGTTTTATAAACTTATCTTAACTAAGATATTAAGCTAGTTTTTTTTACGTTAAAGATACCAAGTAATTTTATAAACTTGGTTTTAATCCTTTTTCCCGAGTAAGCAAACAAGCATGTGAGTCAAGTTTGAGCCTGAAGTATTTTCAGGTCTGAGGCAACTCGTGGTAAAGGCAGAGTAAGCTCTGATCACTTTCCTTAGTATCTCCCATAATGCAAAGCACATTTCCTTGTTTGCTTACTTGGGAAAAAAGGATTAAAACCAAGTTTATAAAATTACATGGTATCTTTAACGTATAGTATACCCAAGGTAAAAAAACTTCCTAGATTATATTGGAACAGTGCCATGGCTTGAGAAGCTACAAGAAAAGAATGTCTGTAGTGCACGGCAGTCTGCGCAGTAAGCCAGTATATCAGAAATAATATTCATCCACATTCACACTACACACACACACACAAAAAAAAAGATAATATCAAAGTACTGACCCATTAGATCTGCCTCAGCCCTCTAAAATAATGGAGAAGGTCATTAATCAACTTCTTTGCCATCTGGAGTCTCTCTGCCTTCAAGATAGCAGTTGCATGTTGATGGGTCTATCCATTACTCATTCCCAAGAAGGATTTTGTCACCCTTCTTGGGAATGAGTTGAACATAAGCCAATTTCCAGGATGTGGTACAGATACCAGTGGAATATGGACATAAAAGGCAATATAGGACAGGAATCAGCTCAGAATCACAAACCTTCAGGACAACTGGAGGAATTTTACCAGGACCACACTTTTGGTGTTTAATTTGGACAAGATTCTTCTGATCTCGTTTTGGTGAAAGCAGTAATGTTGACAGGGGTGTAGCATAGAGGCAGCCTGCCTTGTGCCACTGCTTAATAAGGGCGCTCGTTCAGTAGTATTAAGGCAACAAGATATTTTACAAATATACAGCGTTTAGTTTACCAAATTAAAAAAAGGCACCATTTCCCATTGACATTTAAATGTGCTTATATTTTATTAATAAAAAAAATAGTCATACATACTAAAAATTTAAAACCAATTATTAGACTTAAGGAAACAACCCATAAAGTATCATACGATATGAATTTCATAAACTTTTATAGTCTATATATATATACATACACATATATATATATATTAAATTATATTATGCATGAATTCTCCTACTCAAATTGCGAGTTACTATCGCCCCGACGTTCATGTTGGGGCGATAACTCACTCCCTACAGTAAAGAATACACCCTCCACAACAGCAACTATACTACAGAAACACGAAAAACAATTAGTTTAATCATGTCACTGAATAAGGTTCACAAACATTTGCAGACTGTGTAATATATTTCTCAACAAACAATGCAATTAGAGACAACTGGGATAAAAATGGCACTAACTAATGAATCACATCTCCCCTCCCACAGAAAATGCTGTATAGACTCAAGCAAAACCATATGTTGCCAGTGCAACATATGGTTTTGCTTGACACTACCCCATCGTGAATGTGTTAAAACTAAGAAATATATAGTGAATTTCAGATATTTTGGAAATCGGTTGAAGAGAATTAGCATTTCAACTCAATTGTCAGCTTGCTTTTTCTTTGGGTTATGCGACCTTTTGTTAGTACCACACTAACATTATGCACTTCTTCATTGCTGCTCTTTCTTGTAAATTACTGGTAGTTTTTGCTTGACATAATGGGAAAGAAGATGGGTACATAACTTTGACGTTGCACACAAGGAAACCGCTCTCGAGGCCAGAAGTGATACTGAATAGGAGCTTCTTGGTAAGTCATATCCATTTTCAATTATTTTCTGAAAACTTTAGTTTCCAAAAATCCCTGCATATATCATGCACCACGATTTTTTCGCTTTAATTTTGGGGAAGAAATGCAAGTTATATTTGAGTAAATATAATTTCTCAACAAATTTATATTTATAATATTAAGTATGGATCATTGGTTAAAGACTGGATTTATAAAACGCACAAAAGAGAGCAATATAGCAGATATAGAAATAAGCAATTTCACTCCTCTCATTGATGATAAATTATTTATATTAAGTAAAAATGTATAGTATCTTTATAAATTTTGTTCTATTAAAAATAAATTATTTTTTTTTTGTTTAAATGTACATCTAAAAGACATTTACAATGAAATATTTCTATTTATTTATTTTTATCATTATTTTGATAAGGTACTCGGTAATAATGAAAATTTAAGAAGGGGTACAGGGATATCTGTGTATATCTTGGATAGACCAGTTTGAGAAACACTGGTCTATCCAAATATTAATATCTGATAAACACTGGTCTATCCAAATATTAATGTCTGATAAACACTGGTCTATCCAAACATACACTTGGAACACAGGTGTATATTACACCGTTCGTTTTCTTAAATTCTGCTTCAAATCTGGATAGACGAAACAGCGTGATATGCACGTCTTACATTTTTTTCAGCGTCATTTCAATTTCGAATGCGAAACATATTGAGTGTATTGTGTATTCTGTGTTTAAGTGACTTTGGACAATTTTTAACTTTGATTTTAATTGTGTACTTATTTCTGGATTTTTGATAGACAAATAAAATTTTAAAGATAAGTAGTTTTTAAATTATAAACATATTAATCAGAGACACATTTTGCTAAAATGTCAAAATTGCTCGTTAGACAGCATACTTCACGTCTTACATTGCCCTCAATAATTATAGTTTACCTTTAATTATCAAATTTTTGTATAAATTATTTATAGTAAAAGTCTGTAGAAGACAACTATTTTAAATCAATTTTTTTTAAAATAAGATTTAATGTTTTAAAACTCTTAAAAATAATAAATAAATTAACTCAAAATTAATAATTAATAGAAAAAAAAGAATAATTTATCAATACGAAATTTATTCTCATTTAGATGAGTAATTTGAATGAGGAAAAGTTATTGGGAGCTGCTTTTCTCAAAAGGAAAAGAGAAAAGGAAGAGCAAGTAAAGAAAGCAACAAGCGACATAAGGAGATTTGGAATTTTAACGAAAGACACCAAAGTGAACAAGTTTTCAACAGAACCAACACCAGAAGTTATAAAAATTTCCGCACCAGCCGTTGGAACAGCTTCTACATCCTCATCCACCAATGCCAACAATCATCTGCATCAGCCACTGATACTGACATAACAACCATTTGTAGTGATTCCAAAAATGATGATTGCTGATTGCAACAAACAGGAATTACGAACAGAGATCCAATTAAAAATCAAGATTATTTTACTGAAACTGATCCATACTACTGGTCAGAGAAATCTGATGACAAACTAGAATTGAACTTATAAAAAAAAAAAAAAAAAAGTCCTATTCAAGTAACATTAAGTAAATATCCTTTGAATGATCAAGGTATAAAATTTTTGAAGAATTATTAACGAATGCTTAAAAATTCTGAAAATATCAAATGAGCATGGCTTCTATATTGGAAGAAAAATGATGCTGTTTTCTGTTTTTTCTGCTGTAGAATTTTTAATCCTGTCTCATTAGAGCAATAAGGCCTTATGTCGAAAATTGGTTTCGATGATTGGAAAAATATCAACAGAAAACTTCAAATGCATGAAACTCGATTAATTCAAATTATGACAGAGAAAATAAGTAAAATAATAAGTGATATTAAAAAAATCCAAATCCTATTCAATTATTATAGACTTCACACCAGATGCGAGTCATACTGAACAAATGACTGTTATAATAAGATACGTTTGCTCAGAAACAGGGAAAATATGTGAAAAATTCATGGATTTTTTGGAAATACATGATAAAACAGGACTTGGGTTGACTGATAAAATTATAAAAGAATCAGAACAATTGAATATCAATATAGAGAACATGCGTGGAGAGTTAAGATGATAGTGCTAACATAAAGGGACAAGAGAAAGGTGTACAAACTCGCATTTTAAATATAAATCCCAGTGCATTTTATGTCCCATGTAGTGCTCATTCTTGTTGTTAATGATGCAGCTAAAAGCACAGTTGACACTATATCAATTTTTGGAATAATTCAACTATTCAACTTTTTTTCTGGATCGACGAACAGGTGGAAGGTTCTTTTGAAACACCTACCAAACATAACAATAAAAGGTGTGTCTGATATTCGATCGGAAGCTAGAATTGCAGCCATTAAACCAATTCGATTTCAATTCTGCGAAATTCATGATGAACTCGTGGAAATATATGAAAATCCTCAACTGACAGGTTCAACCTAAACAAAAATGAAACAGAATGCACTGCTCATGCCCTTGTTCAAAAAAATCACGTCATTCAAATTTATTTGCAGCATAATTATTTGGTATGACATTCTATCATTAATAAATCCAGTGAGTAAAATGTTGCAAAGTGTAAATTTAAATATTGGTCATACCTTAGAGCAGTTTGACACATCCTAAAATTTTTAACCGATTAAAGCAAAAACGGATTTCAACTAATGAAAACAACCGCAGCTGAAATTGCAGAAAAACTTGATACTACTGGAATTTCCTCATGTAAGAATAATAAGAAAAAGAAATTGTTTTCCTATGAGAGCCATGATGAGCCGTAAGCGACTCCAGAAAAACTTTTTGAAGTTTTTTAATGTTATTAATGCCTTAATTGATACAGCTATAAATAGCTTACAAAACAGATTTGAACAGCTGAGATCACACAATGATCTATTTGGATTTTTATATAATATAAATTATTTACATAACTGGAGTTCGGAAAAAATATTAAACCATTGTAAAGACTTGGAAATTGCTTTGAGCAGTGGCAAAACATCTGATGTAGATGCAATAGATTTATTTGAAGTAGTAAAAATTCTCTGAAAAAAACTAAGGATACTGTTAACAATTCCTGTTAGCATAGCAAGTGCAGAAAGAAGTTTTTCCAAGCTGAAACTCATTAAAAATTATTTGTGAACAGCAATGACCCAAGAAAGATTGATTGGTCTAGCAACTATATTGATAGAGGCAGACATAGCTCATAATTTAAATTTAGAAGAGCTTGCAAACAGTTTTATTGTGCAGGATCCTCGAAGAGCAAACATTTAATTAATATTATAATGTAATTGTTTTGCATTAATGTTTCTCTTTTAATTTTAAAAAAAAATAGCAGTTAGAGATTTTCTTATATTTTTGTCTTAATCCATCAGGGGGATATTTAATTGTTTGCCTAGGGGCACAATCTAATCTGACAACGGCCCTAGATGAAATGGCAGGAGGGTATTGTACATTTGGAATGGTTAAGGGACATTTAACACCATCAGCATTTGAAGAAAATGCATGCACTATGCATCACAACTGCATGCATTTGATGAAAATACACGAAGCTGCCAGTTGGCTTTTTTTTTGTACATCACAATCCAATACAGGGAAGTACTGGGGAAAGAAGTTACAACTATGGATGCACTAAATATTCAGTTTTGCTTTGGTATTTGGCCAATTCACCATGTTTCTAAGATATTTGGCTTAGGCCAAATCAGTAGAAATATCCATTATTTGGCTGGCTAAACAGAATATTCCTCTTACATGCATTATAGCAAATACAACAAATCAGGAAACACTATCTCTTATTTTGTGTGACTGCATATAAAGGCTTGTTGTGTTTGCTATAAGTACTTTTCCTTTGGTATTTTTAATTAAGATTATATCATGCAGTCTTAAAAGTTGTAATATTCTTCCAAAACATTTTTGATAATCATTTATGGTTATAGGCTTCCCTCATGTTTCCATCTTTCTCTGTTGAAGGTTTCCCTATGCCAGTATTCTCCAGCCATCTCCACTGGGTCGTCCTTCCATCTTTCCTCTGGCTATCCTGGCATTTTGTCTTCCTTCACTTCATAAGAATGCTGCTAGGTGATTGTCCATCTAACATGTTTCATCCGTGCAATATGTTCTTCCCATCTCCATTTCAGTTTTAAAATCTCTTCCCCTATATCCAACACCTTTGTTTCTTTTCTTATATCTTCATTCCTTATTTTGTCTTGCAGTCTGATGTTTAGCATAGATATCTCCATTTTATGCTCAGTTATCCTCATTCTGAAGTATGACTGAAAGGGGGGGGGGGAAAGAACTGGAGATAGAGATGTGGGAGAATAGTGGGTAAGAAAAAAGTATGTGAAATTTAAGCCTACCCTTAAAACCCAGGTTTTAAATTTCATATACCTTTTGTCTTACCCGCTATTCTCCCACATCTCTCTCTCTCCCCACTTTTCCAAGTTCCCCTTCTTTTCAGTCATAATTTAGTAATATCGCCATATATCGGATGCCACTCAATAAGAAGGCAACAGGAACATCCTACAAAAGGTATATCCAAAATTATTCCTTTCTTATATTCTTCATATATCTATATCTTTAAAACATCAGTAATGCCCTAAACATTGAGTAAAAAGGTAATGACATCATAAAAGGAGTACTCCTAAACAAAAATAGCCAAATAGCCATAAAAATTAATATTTATTTAGAGAAGTAACATGGAAAATTTTCCAGCAATAATATCTATAATTTGGAATGAATAAAATAATACAATGACGGATCAATTTAGATCTTATGGCCGTTTTGAAAATCAATTAGAGAACTTATGAGCATTGTTTTTATAAGCTATGGTAAACTTTTCTACGTTTGGCTATAAAATATGGATGGATCATTAATGTCCTCATTTCAATATCTTACTACTCAATGTCAAACTGAAGTCTCTCAGCTCCCCTTTTAATATTTGACAGTTTTATTATATTTATAGAAAGAAAAGCCTAAAAGTTTTCATTTCTAAAATGTAAAATAATCCTTAATAAACAGAAATAGGAGATATTCAAGATCCATACTTATTTCATAAGCAAATATATATAAATTTAAAGCTTTAAAGTTTATAAAACTTATGAGAATACAATCCTAGGCAGTGTTGTCGTGTGCTCATTTCATTTGGGTGTGCTGTCATAAGGCTTATGCAATCCCCACTACGAAATTCACATCAATTTGACCGCATTTTTTGTCGATGTATGAAAGTTTTAAGAGTGCATAGTGCATCAGCACTCATCTTAATTGGTCCAATGCAATTAATTGTAGGATATGCCAGCCTGGTTGGCTGAGTGGTTAGCGTATCTGCTCTCCAGCCAAAAGGCTGCGGGTTCAAATCCTGCCGTGAGAATGGGTGTTTGTGATTGTCTGTGAAAATACTAGTGGTGATGATTGGCAGTAGATGGCGTTTGTAGATAATGGTGGAGAGCTGTAGAGTAGGTGCCCTCCCTCGATGAGTCGTTGGACTCCCTGGAGGTGTTGCATAATAATAACTTTGAATACTTTACCATTTAATTCTAACCAAATCTGCATAGAGTGGGGGAACAATGTGTTTGTTAGAAGGTGGAATAATGAAGGAGAATGCTATACTTGGTTGGTATATTTGAATTACTCAAAGGTGTAACTAGGTGAACCATCATTAATAAGTCATGTGAGAATGGGAAACGTAAAGGAAAGAATAAAAATACTTTCATTAATGGCAAACGAATTATTAATAATTACCATTTGTGATATGTGTGTCCTATAAGTTGCTGGGTACAGCGAATAGCATGCAATCCTATAAACCCTTATCCAACGCATTTGTCACTTTATTATAAAAAGTAAGCAGGTTGCTAAAGCATGATTTTCCTTTAGTAAATCCATGCTGGCCACCAAAGAGTATTTTTCTGTTGTCAACCCAATTCTGAACTTTATTCCTAACTAACTTCTCTAATACCTTGACCACAACTCCAGACACACAGACTGGTCTATAATTCAAAGCCTTACTCTTATCACCTCCCTTATGAATTGGAACAATTTTACCCTCTTTCCACTCTTTTGGAACTTGACCCAGTGAGAGACTCATGTTGAAAAGATATACAAAAGCTGTTGTTAACTCTCTGGCACATTCCCTCAAGATACATGGTGAAATAGCAAAGTCCCACAGCCTTATTTACATCATGTCTATTCAATTCCTCATATACCTCCTGTTCACTTACTAACAGTTCCTCCTCCTCTTCTCCCACTACTTTCAAGTTCTGCATGATGTCACATTCGCAAGAATGAAATACCTTTAGAAATTGCTCATTAAATATCTCAACTACATCCTCGCAGCGGTTATCATTCCTCCGTTTTCACCAATCAATCCCATTCTACCATAATCATTCTTTCTTCTACTGGCGACATATCGAAAAAACTCCTTAGGATTTTTTTTGCCGCTTTAGCTAACTGCTGCTCATACTGCATTTTTGCTACCTTTATCAAGCTAGTCGCCTTCCTCGCCTGCTCTTTGTACTTCTCATGCAACTGGTTGTTATATATACTCATTTTGTGTTTCTTCCATAATACCTTCTTCTTCCATATTGCATAACTTATCTCTTGATTCATCCATTTTACACCCACTCTGTTTACCCTCTTGACCCTTGGAATACACTCTGATATTGCCTCCACCAAATAGTTCTTGAGTATGGCCCAAGCAGCATTGATATCCTTTCCATCCAGTTCCTCTTTCCAATTTATTATCGCAAGCTGTTTCCTGAGCTTTTCGTAATTACCAGTCTTATAATTCCACATATATCCCTTTCTAACAGACGTCCTCGAATGACTGGTAACCTGCACATGATCACTCTCACCAACTGGTAGAAGATTTGACACCTCATTTATAATAACATCATCTGATGAGATGATCAAATCCAATACTCTTGATCCTCGTGTACCCTCCGTTACGTACTGCCTAAAGTAATTATCTTTCAAAAACTCCAAAAATTCATTTTCTTTACCCCCAGATGCAGTCTCTTGCTTCCAGTCTATATCACCATAATTAAAGTCACCCATAATGATAACTCGTTTCTTGCTAGCTAGGCCAATTTGCCTATACATTTCCTTCTCATTACCCTCCATATTACCAGGTCTATAGCAACACCCAACTAAATATTTCCTCCTGTTAACTTCTACCTCACACCATACGGCCTCAAAACCGTGACCACTATTTGCACCTTGCAATTCCACATTAGATGGGCACAACTCATCTGCTACCATTAACAGTACTCCTCCTCCCTTTCTTCCCTGTCTATCTTCACGAAAAATATCATATCCGTTCATCTCTATTCCTGTCAGGATGTCATCGTCATCTAACCATGTCTCACTCATACCAACAATTTTGGGGGTAACAGACTCGAGCAAAGCAACAATTTCGTTCCCCTTATTTCGAATACTTCTAGCATTAGTGAATAAACATAATAAATCATTACTGCTTCTACAAGTCCTAAGAACATCACTCCTGCAATGCGACTCTTCAATACCTTCCCCTGTCACTTTCTCTATATTACCACCAATTCTATAACTTTCTTCATACCTAAACTCTTTCCACCCATCCCAATTTGTGTTCATCTGCTTACACATTCACTTCTGAATTCAACACCCGCATGTTTCATAAAGTTTCTCCCCGTCCACCCTGACTCCCCCCATTTCCCTGTTCGTGTTGTACCTCCACTCTCACATTTACTTCATTAATAATACTCACTTCCCCATTTGCAACTGAACAAATACCTCTCCCTACCTTACTTTTTTGCTCTTTCATATCACTTCCCACCACCTCAGATATATTCATTACAATCATTACTTCTCCTGCCAGTAACAATCTCTCCAGCAGACTCACACCAAAACCATTTAAATGCAGCCCATCTTCTTTATACAATTCCATCCGTCCCTCAAATTCCTCCCACACATTCACAAAATGCACTCCATTCTCCTCACATAACTGCACTAACATATCATTCATAATCTTTGCCCGCCTCCTCAATTCATCACTATCACACCTTGGCAACACACTGACTACCTTTCCTACCACACTGTTATCTTTTACTCTCCTTAATAATCTCCTTATATCCAATCTGGCATTTTCCTTGTTCTCATCCAAATCATTTGTTCATTTGTATATTGCTTTTAATTTGAAGAATCACGTGAGGCGAGGAAACAATTAGGAGCCTTTAACAGGAATAAATGTAATATCAGTGATATTGCTATTCCGTGGACGTGTACCGCACACCTAGCACACTCAGAATATTCGCTCCTGATACACACACACACAGCTATAAAATATCAATTGTCTTGTTTATTTTACAAAGCAAAATGAAGACTTTTGGGGTCTTCTCTGATCATTACTCTTACATATCACTAGTGGTTCACTCATGAAAAATGCAACTCTCTGACAAAGTATTGCTTTGGTATTGAATGAGTTTTTTGTACTCTTAAAGTTTGTCTGATCTCTGATGAGAATGAATAGTTCGAAACAGCAGTCAGGTGAGCGAAACTTTAATAAAAAAAAATCCTTAATGAAAGGTGAATACATGGGTGCCTGGTCAGTACTCATGTCTTAAACAGTGCAAGCTAAGATAACTCCAATGTCATGGATTGTATTCTCATAAGCTCTCTAATCTGCTGGTAAAACTTTACAAGTTTCTCTCTCTCTATATATATATATATATATATGTTTAAGAATAAGGATGGTCTTTTTTTATTTTTGCATTTCATGTGGTTACATGGTTAGGTAAAATATTATAACACATATTTTTCATTCTTTCTTCATTTTGCAATATGGCAGAAACATCAAAATATTTGGCTAAAGCATGCTGAAATAAACTTTATAAACAAATGTTTTGAAGGAAAATAAAAAATCCAAACAATAAATTTTGTTTTTAATGAATGCATATTTTTTAAAACATTTATTTATAAATTTTAATTCGGCATGATTCAGCTAAATATTCAGTGCTTCAGCCAAATTTCAAACTAAATATTTGGTATTCAATTATTAGTTCAAATTTTAAATTAAATATTTGTTATTCAGCCAAATCCTGGTTCTCCATATTCATAGTTTACAACCATTTATCTCTGGTTTGATAAAAATTATCTACTTTTCACCAGCATGAAATTCTTAATATGTACCCTCAGAGAGTGTACAGGATTATGATAGTATTACATGAAAAAGTTGCATTATTACTAACTTCTGATCAAAAATTTTCCTCCAAATTAACCGGTTATCTGTTAAGACTCCAACATTATTAGATTTTACATTTCTGTCTTCTAAGGCACTTTTTATTATTGCAGTCCACTTGAATCTTGGTCTTCCTCTTCTACCTGTCAACCAGAATGGGAGAAGAAAGATTACTAATCTTTCCTCTCCCATTCTGTTTAAGTGACCATAACCATTTGTAATTAGCTCTGTTAACACATTCCTGAATGCTAACAATGACAAGTTCTTTGATAATATCCTCATTTTTAATATGAAAGTGCCATTGAGGCCATTTGTTCATTCCACTAATATTTCTCAGAACTCTCAATATCTGTGGTATCTAGTCTTTGATCAAATGTTTTATTTCTAATCCAGCTATCAGATATAAGTTAAACAGTCTTGTATATAGCTAAATTTAGTGTTTTGGCTAATTTCTTTCTTATTCGATACAAATTTATTCAGCTGATTCCTATCATACCAGGTTTGCTAATTCTGTTGTCTATTTCCATATATGGTTTGTAATCTTCACTAATATTTGTTTCTAAATAGCTGAAATGTTGCTCTATAGGTTTTCCATTCAGGATACAGCTGATATTTTCAATGGATTTCCTATTTTCATTGATTTTGTCTTTTTTATTGCTGATTTTCATAACAAATTTTTATTACAACAGCTATTCAATCTATTTAGGGTAACTTGAAGGCTTGTAATGAATTTATTTAGCAGTATAACATCATCTGCATGAAGAGCTAAGATTAACATTGCCAATTTTGATATCAAATTTAATACCACTTTCCTTCATGATATGACCAATATAGAAAAAAATAAAAATGGAGATAATGTGCACACTTGTTGAACACCTGACTTAACATAAAACCATCTTCCTGTATCCTCTTCAATTCTAACTGCTGACTTACAGCTCAAATTAAGAATATGCATTGCCCAATATAATGTTCCATTTACAGCACATAACTATAATGTTTTGAACAGTTTTTCTAACAGAACCTGGTCATATGCCTTTTGCAGATGCAAAACACAAACACAAATCCAAGATATGCCAACTACTGTATGAAAACCTCTATTTTATACTGAATCCAGCTTGCCCTTCACCAAGCTTCCATTCTGCAATTTTTCTTAATGTTTCTAAAGTATGCTTAAATAAATCTTACCAGGAACACCCACTAGGAAAACTCCTTTTTTAATTCTCACCCTCAGTTTTATTTCCCTTTTTATAGATGGATAGTATGAGAGCTCTACTCCAATCATCCTGAATGACCCACTGACCAGGCCTTCTGAATTATTTCCAGAAATGCTAAAGTATTAATACCTCCATATTTTAGTATTTCTGGTTGATCATGTATTACAGCTGCCTTTTCATAGAATATTTTGTCTTCTTGATATTTATTTTCTATGTTCTTACCAGTCTTCCCATGACGTTTATTTAGCTAGTTTTACACAGAGATTTGCTTTCTTACATTTTTCTCTGTATTCCCTAAGAGCACAAGCTGATTTTCTTGCCAGAAATTTTCAATATTCTTTTTTCTTTTCACTTAATGCCTGTTTAACATCTAAGATGTTAAAGTCCACCATGGATTTCTGATTGTTTTCTATCCCTGCAGGCAACCTCACCACATGTCTCTCTAGCTGAATCAATCAATGTTTTCTTCAGGGTTTGCCACAAGTTCTCCAAAGTTGGTCTAATTTTCAAATACTTTCATTTTTCTTGAATGATGTTTGCATATTATAGTCTACAGTTCACCTCTGAAAGCTGCTCAACTTTGATTAATTATAAAATTTTCTTACACATTCTTCTTTTAGTATGAAATTCAATTTTATCCTGCTCAAAACTAAATAGTGATCACTTCCTATTTGAAATTCTCTGTATTATGCTTGTGTCCTGAATCGGTGGAAAAACATTGCCATTCAAAATAACAGTCAGCGGGTCTTATTTCTTGCATCTTCTCTTGATATGAATTTGAGTACATTTTTATGTTTAAAAATGATGTAAGTAATAACTAGCCCATGTCCTTAACAGAAATCCAACAAATCTAATAATAATACTTAATATTATTATTATTAGCTTTGGTCTATTCTTCAAATTTTCCCAAAACAATTCTATATGTTTGATAATTATTGCACACACGCCTCCATGGAGTCCTAAGACTCATCGTGGGAGACCCAAACTATCGGCACAATATCATACCTCTCCTTGAAGCCACTAACAGACAAAACACTTGCAACTGACTCAGTTGCGTTTTGTCTGTTTCAGGCAACCCATTCCATTAATTTGCCATCTCAAACAAAAAAATGTAGTCCTCACACCCTTGACCAACTTCCAGTGATGACCTCTTGTTTTGCCCCTTCTACTCAACTGATGAAACATTTTCCAGCATAAATCCTATAAAAGCCTTTAAGTAATTTAAATGCTTCTATCATATCCTTTTTTCACTTATAAATCAACTCTTGCAACTAACAAACCCTCAATCTATCCTCATTCCACAGACTGCTCACCATCTTGGTCACTTGCCTCTGGATCCTCTCCACCACTTCATCCCCAAGAAACCCAGATGATCTGATCTGGGCACAGTAACCCAGATGTGGTTGTATCAAAGCTTTATAAAGAGGAAAGATAACTCATATCTCAGCTTGTTAGTGTATTCAATAACCAAGTAATCCTGTGAGCTACTTTGGCTATTTTAGCAATATGCCCTCCAAACTTCGATTCTCTCTACTACTACCCCCAAAATCCCAGGCTTCATTAATTTCCTGGAGTGCAGCTCACTCAATGTAGTACATAGCTTGTAATCTTTGTATCCCAAAATGAATAACTTTCTACTTTTTCACATTAAATTGACATCCATTATGTTTTCCCCCTACTGTAAGCCTATTTAAATCATCCTGCAAGCTCTCTACATCACCGTAACTACTACTACTACTACTCAACTCAAATTATTTCCTATATCATTTATGTACAAATAAACAGCAGTGGTCCAAGCACAGAGCTCTGCAGGATACCACTAGTTACCTGCCTTTTCTTGGATTCTGCTCCTTCATATAGAGTAATCCCCCCCCCCCCCCTATCCACGGGAGGATACCTGAAACAATGGATAATACCGAACTCTATATACACTATGTTTTTTCCTATACATACAAACCATATTTACTCGAATATAACTAGCCCTCACGTATATTTTGCACCCCTGATTTTAATTTACAAAAAACGAAATCAAAAAGTTTTACATATATCTCGCATACAGAAAAGTTTAAAACTTTAAGAAGGAGATAGTAAATGTTGTTATGGCAGTTTTAGATATTGTAGAATTTGGTTGAAGAAAATCAGCAGTTGAACTCAACAGTCATTGGCTTGCCTTTGTCATTAAGTCATGAGATCTTTTGTTAATACTGCAGCAATCATATGCATATGAGAAATTATCCCTCATGTGGGATAGTTTCCGTGACACTTAGGACTTTTCCTGGCGATCTTACACCTTGTCTACAGCCCTTGGATGTATCAATCAACAAACCATTCAAGAACTATGTATGAAAATTCTATGTACAACTATGTATGGAGCAGATGACAGCAGGTGGCTACTACCTGACTCCAGCAGGGAAGAGACCATCACTAGAACTGTTGTGCAACTAGAATTTGGTAGTTTGAGACTTGATTTCACTGGAAATAATTGCCCAGAATTTTTTTTAAAAACCGCATCTCTAACACCCAGGTTAAATAATTTACAGAAGAATTTCACTGAGGATTAAAATATATCGCGTGATGAAGGTGAGCGGCCGATCACATAAATAACATTGATAATTAAAATTTAAATGCATTCATTTTATGAATAATGTAAGCAATTATAAATTATAATGAATACGGAGGATTTAATTATAAATATCAATTTAGTTTTTTCCTCAAAAACTTTAGTTTCTGAGCACCACGATTTTTCAACTTTATTTCTGGGTAAAAAACTGCGAGTGATATTCAAGTAAATAAGATAAAAAAAGAACAATTATAACAATATACAGTAATAAAAGTTATGTGAATAGAATCTTAGCACCCTCAACATAAGATACTTTTTCTTTCCTTGTGAAGTCGAGAACTTTCACCTTTTCACTTAAAGGAAGCATTTTACGGCTTCTCTTTGGCATATCCAAATTGCCAGCAATTTGCACTTTGGGATCATTATTAAGTAAAATAAGGGTTACTAGAACACAAGACACTGCGATACCGTGACAGTCGATTCATAACCAAGAACTACTCAGAATGGTGCACAATTTAAAACTTATGAATTGTTTAATTCTGGAATTTAATAGTTTCGGATGGATGACTAACAAGCAATTAGCATATATAGTATATAGTACAGTGTGAATACACTGGACAAAGGGATCATTTGCATCCTGATCAGACAGCATGACATTATTTCATCACTCTACTCAGAATGGGGGGGGGGTACTTTACTACTTTTTGATATCTGTCCATCAGCCATCCTTTTATCCATATCACCAGTTTCCTATTAATCCCCATTTGTTGCAGTTTGCATAACACAGTTCCATGTGGTAGCCTGTCAAACACCTATGCAAAATCCAGCTGTATCGTTATGTAGCCATTCCCTTTATCCAACTCAGTTGTCACTATTATAAAAAGTTAATAGATTACTAAGAACATGACAAACCCATGCTGTCCCTCAAAGTATCATATTCTTATCCACCCAGTCCTGAGTTCTCTTACTGACCAACTTTTCCAGTACTTTCACCACCACTCCTGGGATACTAATTGGTTTATAATTTGCTACCACCTTTGCTATTATTCCTTTAAACAAAGGAATAATTTTTCCCTGCTTCCTCTCTCTTGGGACTGTGCCAGAGCTGGCTGATACTTAAATATTTAAACAGCCTTGCCTTCCTTACCATGCTAGTTACCTTTCTTGCCCCTGATCCTTATATTGTTCATGAGTTAGAAGTCACATTTCTTCTTATATATCTTGTACAACATAGTCTTTGTTTGCAACTCATACTTAATGATACTACTTCATCCACCTAACTCCTATCCGATATACCCTCCTGACCTTCGGTACACAGTGTGATATTGCTTCATCCAGTATCCCTTGGCTATTGCTTATGCACTATGATCATCCTTCTGTTGCAGATCTTTATGCCATCGCACTGCTTCAAGCTGCCTCCTAAGCGTATCATAATCATCTGCCTTGTAGTTCCACATATATTCCCTTTGTAATTGGGATTTCCAAGTGTTTTTTGCTGCCTCCTGAATCAAGATCACATGATCACTTTTCCCAATCAGACACATGTAGCCACCTTAGTTATGAACAAACTAAGGTGGCTACATGTTATAGGATCAGGTCTTCTGATCCTATAACAAGATCCAACACTCTCATACAATGAGTCTCTTCTGCTTCATGTAATTACCTCTAAGTATATAAATCATGGTCTTCCTTCACATGATCTTTCCTCCTTCCAGAGTTGTTATATAGAGTTAAGATCCTGGATTATGTACAGTACTATTTATAATTATAATTAACTATTTATAATTAACTCTTAGACAGAAAGATTATGCGCCTTCCATATTCTTGGGATTTTTAGATCATCATTATTGTTAAGAATTTCACAGGCCTCCTTAAACTTACGTTCTGATGTGATGTAAACAACAGGTGCCTTTGCAGTCAATTCTATGTAAAGTATTCAGGGCATGATCAGAAAGGCCATATTTACATTAGTTATTAAATTTAATGTGTAGTTTATGTTCTTTTTTTTTTCAGATAGGAATTCAACTATATACAGCTAATTATTATTATTATTATTATTATTATTATTTTGGGCTCCCTTGATGAATCTAAGGACTCCAGGGAGTCCTTAGATTCATCAAGGGAGGCCCTAAACATCACCACACAACTATTCGACATTCTCACAGTATCTATCATACCTTGCCTTGAACTCGCTCACTGTCATAGCACCCACAACAGACTCTGGCAGCCTATTCCACTGATTCACCACTCTAAAAGTAAAGAACCCAGCTCTAACACCCCTGCCAACCACACTCTTGCCCAGCTTCCATAGGTGTCCCCTAGTTCTCCAACCACCAGTCCTGATCTCAAAAATATCCTCTGAATCAATCCTATAGAATCCTTTTAGCAATTTGAATGTCTCAATCATATCTCCCCTTTTCTGCCTATCAACTAGTTTCTGCAACCCACAAATCTTCAACCTGTTCTCATATGGTTCATTCCATAGACCTGCTATCATCTTAGTCACTCGCATCTGGATCCTCTCCACCTCCTCCCCATCAAGAAGGAACCGAGGTGACCAAATCTGGGCACAGTAGTCGAGATGAGGTCTTTTCAGGTTAATTATACATGGAATGAATATGATAAACTCCAGAGTGCACCAGAGGAGGAAGTGGATCCTTGGATGAGTTGAGCAAGTTCTTTAATTTTGCAGGAGATTCAAAGGCAGTATTAAGATTGTATTTCAGTAGCATTCTGTTCATTTAATCTGATATCCCTTTGCTGTATGGAATGCTTACAGTTTTATTGTAATCTAGTTTATTTTTGTTTTTAAGTGAGGTCTTGTGAAGAATTTTGTTGATAGTATTTTGGCTGTAGCCATTTTTCAAGAAGGTATTGCTGATAACTTTTAATTCTTTGAGTACTTGTTTATTGGAGCAAATCTCAAAGCCCTGTTTTATAGTGTGTTATAATGATACCTAGTTTTTTGTGTTGTGGTAGGAGTTTATATGTGTGTGTGTGTGTGTGTGTATTGGCCAGTATGTGTAGGTTACCAGTAAACTCCATTCTACACTCATTCCCCAAGAATTTATGGTTTACTCAAGATTCACAAACAAAATGTACCCCAATGGCCAATAGTTGAAGATACAGACAGTGCCAATTATCACTAGCCAAGAAACTAGTGTCAACACTCAAGGAGTTGGTAGGTCATTCCCCCTCCTAACAAAATGAAAGACATCACACTGGAAAAAAGCGATTTATTACATCAGTTTGATGTCTCTGCCCTCTTCAGAAATGTCCCAATCAATGACAATTCTTCTTTTACAGGACAAATTCACTCCCAATATCACAGTGCTCTTTGCACAGTACTACATTTCTGGCTATTTTGTATGGCAAAACACTTTCTACCTACAAAAAGAAGGCACAGCCATGAACTCACCATTATTCCCCCAAAAAAAACTGGCTAACTTTTATATGAACTTTTATATGTTGCTTTAATTCCTCTACTTTAAAACCCAAAGTCTGGCTTAGATACGTTGATGATGGTTTTCACTATCAGGTCCCATGACATTACACACTTTCCTCAGCCACCTAAACAAACAACACAAATCCATACAATTCACAACTGAGATTGAAAGTCAGAACACACTGCCTATTCTAGATACAATTGTAGCACATCGTCCTGCTGACAGTCTTTCCTTCACTGTTTACCGGAAACCTACAAATATGGGTCAATATACACACAAACTTCTACCACCAAACAACACAAAAACTAGGTGTAATTAAAACACTAAAAATAGGGCTTTGAAGATGTTCTCCAATGAACAAGCACTTAAAAATGAATTAAAAGTTATCAGCAATACCTTCTTGAAAAATGGCTCCAGCCATCAACAAAATTCTTCAATCCTTATTTAAAAACAAAAATAAACTAGATTACAATAAAACTGTAACCATTCCATGCATTAAAGAGGATATCAGATAAAATAAGCAGAATACTGATATCCCAGAAATACAACCTTAATGCCACCTTTAAACCTCTGCAAAATTAAAGAACTTACTCAACTCATCCAAGGGTCCACTTCCTCTGTTGGAGACCACTATGGAGTTTACTGTATTCATTGCACCGGTAATTTGCATATATAAGTGAAACAACACATACTATTCCTATTCTAAAAAAAGGAACATAAATGGCACATTAAATTTAATAACTATGGTAAATCCGGCCTTTTTTGATCATGCCCTGAATTCTCTACACAGAATTGAATGGAAAGGCACTTGTGTACATCACCAAAACGTGGCATGAACTAAAAATTAAGGAGGCCTGTGAAATTCTTATCAACCACCCTAATCTTAACAATAACGATGATCTAAAAATCCCAAGAATATGGAAGGCATATCCGAGAGTGGTCCGAAATGTTCTCGGCCTCAACCATAGATGGCAACACAATCGGCAAGATTTTTTTTTTCTAAGTTGGTATATCTGTCATAAGCATCCATGTAAAATTGCAAGTCATTCTATCAAGTAGTTTGTTTTATACAGCTGTCTGAAACAAAAGTGTTGTCTGTATCCCTTGAAATGGATAAAATTGAGTATTGTGCAGTTATAAAAGAAATTCATTCAAAGTTCATAAAAGTTTATGGGCACTCTTCTCCTTTGTTTTCGACAATTAAGAAATGGTCTGCCAAGTTTAAACGTGGCCATACCAGCCTTGAGGATGATCCACATGAAGGCCGTCCAAAAAAATGCAACAACACCAGAAATCATTAATCAAGTGCACAATATGGTATTGGATGACCGGCTGCAAAGGCACCTGTAAACAACAGGTGCCTTTGCAGTCAATTCTATGTAAAGTATTCAGGGCTGAGACTATAGGCATTTCAAAAGAACGTGTAGGATATATTTAGCATGAAGAATTGCAAATGAAAAAGCTTTGCACAAGATGGGTGCCCACTTGCTCACAGCAGATCAAAAAGCTAGCATGAAAATCTCTGAACAGTACTTGGAGCGTTTTAACAAGGATAAAACTGATTTTGTGCGTAGATTTATTATTATGGATGAGACTTGGATTCACCATTACACACCAGAATCCAAACAGCAGTCAAAATAGTGGACAGAAGCCAGTTGTTCAGCACCAAAGAAGGAAACGTCATGGCATTAGTGTTTTGAGATGCTAAAGGCATTTTGTTCATTAATTATTGAAAAGGGCAAAACTATAACCGGTGAATACTATTCCGATCTTTTAACCAGACCAGACGAAAAAATTCAAGAAAAAAGACCCAGTTTGCAGAAGGAAAAAAAATCATCTTTCATTAGAACAATGCACCTACCCACAAAGGTGTTTTGGCAATGGGAAAATTAAGGGATCTGCACTATAAATTGTTGGAACATCCACCCTATTCCCCAGATTTGGCTCCCTCTGAGTTCTATCTCTTCCCAAAACTAAAACTCTTCCTCGCTGGTCAGGTTTTTCTTCGAATCAAGAGTGATTGCAGCTGTAGAGGGGTATTTTGCAGATCTTACTGAGAACCATTACAGGGATGGGGATAATAGCGCTGGAGTATCGTTGGAATAAATGTATTAGTCTTAAGGGAGATTATGTTGAAAAATAAAAATAATTTTGAAATTATAAATTTGTTTTTTCATTGTTATGCTGAGAACTCTCGTATTCTATCCACACAACCTCTCCATCTAAGAGTTAATTATAAATAAGAATGTACATAATCCAGAATCTTAACCACGTTTGCTGTAATAAAATTATCTATACGAAATGGTTCTCTGATGATGTTATAAATAGAATATAGCTTTGATGTAGTTATTTTATTTTATTTATTTTTTAATTTTTATATTATTTATTTATTTTTTCACTAGGGATCAGGCCAGTAGAATAACCATTGATCAAATCAATGTCTCTTTGGCACCGTTTGAAATGTAATATGCTGGGTTGGCAAATAAGTGCGTTTGGTTTATGCGTTAGTACAAGTTTACATCGCTTCGCCTGTTGCTATTGTGCAGTTGAAATGCAACATTTCACATAACCTTTAAGTGAATTTTCGTTCGGTCTGCTTCAGTTGCGTGTGTGTAACATATTTTTAGAAATGGAAGGAAATAAAGTATATTACCGGCATATTTTGCTTTTTTATTTCAAAAAAGGCAAACGAGCTGTGAAGGCCCATAAAAAAAATATGCAGCACATATAGGGATGGTGCCTTAACAGAATGCATATGCCAAATTCCATTTTGGAGATTTCGACCTCAGTGATGGGTCTCGTGCCAGTCGCCCGACCGAGGTTGATTCAAGTGTTGTGAAGGATATCGTCGACAAAAATCCATCACAAACAGTGTGGAAGATTGCTGCAGTACTGAATATCCCATACAAGCATTGAAAACCATTTGCACAAGCTGGGATATGTTTCAAACTCAATGTTTGGGCCACATGAATTGACTGAGGCCAATATATCCATCTGTGATTCGCTGTGACGTCGCCAAGAAAATGACCTATTTTTGAAGCGGATGATTATGGGAGATGAACAAAAGGTCGTGTACGATAACATGGTACGTAAAAGATCATGGGGGCACAAGAGCGAACTGCCGCAAACAACCTCGAAAGCAGGATTGCACCCAAAGAAGATCATGCTGTGTGTGTGTGTGTGGTGGGATTATAAAGGTGTTGTCCTCTACAAGGTGTTATTGTCAGGCAGAACAATTGATTCAACTGTTTATTGCTCACAGTTAACACAACTGGCCTGTGCAATTGGCATAAAACATCCTGAATTGGCAAATCAGAAAGAGTGGTCTTTCACCACGACAATGGCAGACCCCACACATCAGTAATACCCAAGAGTAAATTATCACGTCTTGGCTGGGATGTTGTGCCGCATCCTCCATATTCACCGGACCTAGCACCTTCCGATTACCACTTATTCCAATCGTTGCAGAATCCTCTGAACGAGAAAAACCTTTGCTAATGAGGAGGTTGTCTAAAGACACCTAGATCAGTTTTTCGCCAGTAAACCTCAGGAGTTTTATGAATGCAGCATAATGAAGTTGGTGGACAGATGACAAGAGATCATTGATAAAGAGGGTAAATATATAACTGACTAGTATGTATTATATATATTAAATAAAATGCGTTTCATTCCACGCTGAAAAACTGAATGAACTTATTTGCCAACCCGATAGCTTATCTCTGTGTGTATATATGTATACTCCAGATGATGACCTTAATATGAAGGTCAAAACATCATGAAATTAAAGTAATTATTTTTTACGTGGTTGTAGTCTCTATAATTTGTCTGAAATGAAATTCTCATATTTAGTGTTAATACTACAACTACTCCTTTCCCCTAATTATTATTGCCTGAATATACAATTTTATATTTGTTACTTACAAATATCTTACCTGTCTTCTTTGTTCCAGTCACACCTATTATGTCAATCTGATACTTATCTAATTCTTTTGCTAGTTTCATTTCTTTTTTCCATTGATGCCACTTACATTGATAGTACCAATCTTGAACTCTGCTGATGTTGAGTTGGGATGTGTTCCAGTACCTGACTTTGTGCTGTTTGCCCTTATTTAAGTGGGCAATGTCCCAGTCAGCATGAAATTCTGTCATGCTGTACCATCATTTAGCACTATGGTTTAAGCAAGCAATAATACAATTTGGCTGACTAAATCCCCAAACTGCCTGCCTATCCTCATTCATTCAGTAATCAGGTAGATATCTAGCAGAGTTACATCATGAGAAGGTGGAGATTGAACATTGGGTCAGAAGTCCCTGGTCAGTTCTCCACATTCCTTAAAAGGCTATGTTATATAGTTTGGACTCTTTTAGCACCCCCCATTTTACACTTTTGGTTATTTCAAAATCAATTTTGAATGTAAAGATAGTTTTTTGTGGCTGTTTCAGACTTTGGTATAAGCAGTAAAGGAAGATGGAGTTTTCTTGATGAAAGCCAGTTGCGGTATACGAATTCTTTGCTTATACAGCCTTGGTGCACCTTTTGGAGAGCAATGTCTAAATAGGGAAATGGAATGGGGAATGTTTCCATAGTAGTAAAAATCACTTTTATGATATGTTCAGTGCATATGCACTGAACATACCACCAAAGTGATTTTAGCTGAGGGAATGGGACACAGACAACTCACGATTGAGAATGGCTATGTAAGCACTGTTCCTTGGGAGAAGTATTAAATTGTGATATAAATTACATAGAGAACATATAATAGTAACAATGTACTTGGAAAGGTCACTAGCAAGGGAGATCTATGGTGTTTAGGAACTGGATGGGGGGGGTTATCTAGTATTCCTGTATACTTATGAATAATATCTAATGCAAATATCTCGGCATCTCTACCTGCTTGATCTGTGCCCCTGGAGGAAGAAGGTTGTAAAATCTCACTTCCTCACTGTTAAGAAAGCATGATTGGAGAAAATCAACATTTAAGGATCAGAAGTCAAAGAGTGATTGGGTTTATTGGGAGAGTGATAGATAGCAAATAAATCTGACTGAGTGAGACAGAGATTTTCAGCCAAAGGTCAAAGTAAAGAAATTCTAAGTTGGATGCTTGCTGGCATGGTATGTCAGAGCGAACACATATGCTGCACATAGGTTGAAAGCAGTCAAAGAGTGTGTAATTGGAAAAACAGACAACACACCTAGTGATTGAGATGATTGAATGGGCTTCTGCAGGGAAAAGTAGGTGAAGATTGGAGATTGAAGTGAACACTACTGAGGTTGAAACAAAGACCATTTATATTTGTAAAATTAATTTACATGGGTCAACAACAGAACAACACATTTCCACAGACACACAAAAATCTCACTTCATTTCATTGCTACCACTTGAAAAACCAATTTTCCTAACCAGTTCTACTGCAAGCCCATGTACTCTCACCTTTCTGTATGTAAGATGAATTTCGTCACCTGGTATGAGACCACAACCCATTAGAGGCCTGACATGGCTTGAAAAGTTCCATGTTTGGTTTCCAGACTGAGCTCTACAAATACATTTGCCCACTTACCCACGATGAGTCAATTTTGATAGCTGGCAAGAAGCTGCACACTGGACAAAAATCTTTTTTTTAATTACTAAAATTTTCCAATCACTGTACAGCACTATTGTTCATTTTGTGGAATTCCTATTGACTCAATAGGACATATTAATAAAATGGAGAACGAGAGGGGATCTTGGACAAATAAATGTTTTGCGTGGAAGTAGAGTTTGCATTGTTTGTTGGTCTGTTCCAGGCTACATAAAAAAAAATATAAAATCAGTAAAAACGGGGGAGGAAATAGTCCACCCATATATGACTGTACAGGTTTACAAATAAAACCTTTTGTGGGTGGGAGCCACAAAATGCACAGAAAATCCCAGTTGCATGCTCATGTCTACATTAAATATTGATACAATATCGCATCAATACATGCAAACTCCACTGGGCATGACAATGTGCTATATCTTACACCACTATAGATAACTACAAAATGAGCTAGAATAATAACTAAAAACTTCTCAGAAATATTTACCAACACAATCATTGCCTGTGCAGTGATGCCATGATAGACTGCAAAACTTAATCTGATGATTTTCTTATATAATACATTTTCAGTAGTTCCCTTGAGACTTTTTATAGGGACCTCCTCACATTTTCCTTGAGCTTGATAAGCTCTCCAGCCTCCCACACTGGGTTTTTGTAGTATGATAGTTATACTGCTTTGGATTCTAGATGAAAGATAGATTTTGGTCGTTTTTTTATTTTTATCACAAGATTAATATATTTCATGTTGCCTTAAACAATAGTAATTCTTCAATTATCAAACCACAATGGGAGAACTTTTGCTGATCAGACAATTTAAGGTTTCAATAAATGAAGGAACATGGTGCTATATACCAGAAGACAGTTGACATACCTCATTATAGGTTGGTTAATTGAAGGTTTGGTCATCAGATAATTCAGAGATCGCTATTTAAGCAAACATTCTATAGGGATACATACCATGTATATTATTAGATAACTGCCTATGCTGCAATGTTAGTGTTCTGCTGAAGAGAGGAATTACTACTGAAATGAAGTTACTGAAGGCTTTCATCCTCTTACCACTATTCAAGCCTTGGTTTTCCACCAAGTATGCTAAACAGTTCAAGCAAAAAACCCAGCATGCACAACAGCTCCAAATAAACACTTTACAAAGGCAATCCAAATAGAGCAAGCTTACCTTGTTACCCAGAAAATGTTGTCTCATTTTTCTGGGTAATGAGACATCAGAAGTACCACAAAAAGAATAGATACCGATGTGTTTTAGTCCTAATGATATCTCCCAACTGTGCACCATAAACTTGTGCTCCAGAAATAACATCCATCCTATGCCATCTCTACAAAGTTTTACACTCATCTAGCATCAACTCCCCCCCCCCTCCCCAAGCATGAAAGCAAGCCATTCAAGTCAATTCCAAAAAAAGGGAAAAGTTAACCAAACTCTTGTCATTTCCTTTCACCTCGATTATTAAAAAAAATAATAATAATGATGGCAATCCATATTTTCACCACCTGGAGACTCACCAATTAATCAGTGACAATATAGATTCTGCAACTCTCAATCCAAGCAGGTCTCTGACTTTTGTTCACTCTCTTCCTCCTATAACATAAACGAGTCTCAGTGATCTCAAGTCATTATCCATAGTTCTGCTGATGATAGTGCAACCTTTATGTTCATAGCAAGAATCACAATCTATCATAATCAGTTCTTTCAAGAAAGATATGACACCTTCCCTTACCTTTAAATAATGCACAGATCTCCAAATAACAAGACTGCCAGCCTGGGTGGCTGAGTGGTTGTGTACCCACTCTCCATGCCACAGGTCACAGGTTTGAATCCTGCTACAGGTATGGATGTTTGTGATCATCTTACCTTGTGTACTGCTATAACTTTTGATATGGTGCAGTATGACCTCAGCTGTCCTTTTGCCAGTAAAACCATAAAATCATCATCATCCATACCAAAGATCAGCTTTCTCCTCTTCGGCTTATATGCAATGCTCACTTTTCTTGGCACAAACACATCAAATCCTTAGTCTTCCAATAACTGTGTCCTTTTCTGCTAAACATATCACTTCTCACATCTACAAATCTCAAATCAGCATCAACTCAGAATGCTAGGCTTACATTAAGTGGTGTGTGCCAAAAACGTTAATAAAAATTCATAATGCTATCTAGAAGTTGCTAATTCAGTTAAATGATGATCCCTCTCATTCTAAAAGCTTACTCTAACCATTTTGAAAAAGAGATGTTCAGTTTCAACCCTTATGTCTCTGGAAAGGTGCTGTTTTAATGAACTTGAATCATTCCTCCATTTTCCTCTAAATCTCTTAATCTGTGAAAAGTTGCCCCTCACGTTCATTCAGAGTGCAACTAAACTTCAAATCCTCCTCTCTAAAACTATGTTCTCCAAAGATTACATAACACTAATGTGCTACAGTTTGTAGTTGTCAGATGTGGAGTGGGGATGGGCTGACTGGAATTTTTCTTTTTGCAAAAAAGATTTGTAGCATATATGACCTTGAAAAAAAATTACTTTTACAAGTTTATTTATAAATTACCTAAAACTTTTTTTCTTATACCCCTTCCTCCTCTATGACAAACAATCAACCATACTTAAAAATTACAAAACAGGAGACTTCCTTATTAATTTTATAATACTTTAGAATAATTTATATTTCTTTATTTTTAATAATCTTATTTTATTTATCTATCAAGAGAACATCCAAAAAAATGTACTGAAAGCATTAGGTTCATCAAAGTGGTCAGAATTACAATAGTATCACTATTTGGCATCTTCATTGTGGTCACAAATATTACCAGAAATTCTTTACTTCTTGAATAATATTAATAGACTTTATTTTGGAATTTTTTTTTGGGGGGGGGGGAGGGAAGGGGGGGAAAGGATAATTTTAAGGACAATCAACCTTTTTGAAAGTAAGATTAATTTACTGATATTAAAAAAAAAATAAAAAAAACATTGTGTATTAATTAACTCAAAAGTTCATTTAAACTTTACTGCTTGTAGCCCCACCATCATCAGAGTAAGTATGATAACAAAAGGACAATTAACAATGAATTAGTCATTTAGATAAATAAGCAAATTTACTTATCTGAATGACTTGATTTTAATGTTTATTTAACTGTTTATTCTAACAATGTTAGTTACACTAGAAAAAGACAAAAAGTTTTAATAAAACTCAGTTAATTTATAAATTGTGTTCCCTATCCATTTCACATAACTGAAATGTCATGGCTACTTTACTTTAAGAATATTTGAAATATATAAAGATGAAAAATACACCCCCTGTTTTCATCTATTCGAGTATTTATTTTTCTTTGTTGTTTATTTTACAGATATACCTTTATTTACTATCACTGTATACACACACATACAGAGGGTACATATCAGAAATTTATTTACTTTTTAAACCTATGCTCTAAAGGTACTTTTTTTTTTTTGTCAGACTTATTGACATCCAATCTCTGAAAGTCTAGGCTTGGAAACTCATAGCAAATTAGACTTGGTCCAGGCTAAAATATTTAAATAATGTTCATCTACTAACGTATACTTTCTAAAAAAAAATAATAATAAGGTACATCATACATTTGTAGTCTATCAACTGCTATTGTTCCAAATGAAATAGACCACCAGAAAAGAAAAAAAAAAAGACCATCAGTCTTTTTTTTTTTAATTCTAAAAAAAAAAAAAAAAGAGAAAAAACTTTGTTCCTAACATTTTTTTAGATTCCTTTCCTTCCTCCAGGGGCATTACATAATTTATTTCAGAACTAAGTGAATAGTTGGTACTAATGAAATTATAATCCAATCTGCCACTGTAGAACGAATTGAAACTGAAAATATATTTAAAATACCATTTGCATTTACTGACAGGAGTCAGTAAATCAGAACAATTGCATTTATTCAGAAACTGTATTTCCTTATGCAGGTACACTTATTATACGTTAACACTGGTGAAGTGTTAATACCATAAAATCCATTATCATATGATAAGACAGAATATTAATACAAAACAAAGCTCGCTCCCCTACTGGACCATTTGATTAGGGACAAGTTTTGTAAGTAAGTACTCTTCTCCCCTAACACGGTTTCATAAACTTAAAACGTCATACAAGCAACACATTTTTAAATGCAGTTTTTTTAAATGACTACTTGGTATAAAATAAACAAAATGCACTGTATTAAAATATGTAGCTTATCTCTGAATGTGTAAATTTATTTGTGAAATTACAGTTAAACGAGATATACAATACTTCCAAAAAGGCGCTTTTTTCTTTTCTTTCTTTTTTTAAGGAACTGTCCGCTTATAGATAATAAAAAATCACCATACTCAATTCACAAATCTTAATTGAACATTACAATCTTCAAACAGTTAATGAAAAAATAAAATAAATAAAATAAAGATAAATATAAAGCCATGTGAAACGCATCGCAAAGCGTTAGTATATGGCATCATAATTCTAGGGCTACAAAGACAGACATCAAAAATCAGATCGGTGGCACCCAATGTGACATATTCATGAATATATAATTTATATAGGATAATAAATATATATATACTAATAATACATACGTTGGCCTGCTGGGTACATGATTATCGGTCCTCCAAAACCTTGATCTTAACCGGAATTTCCACAGCAGGAATCAAACAAAAGTCAAAATGGCGTTACTGTACATTATTGGATGCTAGTAGTACTCTCGAAAACAGCTACAAAACTCACGTGCAACTCCATCCCAGCATGAGAGCGGAGAATGAAATATGGTGCATGTGAAAAGAAGCGGAGAAACAATATGTTGAAAATTCCACAAACTGATTTCATTTGGTATTAAGGTAATGTTCCTGTCTTCATCTGAATACAACAGGGTTTGTAAGTCGACTGTATGGTCACCCGCAAAAAGCGATTAGGCATATTAAAGCCAGACTGCTACCAAATTAAATTAAAACAAATTGTAACCATAAACGAAAGTTACATAAACTCATACATATATACGTGTGTCAATCTTCCATAATCGTAGATCAGAATACAATTAATCTTCTCATTCGTAAAGGCTGATTGAAGCAAAATCGTTTACCCTACACAACAGATATCTAGCATGGGCGTCCACAAAGGAGAAGCAGTTGCCCCACCTGGAATTTGAGAAAATAAAAAGAAAATTTGGAAAATAATTAATAACTTTTCTAGAGGAACATAAATTATAGATAAAAGATTTCATTAACAAACATTGGTTCTTCGAATTTGTAAACCACTGTAGTATTCTGCTTTCTTGAAACTTTTCTCCCAAAGCTTCTGATTATATAAGCATAATGTATATTTATAAACATAGCAATTTTAATATTTAAACATACTGAGTAAATATGCTCAAATATAGGCTTGCCAGACGTCCCGTATATACGGGACTGACCCGTATTTTATGTCGAATTTTGTCCCATATTGTACTTGTAGGGACAGCCTAATATCCCGTATTTAATGATTAGATAAAATTATAAATATTATGTTAAGCAATTATAATTTTCAATATTCTTTTCGAATAATCCCACTTAAATTGATTTTTTACAGTTTACGACGGCGGCGATGGTCCCTTTCATCGATCGCTTTTTATTTAGTATAAGCATTTTATTTATAATTCTGTACAGATGTATTGTATTTGCTTATTTTCAAACGGTTCTTATTTGGACATTGTGCGGTGCGGTATCGGTACAGTACGTGGATGTTATTTCAAAATTATTAAAAAATAATATCTCACCTTTTTCGAATGTACGATATTTGGTTAATAGATAAAATATATAATTAAAGGTAAATTAATTTTCTTTATTAATTATACAAAGGTAAATGAAATTTTGTTTCTTTCTTTAACAATGCCAAAACGAAAGTGCGTTTTAACGATGATTATTCGAAAGAATGGAATTTCATTGCAAAAGGAAAACATAACGACGAAGTTGAATGCAGAATTTTTAGACGAACGTTTAATATTGCACATGGGGGTCGATCGGATATTACCCAACACGTTAACACTCAGAAACACAAATTGAGCAGTTCCAGTTCCAAAAGAATTGATACTTATTTTGTAAAACCAAACACCAGAAATGAAAGGAAAGTTATTGCTGCCGAAATAACTATGGCATAAAGCAGCATTCTTTTAATGCTAATGTTTGCAGCAGCAAACTTGTTCCTATAATATTTTCGGACTCCCAAATCGCCACAAAATTTCGAGTGCTAGAACCAAATCAACTTCAGTTATAAAAAAATGTATTAGCTCCGTGAAGTGTAGAAAAAAATTAAAAGTGATTTAGAGGAAGTGCGATATTATGGTATCTTGACTGATGCAAGTAATCACAAAGCGGGGGAAATTTTCCTTTAATAATTCAATATTTTACTAGGGATAATGGTTTACAAATAAAACTATTACGTTTTATGTCTTTACAAAACGAAACGTCAGATACAATATCAAATTTCTGGCTCAAAACTTTAAAGCATCATTCAATAGATGTCACAAAATGTATTGAATTTTGTGGAGACAATGCAAATACGAATTTTGGAGGACTACTTCGTCAAGGGACAAATAATGTCTTTGCAAAACTTAAATACTCCTGTAATGAAATTTTGGAAGGAATTGTATGCCCAGCACACACATATATTGCATAATTGCATGCAAACTGCATCTGATGTATTATCAGTTGACATAGTTGTGAAACCCTTTAGGTATTTTAGTATCTATAGAGTTTGGACAGAACAACTTAAACAATTCTGTGAATTTGTTAGTAGCTCAGAATATCAGTCTCTGTTATCTTATTCTAAAACTCGCTGGCTCTCATTAAGAAATGCAATAGAAAGAATTATACATTTATTTGAGGCGCACTTAAATCGTTCTTTATTTCGGAAGAAAAACGGCTAAAATTTTTGGTTGACTTCTTTAACAATCCATTAAGTAAAGACGTATTTACACTTATTATTCCCGTATTACACTTTTTGCCCCGTATTTGGTTTTCCAAAATCTTGCAACCCTACAAATATAAAAATTAGGTTGTTGAAAATTAACTAGGTATGAAATACAAACAAGTGTCCAGTGGGAAACACAGTTGATCCCTTTTAAATCAAGCTGAAACCCTCTCTAAGAATTTCGGATTTATACTCAGAAAAAAATAAAATAAAACATACTATCTCAATGGAACAGCTAGGATTTTAGCCCTTGGTAAATTAGTTAGCTAAGTGCCTTTTATAGTGAAAATCAATTTCAATAATATCCAGCCACTCGCACCCTGCTGATCCTGAATCACACCTTAGGCAACTGATCCAGTGCCAAAACGCTCCTATGGCAGTGAACCAGAAAGAGGTTACTTAATTTACTTAATCCTGCATGTTATTCTAACCAGGATGCTTTACCATGTTTCGATGTTTATAAAAAAAAAAACCTACTTATCAGGTTACAAGAGTATGTTTTTATTATGCATTTAAAGTGTCTCGTTTGGTCATAATTACTTCCAAAACAATTAAAACTACGGAGCCATTACATAATGGCAATTATCTTTTCTTTTGCCTGGATGGTGTGCATGTTTTGCAGAATGAAAAACAATGTTATTTCCAGGAGAAAAAAAAATCTTCATATTCCTTATGCATTTCAATTTTCTTTATTTTTGGTTTCCTGATTTTAGAAGTGTGGGCTGTTGTTCACTGTGGGAAACTGTGGATAAAGTCTGTCATATAGTAGAAAAAGAGGTGGATATGAGTGCCATATTGTCTCTTGAAAGTGAAATATTTACCACGGAAGAGTAGGAAGTGCAATGCAATACCAGTAAATCAATTTAAGATATATGCCCATCATTGTGTAAGTGTGATGGATCATCTCTGAAAGTTTTTCCTATTATTTTATAATTTAAGATGTAAATATGCAGATATTCTGTGTCTAGTGAAAATTCCACGATTACCTTGGACTCCGTGTGAATACAATAAAAAATAAACTCATTCCATTACGGCTTTTATTTCCAGAAAGGAGTTAAGAGCTCATTTAGCCGGAAATTTCAGAAACTGGGAAGCTTGCCTTTATCTTTCAAGCTTTCATTGAGAGTAAGCCCAAGTAATCACTAAATCAAGGCTTTTGAGGAGAGAAAGAGAGTGTGCTATAATAATAAATAATAATTATTATTGTAATGTCTGTCATATAAGTGGAAAAGAGATGTATATGAGTGTCATATTATCTCGTGATAGTAGAATACTGTATATGGAATGTACTGGTACTGAATCAACATCACTTCTTTCAGTCCCTCAGAAGGAATGCAAATGCAAACAATCATTCATCAGAAAAAGAAGAAGCACTCGAATTTTGGAAGTTAATCTGGGATAATCCTATTTAACATGGTAAAGATGCTTCATGGATTAAGGAAATAGAATCAGAAATGAAACAAAAAATGCAAAAGGAAACAAAAGTCATGGCATTTGAAGGCTGAGATCAGGTTAGATCAAAAATTTTTAAAGAGAATAAACTAACAGAACCGATGACACAGCTTAATTATTTAGGCTGCAGAATAACATATCTATAAGATAAATATATATATGAAATATAAAGAAATTTCAGCAAATCTGTGGAACAATTAAAAGGACACTCACTAAGAAACAAGACGAGAAACTCAACTAAAATATGATTAGGTAATGGCCACTTCCACTCTATGTAAAAGCGCCAGAGATGAGATTTTTAAGAGAAATTAAAGGATGCACAAATTTGGATCATATAAGAAATGAAGACATCATAAAAAAACTAGATATTTATGACTTAAATGAAAAGATCAAGGAATATAGAGAAAATGCAACGATCATCTATTTAGGATAGAAATATATTGGTTACCAAAAGAGGTGGATAGATATAGAGCAGACCGTGCGAGAAGACCAGTGGCAAGATGATAAGACCAGTGGAGCCGGAACAGGCAAATGACTAATCCACGAAGAGAAGAAGAAGAAGAAGAAACTTTGAAATTTTCATCTGGCCTAGTAACATTATTCTGTAGAACGAAAGATGTCATTCTGGATCAGTTTTGTTGGTCATAATGTAAATGCCTCTTCGAATAAGGAAATGGAATCAGAAATGAAAAGAAAAACAAATATTTTATGGAAGTCCTTTCACTTGGCTATGCTACTAATTATATATTGGGTTTTATTCTTTATCCAAGTGTTAGCAAAAAGTTTGCGTCTGAAGTAGCATAGCCAAGTGAAAAAAACTTCTATAAACTTATCTCTAATCCAGAGAAATTTTAATAATAGGGTGTGACACCCTTCTCATATAAGTAAATATGACTTCTCCATTACTTCCACCTTAATATCACCACCTCTGGGTCTGGTTCCCACTGATGAGACCTCAATAAAGGTCGAAACCGGTCTGGGTAGTGGCCCTTCCCTTAATGCATATCATTATACATGTCCGCCAGGAGATGTGCTTTGCATTATGAGAGATACTAAAGTAGGTGATGAGAACTTATACCACCTTTACCAGAGATGTCCCACTCCTGGAAGTACTTCAGGTGCAAACCTTTTTTGCTAATATTTGGATAAAGGATAAAACCCAATATATAATTAAAAACAAATATTGTTGTTATATCCAAAGAAATGGTCAGTATTATTATTATAACGGTGTCTCCATGGAGTCAAAAGACTCATCGCGGTATAGAAGTTTAAAAAAAAATAAAAATAGAGCTCGCCTAGCAGAGATGAATCAAATGTATCTTGTTCAAAGCATCTAACCAGTTTACACAGTCGAATGACAGAATAGTTTAATTAAATGTTGTAATCAACCTAAATCAAAGTCTCATTGATATCTGGACATATATTTATCTTCTTGAATGTAAGAATATGAGTGCAGACCGAAGTAACTATCATTACTCAGGTCCTATTGCATTTATAACGACTTCCAAATACCATTACTTATCAGATAATCAAATTTATCCGATTGAACAAAAGGAAATTTTAATAAAAGCTGAAAAAGTAAAGGAGCATCTCCTTATTCAAAAAAAAAAAAAAAATATATATATATATCACAAATTCAAATTGTCCAAAAATATACTAAAATATTGAATATGCTATAGGTAGACTAGTAGAAAGAATTCGACTCCCTCAAACATTATTGGATCCTAAAATCACTAGAAATATGTCTTTTCTGGCTACTGCTGTGAAATTATCGAAAACAATTAATAATCAACCGTGAAAATATTTAGATGTTAGCCTTCGCCCGGAGTTTTCCAAAGCGATTGCTTATCACCATCAATCTTCAACATTTCTTTGAAAACTTTGTCAATTTCGTATTTGCGTGTTTTCAATCAGCGCATCATAATGGAATTTGGTGACGGTGCAATTTTAAGTATTAAACGAGAAAAATAAATGATGCCAGCAATATTAATTTTGACCAGGAGAAATGTATAAAAGCAAGTACAATTTACGAACACTATAAATGCATATGAACATTGCGAGCCAGTAATATTCTCTACTAGAGAGTTAAACAAGAAGCAGCATCCGAATACATCAAAAGCATTTAGAATATTCTGAGAAAAAATCTTCATGGATTCAACACAGTTCCAGCAATGTAATCTTGGGTTATACCATTGATCGGATGATGCAGTATAATAGACTGAACAAAAGAAACCCTGGAAAAATTGGACCGGAAGTTGAAAATTAATGACATCATGTATTACATCCACGAAGTATCTTGGCCAATTATATATTACCAAGAAGGACAGGTGGATGGGATGTGCTGCGAATGGAACAAACTGTTGAAGAAAAATTTGTTTAAAAAATTACATCGACAATAACACTGGACAAATGCTTCCAGCCGTTTTAAAAAGTCTTTAAAGCAATAGGAAATAAATTTGATTACAAGAAAAAAGAACAAAATTACCGAAGGCATGCTACACTGGTTGCCATAAGTTAGAGAAGGAATATCGCGATAACTCGGAGGGCAAAGGAAAAAAAAAAACTTACGAAAGTCAGGCACACTATTATTATATTATTATAATGTGACACTGAGTCTGATTATCGTATACAAATAAGTGGCGCTGTCAGCAGTATATGCAAATTAGCCACGGTATATAAGTGAACATTTTGGGGTACTTCTGGCAATATTTAAACACGTAGGCAATCTACTTCACACAAAATGGCCACGAAAAGTTGTGGTTCATGAAATAAAAGAAGTTGATACAGATGACCCTCAACTCTTAGGACTTCTTCAAGACAGCGCCAGCGAAATAGCAACAACTGCTGAGGATAATCCCCTTACAGACCACACCGATTAACAGGAGGTTCACGCTCGCAAAAAACGCAAAATTGCAGCCTCTGAACCACCCAATGTGGATGGAATGGAAGAAGATGGTCCTGTCCCGGACTTCCCTACCTCTCCGATTATTCTGCGTGAAAAGAATAAATGGATGTCGCTAAGGACTACGACGTACAATCTACAGATCTCATAAAGCCAAGCGAAGAATGTCACAGACGGTATTTAAATTCAACCCAGGACAGTGATAGATTATCGACGGTTAACCTCTGAATTGAATACCAGAAGTATTCAGTACCACACTTTTTCACAAGAATCAGAAAAAAACCTCAGGGTAGTGATTAGAGGTGCATCTGAAGATGTTTCCACAGAAGAAGTCACTGCAGATCTACACCAGCAAGATTTACCACCCGTAAAGGTCAGCAGAATGACCAGGAGAGACAGGACTCCAATGCCACTGGTATTAGTAGAGATTAGTCAAACCTACAAGCACATGTGATCTCTGACGTCCATCTGTGAACTAAAAATTACTATAGAACCATTAAGGAAAAGGGCTTCAACAGGGCAATGCCACAGATGTCAGATGTTTGGTCACGCCCAGAAAATCAAGGCTGAATTTAAATGCTTAAAATGTGGGGTCTGCCACCCAACAAATAAATACTCTAAGCCAAAATCCACCTCGGCTAAATGTGCCAACTGTGGCGGTCCTCACACTGCCAACTACAGAGGATTCGCGTACAATCCAAGAAATAGAAAATCAGAAGAAGGAACATACTCTTCCTCTCTTAGCACACCTATGTCAGGGACTACTTCACAGCCTCCTAAAGATCAACATAAAGGGTCAGAAGGCCATCTGCTGAAGTCAGAGGCCCTTAAAAGAACAACTCAGCAACAACAGTCTAGGACATATGCGGATGTAACTCGCCATAAACAGACATCCCTGGAACAGCCAACATCACATCCAAATCTGATAGCCATCATTACCTCTTCTTTGGCAAATATGCTGTTTGATTTTAACAGATCCCACCCCTCACCATGCTCTACTAATAGATTTCTAAAGGATACATAAGTCATTATTTCAGCGCTCACTCATGAAAAGAAATAAAATAAAACCGAATTCTTTACAGATCATAGCATGGAATGGGAACGGATTAAGAGGTAGAATTCTGAAGCTCCGGGAGTTCGCCCAAAGGCGTTAGCCGGATATACTCTTGATAAGTGAAACCCATCTCCGACCATCAGATAATCCTAAAATAAATGGATACCAGCTGTACAGAACAGACAGATTATCCTGCAGAGGCGGCACTGCTATTTACATTAAAAATTACATCAATCATCACTCTATGAATATTCCATCCACCATTAATCTTGAGATTACAGGCACAGAAATTCCCACGTGCACGGTGGGCAAACTAAAGATTTTCGCAGCATATAATTCTCCGCAAAAAGCATTACTGTTTTCAGATCTGAACGCTGTACTGGTCAAAGGGGAGCTTGTCATCATGGCTGGCGAATTTAACGCCAAGCATTCTATCTGGAATAGCCGTTCCACAAATAAAAATGGTCACATCCTCGCTAACTACTATGGATCCAACAATGTGATTGTGGCAGGGCCCCCACAGCGCCTACCCATCACACCACATACGGTCGGGCTGATGTACTAGACATAACTATCCTACAGAATGTAAGACTCCAGTACAGTGTAGTGACACTAAATGATCTTTCATCTGACCACAATCCCCTTCTATTAAAGCTGGGAAACCAGGATATCTCCTCCCTCCTCCACTCATATATATATACCTTGGGATAAGGTATCCAAGGTATTCCCAAAATATATCGGTCCTGTACATTGATTGAATCCACAGAGGAAATTGAAACAGCTATAAAGGGTCTAACTAAACAAATCAACACTGCCATTGCAGCAGTAACTATTTCCAGGATACCCCCAGATCTAATCACTTGCCAGAAGACATTATGAACTTGATCAGAGAAAAAACAGAGCAAGAAAATGATATCACAACAAGCGAATACCTCAAGATAAAAGAATCTTGAACAAAATAAACTCTGCAGTTAGAGATGCCCTCACAGTGCACAGAAATCAAATTTGAGAAGGAAAATTGAATTCTATCTCTTCTGACAACCACTCCGTATGGAATCTTATCAAAAACATCAAGAATAAAAACAAACCTCTTCCCCCTCTCCAAACAGATACTGGCATTATCCATATTGATGCAGACAAAGCCGAGGCAATAGTAACATCTCTAGAAAAGCAATGCACACCCTCATATGATCATCTCGACTTCAATCACATATACAAGGTCCATCGACATGTCAGATCTTCGCTGAAACTTTCTGTCACATACCCTAGTCAAATTACATCCACATCGCCTGTAGGATTATACGACATAATCAAGAAGCTTAAAAACAAAAAGGTTCCTGGACCTGATGGAATCACAAACAGGGTGATAAAATTACTACCCCACAGAGCTATTGTGCATCTGACTAACATAATAAACTCCATCTTACACTACAAATATTTTCCTTCCCACTGGAAACTAGCAGATGTAATCCCAATCCATAAACCTGGAAAAGACCTGCGATTAACCTCAAAACTACAGACCAATTAGCCTCATCTTCAACCAAGGCAAAATTGCCGTGAAAGTCATTCTCACTAGACTCCAAGAACTAGTGCACAAGCTAAACATTCTTCCTGAGGAGCAATTTGGATTCCATCAATTTCACAGTACTACACAACACGTATACAGATTAGTAGAATATGTCAGCATGGGATTTAACTGGCGTCAATGTACTGGGACTGTTTTCCTTGACATAGCCAGTGCATTCGACAAAGTCTGGCACTACGGCTTGCTATATAAAATGATAACATCTGGAATACCATTGGAAGTGGTTCATCTGATCAGATCATACCTATCTGATCTAATATCCATAATATCCATACAAAAACGCATCTTGGCTGGTGTCTCACAAGGATCACTACTGGCACCGACTCTTTTCTCCTTTTATATGTGTGATATTCCGCACAACACACTGTCATCTATCAAAGCCTAGTATGCAGATGATACAGCGATATTAGCCAGATCTTTAAAACCACACTTAGCAATCAAAAAACTGCAGGAATATCTACTGATAATTGAAAAATATTTCACCAAATGGCGACTCAAAATAAATCCTCAGAAGAGCATATCCATACTGTTCGCCAGAAGATCAATGCTTCCTACCCGGAGACGTTCTCCTGTTTAACACAAAAATCCTTTGACAGTCTGAGATCAAATATCTTGGCATATTGCTGGACAGAAAATTGACCTTCAGCTCTCATATCAAGTCTCAATGTCTCAAGACATCAAAAATCATTCACAGCTCTATCCTCTAATAAACAGAAACAGCAAATTGAGCACCAGAATCAAGCTACTTTTATATAAATTGATGATTCGTCCTATACTCATCTACGCTTCTCCGGCTTGGAGACATACTTCTAATACTAATATCCTCAAACTACAACGTGTGCAGAATAAATGTCTCAGAATAATCCTGAACACACCATTTTCGTACGCACTGTACAACTTCACCGGGACACAGAACTCCCCTATATTTATACCTTCATGCAGACTATAGCAACTAAGTTCTTTTCAATAGCATCTGTGCATCCTAATAATCTAATTCAACTAGCTGCAAATCACGATGCAAGAGATTACACCAAGTACAAAAGACAAAAAGTTATTTTAAACTGCAACTTCAATGATTAATCCTCAGGCCCATTCAAGGCGAGCAACAGGCTCATTAATATTTTCCCTCTCACAGTTTTCCTCATCAGATAGCGGGGAATATGAAAAGCATCTGCTTCACCCTTTAAGCCTATATTCGTCTATATGCGGGTGCAATAGGAAGGATATTTGTCCTATAAGACGCTGATGCTCATCCGCTTTGAACGGCGCTCGTAGACCAATATCTTAAAAAAAAAAAGACTATCGTAAGTATGGACTGGCCAGCCAGGTCTCCTGACCTTAATCTTTTGGAGCACGTTTGTGGTGCTCTAGGTAGACGAGTTGCTGTTCTCAAACTCCCTCTTCAAACCCTGGAAGGACTTAGGAGAACTTTGCAGGAGCAATTGTTGTTATCACCCACTGATCTTCCGGACGGCTTTATAAATAGTATGAAACATCTTCGTGAGCGCTGTATTGCTGTGAGTGGTGATGACATTCCTTATATGCGCTTCGACAATCTTATTTTGACTGTTCCCTTCTTTTATCCATTTGCTACTGAACTAAACTAATTTACAATTTTTTCGGGTGTTTGTTTCACATCTCATGTCATAATGCTTTTCACTGAATTGTATAAAAATTCGTCATACACGAATTTACCTTGATTGATATGAAAAGTAATACGGAGATTCAGGAAAACTGGATCATGATGGGAGGAATGGTGACACTCTGTGTGTAACTGCCATGTTACACATAGACACGGCTGTTAATGATACGAATGTATATAATCATGTAAGTGAGTATGATGAAAGGATGACTAGGTACTCATCTAGATCGGAGTTATTATATACAAATACGTCTGCCTACGTGAGGCATTAGATATGACCAGAGATATGCCAGCTGTTCGAATGGGTCCTGTCTGTATACAAATTTCAGGTATAAAAAATAAAAAAAATTAAAAAAATCAGCTAATGCCTTTTATTCCCTTATAGGGAGTGGGCGAGGCCGTTTCAGCTCTAACTTCTAAAGACTGAGTGGCAGTTCAATCTCCACTAGTACCCAATCAGAAATAGCTAGCCCAAGACTATCACTACCTAAGCAGCACACAGTTAAGAGAGACGGCTCAACAAATGCCGCCATCTCGTGGTCCCTAACCCTAACCCTAACACAATATATTTTAATGACTGAAATAATGTGGGTTCTACGGTCGATTTTCTGGAGTTTACGGGACGAAAAACCCGAGTTTCCGAGAGAAAAAACCCACTTGCCCGTGCCAGAGATCGACTAACTCGGGAACTGGTCAAAAAAAAGGCTTAGACTAGATTCGAAAGTAAGTCTTCTTTCGTGGGGTCAAGCGCCACATCCACTGAGCTACATGCTAGATGTATCACAACAAAATAGCAAAGTTTGTTTTTACCTTATGAATATATAGTGAGAGACTGTAGGCATTAGTGAAATCAGGATCTCGAGACAGCTGTACTAAATACTATAATACTATATACTATAATACTAAATACTAAAAAATAGTGTAAACAGTATACTATTTTTTGGAAGAACAGACATTGGTTAATTTGAAGATATTTGTTGATTTGAGTCCAATCTGGATAGAAAGGAATAAGCGTAACATTAATAACTATTTTCTATGTACAGTAAGTCTGAAGCTATCTAGTATGAGGTAGAGTCACACAAGGTCAAATACACAGTAGGATGTTTTTACTAATCTTGTGGATCCATTACTGGTGAAAATGAAATGAGTTGCCAAATGAACTAATGGATGCTGAATGAGGGATTCCAAACATTGATCAGGCAAAGGTGAAATCTCATAATAAAAATGAAAACGACTTTATTGATCTGTGGGGAGGTACTGCCTCAAGAAGTGTTTATCAGAGTTTAAAGAATGCTAGACCTGATTGATGAGAGTCATCATAGTGTGCACTGATTGGAAAGAGGCTAAGTATATGGATATTCCATTCAATAAATATTACATGCTGAACTACAGAGCGAGAGATTATGAAAAACTAAGAAGAATACAAGACAAGGTCCCTTAGTATCCGATAGTTGTTGAATGGCAAGTAATTGTTTAATGCCAGTGCATAGGAAGCATTCGAAGAATAAATACAGTAGGATTGAAGTAGATGTGCAATCTTATTAAGCAAGAGATTCTCTAGAAAAAGATAATGTGGAAGTAATATATGCATAAGGATGGTGTCAGTAATTAAAATTATAAGGAGCAGGCAAAGAGTTAAAACTCTTGTGCCGAAAGCTAATTGGGGGTTATGAACAGAAAAACTCTGCAAGTCTGTTTGTTAAGTAGTGTATGCAACATGGAGAAAAATGCTACTTCTACACTGAATGAAGAAAGTTAGGTGTATGAGGAGGAGGTGTAGAGCTGTTACATAAACTGAATAAGAGTTCAGCAAAAGACAAATTAACTTAGCTGTATAATTCGGCAATTATACAACTAAATCAAAGAGTGTTCAGTTGAACTGGCTGTGTAATGTGAGTCCCAGTTCAGGAAAAATTCCACAAGAATGAAAGAATGTATAATAATCCCATTGCGCTAGGGTCTTTGGCGCCCACATGCAATTTCTATCCAAGCGCCCCTGTAACGATCCGGGCATGTGCGGTTATGCAGGCACGAAGAGGGAGTCTCCCCGGCGGCGGCGCCGGCACGCACCGCATGCTCTGAATGCCCGCTTCCGCCGGCTCTGGTAGTGCAAATACTGATGCATCTATCTATTGACCTCCTGTATCACTGATGTGAGAGTGGTGAAGATTTCTGAAAAAGAAGGGAGGAGCTCGTACGCAGAAATGTGTTTTGACAGAGAATTTATGCTTTGCAATGAAGAACATGAGTTTACTAATAGACGCTCATGTATGAGTAACTTCCTCACATGTATAATAATATTACAGTTCGCATACAGCTCGAATACACCCGGGACTGTACTTATGCACAGGCACACGAGGCGCTGGCTTAAGGACATCCAAAAATTAGGGCATAAGGTCTTAAACAATGAGGGAGGGGCCCCGGAGCATTCTACGCCTCGAGAAAAATGTAAGTACGTCCCTGAATACACCATGATAATTTTTGAACTTTCTTCAGGCCTTTGAGAGTATATTCACGGAAGGTTGTTGCATAAGTTGGAAGATATTGTTTGGTTATGAAATATTAGTTTCAATTAGAAGTTGTCTGTCTGAGAGATATCAAAGCCTAGTAGTAGTAGTAGTCCAGGCGGTTTGAACAAGATCAAGATCAAGATAAGATAAGGAATCGTGACGTGATTGGTTGATAAGAAGATGACGTCATTGTGGACGTGACGTCATGAGATTGGAATGTTTGGAATTTCCCTGGGGGCATATGTGTCAGTGACGTGATTTCCTGTGTTTTGGTTCGCGTATGGAATTATGGGTGATGGTAGAGATAAGGATTCGTGTTGTGATTGGTGGTGCACTTCTGACAAGATCAAGATCAAGAAAAGATATGGAATCGTGACGTGGGTGTGTGTGTTGTTATGAGATGTAGATAAGAGACGTCATTTGTTAGTTGTAAATAAGTGAGGCCATTTGTTAGTTGTAAATAAGTGACGTTATTGTTTTGAATGGAATGAAAGATATATTAGAGATAAGGAATCGTGTCGTGATTGGTGGGACACTTCTAACAAGATCAAGATAAGATAAGAAATCGTGACGTGAATGTTTGTTGTTATAGAGGTTGAAATGTTTGGAATTTCGCTGGGGGCCCTCGTCTGTCAGGGACATCACGTGGTATGTTTGGTTCTTTTATTGCCTTGTGGTTGATATTTAGAGATAAGAATCGTGACGTTATGTGTTTGGAAATTTCCGGGGAACATATGTCTCTCTGTGATATCACATGGTGTTTTGGTTTGGCTATGGAATTGTGGGCGATGTTTTTTGAGATAAGATATCTTGGAATTTTCCCAGAGTAACACACATCCGTCATTGTCATCATGTTTTGTGTTTGGTTGTCTATAGATGGCTGTACTAATTTTCCAATACGTTTAGGGGTATTTCTTTCCTGTTAAAGGGTGGGAATTCTTAGAGTAGAGTAGAGTCGTGATGGCGGCACTGTTTCGAGGTTTTCTGAATAATTTAATTATATGCTAATATCACTCAAACATACATTTTTTTCCTTCTATAGATGGCTGTACTAATTTTCCAATACATTTTGGGGTATTTCTTTCCTGTTAAAGGGCGAATTCTTAGAGTAGAGTCTAGTGGCGACAGTGTTTCGAGGATTTCTGAATAATTTAATTATATGCTGGTGTCCCTCAAACACCCACTTTTTTTTTTTTTATACATTTTGGGGTATTTCTTTCCTGTTAAAGGGGGAATTCTTAGAGTAGAGTCTAATGGCGACAGTGTTTCGAGAATTTCTGAATAATTTAATTATATGCTGGTGTCCCTCAAACACACACGTTTTTTTTTTTTTTTTCATACATTTTGGGGTATTTCTTTCCTGTTAAAGGGTGAGAATTTTTAGAGTATAGTAGAGTCTAGTCTAGTGGCGGTTGGGATTAGACTTTTCTGAATAATTCAATTATATGCTGGTGTCCCTCAAACATACACTTTTTTTTTTTTTGCTCCGATTTTATCACTATCAGTTAGAGGTGACATCATTAAAAGATTATTGGCAAATGATAACCTCTTTTCGAATTAACGTTATCTTCTTTACTAATGTTTGGGTAATGGTGTGTTTTAGTTTACATGAAGAGAAAAAAACAAACATTATTTTAAAAAATAAATGAAAAATAAACGAAGACTTAAATGCTTACAATAACTTTTTTGTATGTAGTCTAGAAATTCTAATGATAATTTACTTACAGGTTTCCAGAATGATTCTTCTTAATGCAAATAGATATTCCAAAATAGTTGAATTTTTATCCACAGCAGAACACACACACACAGAAACACAAGGTTGAAAGAACGAAATTTCTGTAATAACCTGAAAAACTATTTGACCGTTAATTCCTTAACAGTACTATAAGAAAAAACCATAGAGTCAAGTGAGTTTTGACTCAAGGTAATCGTTCATCTACTGCAGCTGCTATTTTGTGCTGTGGTGTTTTGTGTTTGGTAATGTAAAAATAACGGGTGAGTCACAAAATTCTTTGAAAGTTTCTTTGTGAAAAGTTCTAATTGTTTAGAATTTTGTAACAGAAAGTTAACATAAAATATAAGATCAGAGCTAATATTCAGTGAAATAATAATAATAAATAACTATTTATTTGTGGTGCCATATGAAGTAATCTAAGAAGAAGAAGAATGAAAGAAAACGATTATGAAAAATCGACATTGTGTGAAAAATACGAATTTTCGGTTATCATTGCTATAATTCATTGTCAATTTCTTTTCTATAAGGCTTCAAATTTATTTCCTAAAGAAATTTTTATTTCTGATGGAATTATTGTAAGATATGCATTGACAAAATCACCTTGTAGTTGGAAAGAATTACTTGAAAGAGTTAAAAACAGAATTCTTGGTTAATAAAATATAACCATCAGCTGAAGTGGGAAATTGGTTTTCACTATCTATGGACAAACTAAGAAATTGGATGATAGAATCAACATGCAAATACAAATATTACTCGCGAAAGGAAGAGAAAAAATCAAAAACATTAACGAGGTTAATAGGGAGGCCTGTTCTTGATTTAAATGAAATTGGATGCCCAAAACGTGAAAACATAACGTGTACTTTTAAATGCTTTTGGAAACATAATGAAAGATTCTGTGCTTTTAATAATTCTCAGAAGTATATGTATTGGTTTCAAAAAAATAAATATGCAACCTTTAATTTTACTATAGTAATAAATTTTCAACGATCACCAAACTTTCCGATGAGAGACACATTATCAAAAAACACATGATGGCAATTCCACAAGCATGGGAAGAACCTTTGATGTATTTTTCAATTTGTTTATTTTCCGTATGTTAGATTCAGTAAATACAATTTGTAAATAATATTTCATTCAAATAAAATGTGTAAATTTAAATGAACAAATTGGGTGTCGTTGATGTGTTATACAAATTTAAGTAAGACCATAACATTTTTTTTCCCTTGTGAAATTTCATGCCACAAAGTAACCAGAGACTTCTTTTTTGACTCAGTGAATTAAAAGTCTTATTTATTCATGCAAGCCCTCAAATATTTAATGAAACTGTCAACTCTTGGAACCAGAAGGAATAATCGGGTATTAAATTAATAGCCAGAATTTTAGTGGAGAGGTTTTCACCTGAAAAGTAACAATACTGTTAGAATTTTGTTATTTTACAGAGCCATTAGATATTTTAAGCCAACGACACGTTACTAAAACTCTTAAAAATATTGCTGTAGAAAAACGCTGCGGAAAGTTCAAAACCTTGTTTGTCTCATATCCATTACTTAAAATTACTAATGCTAAAGAAATAAATAAAATAAATCAATTCCAGTTACAGAAATAGGTTAAGAGCACAAGGAATGGAAGGTAAAATTAATAGTGATATTGGTTTTTTTTTTTTAAAAATAAATATAAGCATTAATTTACTACAGAAATAATTTCCCACGTGAACCAAGAGTTCGAACCTAAACACACGATTTCTCACCTACGTACAACAATTTGGCAACCGGATAAGAGAGATATCTTTAAAATAAGACTTAATGAGAAATCTACAGTGCTGGAAAATAAATTCACATACATTTTATTTATTCATTAATTTTGCTCAGTTATTCTGTTAGAATATGTAGTTAAACTGAATTTTAAAAGTAAAATACAGAAAATAACCATTCAATTTGAAAAAAAAAATCATTTCACTTGTCAGAATTCCATACTCTAACAGCACTCGGAATTCGAAACAGGAAATTACACTTACCCTAAACAAAAAGGCGCATAGACTTTCTCACCAAGCTTAGGAAAACATAGCATGAGCAACTGTGGGAAGGAATTAAACAGAGAACCAATCGGATAGTAATCTAAATTAAATAGTCAACTATAGAAAAACAGTCGTACTTCCCCGAACTGATAATACCGTGCAAAACATCAAAAGAAGAATATGAGTCATGAAAAAAGATGACGTTTGGAATGTCTTATCAAACCCTCAAGTAAGACCAGGAAAATTCCAATCCCTCCCAGTCAGAAAAGTTCACAAGTAGACACAACAATTACCAATCGCTGCCGAATATATTAGCCAGCAAAAGACAGAATGACCCAATGCAAAGGAATTAACGGTCAAATAGTTTTTCAGGTTATTACAGAAATTTTGTTCTTTCAACCGTGTGTGTGTGTGTGTCTGTGTGTGTGTGTGCGTGCGTGCGTGCGTGCGTGCGTGCGTGTGTGTGTGTGTGTGTGTGTGTGTGTGTGTGTGTGTGTGTGTGTGTGTGTGTGTGTGTGTGTGTGTGTGTGTGTGTGTGTGTGTGTGTGTGTGTGTGTGTGTGTGTGTGTGTGTGTGTGTGTGTGTGTGTGTGTGTTCTGCTGTGGATAAAAATTCAACTATTTTGGAATATCTATTTGCATTAAGAAGAATCATTCTGGAAAGCCTGTAAGTAAATTATCATTAGAATTTCTAGACTACATACAAAAAAGTTATTGTAAGCGTTTAAGTCTCCGTTTATTTTTTAAAATACCGCTTGGTTATTTCTCTTCGTGTAAACTAAAACACACCATTACCCAAACATTAGTAAAGAAGATAACGTTAATTCGAAAAGAGGGTGTCATTTGCTAATAATCTTTTAATGATGTCATCTCTAACTGATAGTGATAAAATCGGAGCAAAAAAAAAAGTGTATGTTTGAGGGACACCAGCATATAATTGAATTATTCAGAAAAGTCTAATCCCAACCGCCACTAGACTAGACTAGACTCTACTATACTCTAAAAATTCTCACTCTTTAACAGGAAAGAAATACCCCAAAATGTATGAAAAAAAAAAAAAAAAACGTGTGTGTTTGAGGGACACCAGCATATAATTAAATTATTCAGAAATCCTCGAAACACTGTCGCCACTAGACTCTACTCTAAGAATTCCCCCTTTAACAGGAAAGAAATACCCCAAAATGTATTGGAAAATTAGTACAGCCATCTATAGAAGGAAAAAAATGTATGTTTGAGTGATATTAGCATATAATTAAATTATTCAGAAATCCTCGAAACAGTGCCGCCATCACGACTCTACTCTACTCTAAGAATTCCCACCCTTTAACAGGAAAGAAATACCCCTAAACGTATTGGAAAATTAGTACAGCCATCTATAGACAACCAAACACAAAACATGACGACTATGACGGATGTGTGTCACCCTGGGAAAATTCCAAGATATCTTATCTCAAAACACATCGCCCACAATTCCATAGCCAAACCAAAACACCATGTGATATCACAGAGAGACATATATTTCCCTGAAATTTCCAAACACATAACGTCACGATTCTTATCTCTAAATATCAACCACAAGGCAATAAAAGAACCAAACATACCACGTGATGTCCCTGACAGACGAGGGACCCCAGCGAAATTCTTAACATTCCAAACTCTATAACAACAAACATTCACGTCACGATTCCTTATCTTATCTTGATCTTGATCTTGTTAGAAGTGTCCCACCAATCACGACACGATTCCTTATCTCTAATATATCTTCCATTCCATTCAAAACAATAACGTCACTTATTTACAACTAACAAATGACCGCACTTATTTACAACTAACAAATGACGTCTCTTATCTACATCTCATAACAACACACACACCCACGTCACGATTCCTTATCTTATCTTGATCTTGATTTTGTCAGAAGTGCACCACCAATCACAACACGAATCCTTATCTCTACCATCACCCATAATTCCATACGCGAACCAAAACACAGGAAATCACGTCACTGACACATATGCCCCAGGGAAATTCCAAACATTCCAATCTCATGACGTCACGTCCACAATGACGTCATCTTCTTATCAACCAATCACGTCACGATTCCTTATCTTATCTTATCTTATCTTGATCTTGATCTTGTTCAAACCGCCTGGGCTACTACTAAGTCTGATGTATTGGGATAGAAGTCTATAGGATTTAAGGTGACCAGTGATGTAACCAGGGATCATTTCTTGTTCCACTGCTATTCAGTCTTTACTTTATCTACATTGAGAAGGATTTGATTAGAGACATACAGCTTATTTTTATATCATCAGCCAATAGTTGATGATGCAGAGATAAGCAAGATAATCAGGAATGCCTTTGACATGCAATACTTGCAGAATAATTTGAATAAGCTGGAAATGCGAGCATGAGAAAATGGTTATTAGTTCAATGTTAGTAAATGTGAAGTTGTATACTGTGGTATGTTGAGTGGCATAATACATTGGTGGAATTATGCCATAAGAAACTGATCAATCTATGGAGTTGAAAGTTTTAGTAAATATGAAGTTCAGGGATCATATAGAAAATTGCGTTGGCTCAATTTATTTGGATTTCCGGCCTAAGAAAATTCAGGATCTGAGGACATTGGATTATGTCTGTTAATTATCTGCTTTTCAAGATAAACCCGAGTTTCTGAGAGGAAAAAAACCCTGCAACCTCCGTATTCCATATAGTAATAATTGCAAATATAACTCCAGAGGTTCATTGCAATGCTGAAACATATATTGGCATATAAGGATAAGAGTCATTTTGATTTTTATTAGGCTTTGATACAACTGTCCTTGGACTACTATGCACAGATTTCGTATTCTGGTTTCAGAAATGATGCAGATATAGCGGAGAAAGTGCTAAAGAGAGTATTAAATATGATTTTGTTATTGCAGAATGTAAATTATGGGAACAGGTTAGAATATATTGACTGCAGACTCTAGAAAATAGGGAAAAGGCGAGTAATACGATAGCGAACGATCAACTTCTGAAACAGTTATATAGGATACCAGTAGATGAAATTTTTTATTTTATGGAGGGTAGGGAAAGTATGGATAGATATCTGTGGAAGTTCAGAATGAATGCAGTAAAGAAAAGGGATGAGAGCTAGATTTGTCTTTCAAAAACGGAGAGTGATGTAATGAGTTTTTTTTTCTTTTTTTTTTTTTGAAAATTCTGAAAGTGTTGAGAGCAGAGGGTTGAATAAATCAAGAAAAGGTTTTGATCACTGATGTGGATGACATGTGATCTCTCTCAATGAGATTGATTATCATTATTCGTCAAGATCTCATTGAGAGAGAGAGAGAGAGAGATCTTGACGATATAATAATAATATCGTCAAGATCTCTCTCATTAGTACCAGAACCTCACAAGTTATTGGTAAGAATGAAATACCTCGAAAGAGTTTTTTCTGAAAGACAAAGAAAATCCCGAAGAAATTAGAGATGTGTCATAAATTGGATTTCTTTGGGGGTTCCCTGTCTACTGGGAAGATTAAAAACATAAATGATTAAAACTATTAATAAATATATTGAAAATATAAAAGGAGAACCTGAAATGGTAGGTAGAAAATATTTTAACGCCTTATTGAAAATTATTTTATTTGAAAAATAAAATGGAACGAGGAACAAAAATAATTGGTCTACTCAGAAATCAACCAAAAAGTATATATTTGTAAATTATGTTCTAATAATGAAAATTAGAAAAATGAAAGCATTTTTATCCAATTTCCCATGTTTACCTACCCTTATCATAGGTTGTAGGCAAAAAAATATGAATTATCTAAAATATAAAAGTGCTACATGGAAAACGAGCTGATTCTCACTCAGTACTTGAATTTTGCACAAATTCAAGTACTGAGTGAGAAAAATGCCAAAAATGAGTGAGAAAAATGCCTTTTCTCCTTTTGGAGAAAAATTCCAAACCATATTGTAGCAGGCTTTAATACCTCACCAATTCATGACTGAGTCTATTTATATATTCCATATTTTTTTATGTGTAGTTTATTTTGGAGGATTTTTTCCTCAAAAAAAAGAATGAATCGTGATTAATGTGTATGGATGGTATAATAATAAGATCATAATGTCTAATGAGAGCAATTAGTCAATAGTTTGATAGCAGACATTTGTTTTATTTATTTTTTATTTTTATTTTTCTTTTTTCTTCTCTTTTTTTGGAACAAGCTGGATAATATAGGCTGGGTTCCATGTTGTTGAGATATCCCAGCTGAGTTAATAAAGGAGTACAGATGATAGAGTACAGGTGTTCGTTTAAGAGCACATCTGTTATGTACAACTGGGATGTGGGGGAAGGGAATGTCATCAAGACCAAAGCCTCTTTGGTATCTAGGTTGTTCAATATTCTTCTGATGTCTTTCCGGCATAAGAAGAAATGAAGAATCTGTTCATATTTTGTTTGAACAACTGAAACTTATATTCTTTTGAGAAGGCAGGGTGGGAGAGGCTGTTAAAAAGAAGTAGAGGAAATCAAAGAGGAGACAGTGAAGTTGGTTTGGCAAGTTTCAAGATGGATTATAAAAGGTGTTGGTCAGTAGTAATAGTTCTTTTTCTGATGGTTTTGGAGGAATAATAGTGGTCAGTTCAGCAGAGCACTGTCAGTCAAGGTATCTGTAGAAGAGGCACAAGACAGAAACTGAACGTCTGTGAGACAGGGATTGATTCAAATGGGTGTGTGTGTGAGAGAAGGGGGGGAGTTCATTAATTAACGGGATTGCCCTCTTCTGGAACTGAGCAATCTTAGAGAGAATTTTGGTGCACTGTTCCAAATATGGGAGCAATATTCCATGGGCTGGAGGATTTGGGATTTGAAGAGCGTTAGGAGCTGTGAAGGTGTGATTTTGTGTCTTACGCGAAAAAGTACACCTGGTATTTTGGCTGCTGCAGAAGCTACAGTTGAAATGTATTTGTCCAGGAAAGATAGGAAGTATGGGAAATCTGATCGTGTTTGGATATATCGGTATTGTTGAAGGTAAGGGGGGGGATGAAAGCTCTTTCTTGCGAGAGATCAGAGAGCTTTCAGTTTTGGCGGCAACGAAGCCTACAAGATTGCCCAAACTAGGGGATCGAAGTTCAGAATACTGGTCCTGGTGAATTTTGAGGATTCTAATATTTGAACACCACAAAGTTTGTCAAATGAGAAGAAATGGTGTGTAGCATCATCAGCATTGCTATGGATAGGTTTGGAAATCTATGAGAGCAGGACATTTATATACTAGAGGAAGAGATTGGGTGAAAAACGAAATGCTGGAGTATTCCTACATTGGTAGGAAAATCTAAGGAAAGTTAACCACTCGCCATGACATACAGTTAGTGACCAGTGAGGAAGTTGGCGATTCAGTTGCAGAGTGTGGAAGGTAGACTATAGGATGGCGGTTTACTAAGTAGGCCACTGTGCCAAACCCAGTCAAATGGCTTTGAAATGTCAAAGATAACTACGTGAATTTTTTCAAATTTTTTCATGGCTAGTCCAGAGGTGGATGATGAAAGCTAGAAGATCAGCTGTGGATTACAAGTTGCAAAATCTGTATTACTGGTCACTGATTAGTTAGCAGGTTAATTGATAGGTCTTTATTTGGTATTCAAAAGTTGATTGTTGATGACTTTCTCCATAAGAGAAAACAGAAGTGAAAGAAATTGGAAGATAATTTATTGGTTGACTTCACCTTTTTTGGGATGGACTGAATATGAGTTATTCTGATCTTGTAGAGTAGATGCCTATTAAATAGGATAGATTGAAGAGAGATGAAACAGGATAGATGTTAGTTGTGGGGCACAATTAATAACCCAGTTTTCTTATGGGAGAAGACTGTTTGTGACAAATGGAGAGGTAAATTCTTGGTGGAGTGGAGGGAACATTGCCCAGATCATGAAAAAAATAAAAAAACGCGTTTTTTTATTTTTTTCCAAAAAAGTTTTCATAAAAAACGCGTTTTTTCCTAAAAAGTTATCATAAAAAAAACAGTTTTTTAAATTTTTTTTTTCCAAAAAAGTTATCAGTATCAATTGGTGGTGACATCACTAAAAGATATCCGCAAACGATGAGCTCACTCATCTCCACTAGGCTGAGCAGACATCTTCTGGAGGAGAGGGGATGGTGAGAGACTAGGGTGATGGGGTTAGGTGGGGGAGCATTGCAGGGAAAACATCTGTCACCCTCTGTGATATCACAGTATGAGAGACATATGTTCCCCAGAAATATCCAAACACATAACGACATTGTTGTCATGTTTTGTTTGGCTATGGAATTGTGGGTGATGTTTTTGAGATAAGATATCTTGGAATTTTCCCAGGGTGACACACATCCGTCATTGTCGTCATGGTTTATCCAACACCATGTAGAAACATGTCCATGAATCATCTGTGCAAAAGTTTCATTTTGGAAGGAACGGTCAGGGTTAAGGGTCAGGTAAACAGTACTATAAGGAAAAATAAACGAGTCAAGTGTCTTTGCAGTTACGACAATTCGTTCATCCTGTGAAGTTATCGTATTGTGTTGTGGTGATTGGTATCCAGGAAAGTAAAGTAAAGTGAAATAATGGGTGAGCCACAAAAGTCATTAAAATTTTCTTTCTTCAGGAAAATAGCACGAGACAAAACTCTTCATCTAGCTCTAAAAGGATGGAAACCGGTTATTATTTTAGAAGACACGTACATTGTGATGTATTTATCCCGGACCACTTGGGAAAAATTACGCAGGAAGTGGTCTGATATCCTCGGCTACTTGCAAAGAAGAGTTGACTACGAAATGGACCTCGGTGAGTGTTATATTCTGAAATGCCAAGATGGGGAACTAATACTTGATGATACAGGAGCTGATGGAAGTAAGGTTTTTTCTATTAGTTGTGAAGAAGCTGAGAGATTTTCACCAAAAATGTACGACATTGATAATCATTTACTATTTTTGGAAACTGAATTACCATCTGTTCGTATAATGGGAAATATTATCGCTCAACATTTAAATTCATCAATGGTAAAATTAGACTTTCAAGATTTTATCCAATTCGATAAAGATTCTTTATTTTGGGACATTTATGAACATTTTACAAAAACTGTTTGTATATATTTGCTGACAAAAGAATACACAGAATGTTTAGTGAGGCATGGTGTCATTTCTAGACTGACACAATATCAAACGTATGGAAGTTTGGTTACCATGGTATCTGATTTAAAAATTCTTTTGCGTGAGCAGCTATTTTGATGTAATGTAACCAAGAAACAGTGAGTAACAAAAATTTTATTCATTGAACTCTTTGGAAAATGTTAAGAGTCTAAACTAAATATTGTGAAATATTTTTAGGTAATTACATGTTTCGAATTTTTCTCAGTGAATATACTTGTAAATAGTATTTCAGCAAAATAAAATGTGCATTTGTAAACTTAAATGAACAAAGATGTGTGTTTTTGTTGTTGTGTTTTTCCACAGTGAATTTTTACTCAGTTATTCTGATTAGATCTTGATATTTAAATCCACAACTTTATATCTTAATGCAGTTCTGTTTAATTATTTAAAAAAAAATCACAACTGTGAAATTAATGCCAGGACAGGAAAAAAAAAGTGTTGAAAACGAATATCCATGAATTGTTTATTTTAGAAATTGTCTAATGCTACCTATTGACATTATTTGAGTTATCTGAAAACAAATCGTTCACATAATCGAAAATCCGAACTGTTAGAATTTGGTTATTTTACAGAGAGAGAGAGAGAAAGAGAGAAGCACCTAATTAAACCAACAAAACGTGACTTTAACACTTCTTTAAAGTTTGGCATAGAGAAAATGTTTGTACTCTACAGATAACACATATACAAATTTTACCTTTCCCTACACAAAGCAAGATAAAAACACACCAACAGTATGTGAAAACATGTCGTTCAGTCATCTGTGCAAAAAGGTTCATTTTTGAAGGAACGGTCAGGATAGGGGATGGTAAGTGTAAACAGTACTATAAGAAAATACCAGAGAGTCAAGTGACTTTGGACTTAAGGTAATCGTTCATCCACTGCAGCTGGTGTTTTGTGATTTGTGTTTGGTAATGCAAAAATAATGGATGAGCCACAAATTCTTTGAAAGTTTCTTTGTGAAAAGTTCTAATTGTTTAGAATTTTGTAAACGAATGTTACCATAAAGTATACGATCAGAGCTAATAATCAGTGAAATAATAATAAATAACTATTTATTTGTGGTGCCATATGACGTAATCTAAGAAGAAGAAGAAGAATGAAGGAAAACGATTATGAAAAATCGACAGTGGGTGAAAAATACGAACTTTCAGTTATCATTGGGATAATTGATGTACAATTTTTGTTGAATAAGAGTTCAAATTTATTTCCTAAAGAAATTTGTATTTCTGATGGAATTAGTGTAAGATATGCAGTGACAAAATCACCTTGTAGTTGGAAAGAATTACCTGAAAGAGTTAAAAAACAGAATTCTTGGTTAATAAAATATAACCATCAGCTGAAGTGGGAAATTGGTTCACTAGCTTTGGACAAACTAAGAGATTGGATGATAGAATCAACATGCAAATATCATATATTACTTGCCAAAGGAAGAGAAAAATCAAAAACATTAACGAAGTTAATAGGGAGGCCTGTTCTTGATTTAAATGAAATTGGATGCCCAAAACGTGAAAACATAACTTGTACTTTTAAATGGAAACATAACGAAAGATTCTGTGCTTTTAATAATTCTCTGAAGTATACGTATTGGATTCGAAAATATAAATATGCAACCCTTAATTTTACTACTACAGTAATAAATTCCCAACAAACAAACACCAAATGAAAATTAACTTTCAGATGAGAGTCACATTGTCAAAACCATACGATGGCAATTCCACAACCATGGAAGAACCTTTGATGTATTTTTCAATTTATTTATTTTCTGTATTGTTAGATTCAGTAAATACAATTTGTAAATAATATTTCGTTCAATAAAATGTGTAAATTAAATGAACAAATTGGGTGTCGTAGATGTGTTATACAAATTTAAGTAAGACCATAACATTTTTTTTTTCCCTTGTGAAATTTTATGCCACAAAGTAACCAGAGAATTTTTTTTTTTTGATTCATTGAATTAAAAATCTTATTTGTTCGTTATCTACAAACAAGGTTAATGAATGAAAATTAACAGTGTGGGAAAATAATTCACAAATAAATTCTACTTACAGAAATAGGTTAAGAGTACAAGGAATCGAAGGTAAAATTAATAGTTATATTGGTAATTTCCCAACGGAAACCAAGAGTTCGAAACAAAACACACGATTTCTCACCTACGTACAACAAAAGGCTAGCGGATAAGATAGATACCTTAAAGGTAAGACTTAATGAGAAATATACAGTGTTGGAAAATAAATTCTCATATACTTTATATATTTATTAATTCTGCTCAGTTATTCTGTTAGAATATGACCTGTAAAAGTAAAATACAGAAAATAACGAATCAATTGAAAAAAAAAAATTTTAATTGTCTGAATTCCATACTCTAACAGCAATCGGAATTCGAAACCGGAAATAACACTTACCCTAAACAAAACGGCACATAGACTTTCCCACCAAGGTTGGGCAACAGTGGGAACGAATTAATACAGACAACCAATCGGATAGTACTCTAAATTAAAATTAAATGTAAGCATTAATTTACAACACCAATGAATTCCGACGGTAACGAAGAATGAATAATTTTAGGATATGTGTTATTCAAACATCTTGATACTAAGTCCTTAGTCATATGTAATTATTTGAGAAATATCCAAAGTTGAGGAAATGCTACCTTTGAACAATACCCCAATTTACGGATGTGACTCATGACATCCCTTTGAAGAAAACCGCTCGCTGGGGGATATTGCAAATGACGAAACCACAGCATCTACGGTCTGTAATCTAAAGGACGAAGTAACTAGTTCAGGTTACAGTATTTACAGAAATTTCATTCTTTGTGGTTTTTGTGTTTGTGTTGTGTTGTGGATATAAAATTGAACTATTTTGGAATATTCGTATTTAGAAGAGTCATCTGGAAAGCTGTAAGTACTTTTTTAACTTAAACATAACAACTGCTCGCATGTTCTTTGGTAAGCGTAATTCTAATACTGAATAGATTTTTTTTTTCCATAAGAATAATCATAGGGTATATATTAGAGTATCAACATGGATACATTAGCGATTTTTATGTCTAATGTGTATGTGTGTGTGTGTGTGTTTAAGGACAGGTATTTTAAGTATATAATTAATTATTCAGAAAAGCTCGAATAGCTTATTACACTGCCGCCATCGCGACTTACTCTAAGAATCCCACCGTTTAACAGGAAAGAAATACCTCAAAATGTATTGGAAAATTAGTACAACCATCTATAGAAAAAAAAAAAAAAAACTGTATGTTTGAGTGACATACCATATAATTAAATTATTCAGAAAAGCTCGAAACTGTGAATTTCCAAACACAAAACGTCACGATTCTTATCTCTAAATATCACCCACAAGGCAAAAAACGAACCAAAAACATCACGTGATATTTCTGAGACAAGGGTCCCAGCGAAATTCCAAACTCAATAACAACAAACATTCGCGTCACGATTCCTTATCTTATCTTGATCTTGATCTTGTCAGAAGTGTCCACCAATGACAACACGATTACTTATACACTAATATATTTCCCTTTCCATTCAAAACAATAACGTCACTTATTTACAAATAACAAATGACGACATTTATTTACAAATAACAAATGACGTCACTTATCTACATCTGAAAACAACACACACACACACGACATGATTCCTTATCTTATCTTGATCTTGATCTTGTTTAAAGTGTCCCACCAATCACGACACGATTCCTTATCTCTAATATATCTCCCTTTTCCATTCAAAACAACAACGTCACTTATTTACAAATAACAAATGATTCACTTATTTACAAATAACAAATGACGTCACTTATCTACTTCTGAAAACAGCACACACCCACGACACGATTCCTTATCTTATCTTGATCTTCATCTGGTCACTAGTGCACCACCAATCACAACACGAATCCTTATCTCTACCATCACCCATAATCCCATACGCGAACCAAAACACAAGAACTGAAGCCAGTGACACATATGCCCACAGGGAAATTCCAAACATTCCAGACCCATGACGTCACACACAATGATGTCATCAACCAATCACGTCACGATTCCTTATCTTATCTTGATCTTGATCTGGTCACTAGTGGCTGGACTACTACTCAGGCGCTTTCTACGAAATTTCGTAGAAAGCGCCTGTCTTTGTTGTGTAGGAAGACAACTTAGACATTGCTCATTATACAGGGTAGTCATAATGAGCAATGTCTAAGTTGTCTTCCTACACAACACCAAGTGTGCTGATGTCGATGTTTTTGCCTCTTCGGGTCGGATTTAATATTAATATCTAACAGAACATTCGCCTTTATTATCTTCTACGTGGTATAAATAAATACCACGTAATTTATTTATAAGGGGTACATTTTAACGGTTAATGAGTACCATTCTTTTGGACATTCGACAAAATACAATGCGGTGGTTGGTAAGATAATCCAAAAACTCTAGACACCAAAAAGGTATTTTAAAAAAATAAAAATACTACTTCAGGCCATTCGTAACCTAGCTGGAGGTCTCACGCTAGCCCTAAAGATATTCGGTAACATTATATTACACTCGAATTCGAACTCATAGCCTACGTTTGGGTTGAGAGAGAGATATTTATTTGGTGAATCCAGAATCGTCACTATAACTAGACAACATACGAATATTTATATGAAATAAAAATTCCGTCTTAATCATAAGAAAGATCCCTATTTGCAACAATTATAGATATTTTAAGAGATTTCTTATTTTAGAATGGTTTACCTCCTCACTCATTCTCAACATTCCAACCCTGGTAATAAAGGTGGATCAAGTCTTCATAAGTTTTGCACCTTCGCTTTGTCCCAACTCTGGGTTCGAATCCCATTGTAATTTAAAATTAATTTATCACCGAAAGTGCAATGAAATTACTCTGGCTTTGTTTAAGAGAGATGTTAAGGTATAATGTTTGAAAAAGAATTTACCTTACCTATAATGAAGACAAGGTAAATTCTTCATTTGATACTTTTTTTTCTCGATGCAATAATGCATCGAGAAATAAAATTAAAATTAAATATTTTCAGTTCATAAAAGCAGTTTTAACGGCGATAACATTATCTCAAACTTTCCGAAACTATGAAATGATAAGCTTTCATTTTTCTATCCTTACATATTTCATATATCATTATGCGTAGTAACACTAATTTTCCTTATTTCTATAACTCCAATGCTGCTCAAAACTTCAGCACTGGAGTAATGAATCTGTAGCTTTTTTGATTGTTGGTGCGGTTTTTCCCCCCATTCTTTCTCTGTAATAAATAAACACAAAGCGGGATGTGTTATCGTCATCAAATTCCTGCTATGTGCTTTCATGGGTACAGGATTCTCTGATAGTAAATACTACATGGAAGTTTACAAAGCGAGACGTAAATTTCATAAAATTTAATATTTTGTGATTTGACAATCGTAGCGACTTTTAGTCTAGGAGGACCCTACTTTTCATATTTTCTTAGATCAAAAGTTGCCACCAAGGTAGCTGCTTTTGGACTTCTTATAAAATATATAGACAATTAATTCATTAAGAAGTAAATTTATTAAATATCATTCCTAAAAAAAAATAAACAAATCGATTGATTGTTTCCGGTATACAAATGTAATAAATTATCTTTCAGGTTAAATGCAAATCAATTTTTGTTGTTCATTTTTGTAAACAGGGGAATAGCCTATTCTCTCATCTCCCCCTCCCTTTCGTAACAAGTTTTTAATGCAACTTTTGAGATCTTGAAAATTTTTCTCCGCTTGAGTTCTCTAAGAGCCTTTATTAGGTTCATCTAAGTGCCACCTCACAGTGGATTTTTATGTAATCGTAGATATTTCTACACGTGCATAGGAAATTGGGGAGAAAGAAACGATGAAATAGTTGTAGCATTATGGATCCTAAAAGGGAACAAATTAAAAATAAAAATGCAGCAAGAGACCACAAAGGTATGAAGAAAATGCGAAATATTAAGTCTTAAAGTAAACGACACTTATGCAACTTATCATATTAGGCATTGCGCCAGAAAGGTTACTCTGAATAATCGGTGTTATTTCATGTTTTGCTGATTCATTAATCGTAGCGAAATTATTTTGTTATTATTATTAGTAAAATAAATAAATATTTAAAAACTATAACTCTTAATCAATACTTTTTACTCATTTATTATTCCAATAATTCATATTAAATGCAAACGTACAACGGTTTTAGTACATTAATGTTATCAGAGATTATAGATAATATAATCTTTGATCTATTATCCTAATAATATTTTGACCATTGTCAAACAATTTTATCTATTATATACATGACAAGCAAGGTTAAATGGTTCAGAGAAATAAATTTACTTATTTATCTTTATTTATTTATTTTTTTTTTATCTAAGTCTTTTAGTCGTGTAGATTTCGGATTCAACACATTAAACAAATCCGTTTTGGTAAAATGTTTCATCATATGGCACACCACATGGTAATAAATGCAGATTGGGATGGAAGGTATAATGAAAATATAACTAATCAGTGAAGAGGTCCAAACAGTGTTCGGTGACTTCATCATTTAGTATGAGGAAGAGGTCATATCTTTTTAACTGCCTCATTCAAGTTTTCTTTAAACTGTCATTATTGTAGAAAGATGGTAAATATTATTTTTGTCCTTTTTGAGTTGAAGGACAAAGTCTACAACATCTCCTTTAGTTTAAATAATAAGTTGCACAATAATTTTCTGATCAGATTTCTAATTTAATATGTGCAGAAATCTGGAAATTCGATGTACCAGTCCGTTCTTGGCTATAATATTGGGTTCGATGATTGCGGCTAGTTTGCCCACAGTTACTGAACCAGAATCTTCCAAGCGAAGAGTTAATGGATGGTCGCCACGTGTTCGGTACTGATAAAATAAACGAGGTTCGAGTCCCGACGTCAGAACAAAATCGTCAACAATGTGTTGTTCTGCTGCCTGAAAAATAATTTTAAAAAAATCATTTTAAAAAAAAGAGATAAATAATTGTTCATTAGAAATGATCTTTCTACGTTGAAACATTTTTATAAATTTAATTTAACAAAATTAAAAACAGAAATAAAACTTACACTTTAAAATCACACCTTGTAGTGTTTTATATACGAATGTTTACGAGCAATATATCAAGTATATACTGTAGGGCTTCCCAAACTTTCATGCGTCGAGATCCACTTTCGAAAACAATAATTTTTCGCGACCCACTCGCTTGTAATGCATATTTTAAAAGGAAGAGGGGGGGGGGTTTGAATAAAAAATATCGTTCTACTACTTTTACATTTTTTTTATTGAATACTTCATTAATATATAAATTTATTAATCAGATACATAATGAGGTCTATGTGAAGAATGGTTGTTTTCTATTTTTGATGATGTCCTCTTTGATGTCTACGTTGATATGTGTTATTTTCAGACGCAAGGTATTTGATAATTGAAGTTTATTTCGAAATTTGCTTTTAAATCCTATCATTGCCTAATGAACATGTAAACTACTCTAATATTTTAATATTTTACGCGACCGACCCAAAATCAGCTCGCAACCCACACTTGGTATCTCTGGGCTATAGCATTAGTCCACTATGACTAATTTGCTGATCAAGTAGGCCACTTCAATTAATGGAGGTGTGTCCGTCTTATCGTAGCAGAAATATGTTGCTAAGGTCTTCAAGTTATATTTCAAATGTATTTATATTTGTAATACATTTGAAAAATACAATAACAGACTCATTTATCATTGGCTGATATGCTGATTAACTCTTTTTGACAAATGAAACAGGGCTTCGGATAAAAATAACGGCATCAGCAATATTATCATCATTAATTTTCATAATCACGGAGAAAAATTTGAATCGCTTCACTTTATATTTGGGTTTCATTCCTTGCAATAGGCGCAACTTGTAGCACTTCATTTCGACAAACAGTTCCCATACAAGTAGCTGAGACATTGCAGTTCTTGACTATTAGAAAGAACAATAAAAGAAAGGCAGAGACCGTTTTTTTTTGCTTCTTCTTTGCTCAGTAAAACCGTTTTTTGTTTTTTTTTATCTCATAGTCATAAGTCATAATCTCATTCACAATTAAAAAGCATAATACACTAACCTCATAGCTTGTCCTAGGTTTCCAAAGTGTGTGCGAAGCGAACTTCAATTTTTTGAAGTCAATTTGAGTCAATTTTTTAACGTTATTCATGTGCTGCTGTGTATAATAAAAGACATACTACTGCTACGCTAAATATTTGCGATAAGTATTTCCTGAAGAAGGGGGCACGTCGAACTTTTTCATTACAAAAGGAAATGATTATGAAATTTGGAAACTAATGGCTCAAGTTGTTTCTGCTGTAATTCATCAATAACAATAACTGGTTATTATTATTATTATTATTATTATAAAATCCTCCATGGAGTCAAAGACTCATCGTGGGAAGTCCACTGTTATACACACAGTTTATCATACTGTGCCTTAAATATATTCACTGTCTCTGCACACACCACACTCTCGGGCAAAGCATTCCAATCACTCACCACTCTCCATGCAAAAAACCTGCTCCTCACTCCCTTGCTCACACCCTCCTTATACAGCTTCCAGGAATGACCTCTTGTTCTCCTGCTATCCTCACCCATTCTGTGCAAAACCTCCCCGACGTTAATCTGGTAATAACCACTCAACAGCTTATATGTCTCAATCATATCCCCCCCTCCTCCTCCTTCTATCCACCAATTTCTGCAAATTGCATTTTGTCAATCTGTCTTCATACTCTACATTCCAGAGACCAGAAACCACCTTAGTCAATCGCCTCTGAACTTTTTCCAACGCAATTTCATCTTTTTGAAAACCAGGTGACCAGATCTGTGCACAGTAATCCATATGTGGCCTGATCAAAGCCTTATACAAAGAAACCATAACATCCTTACTTCTACAAGTCAATGTCCTCCGCATCATTCCCATTATCCGCTGTGTTGTCTTCACTATTTTAGTAACATGTCCCCAAAATTTTAGGTCCTTGTCTACAATCACTCCCAGATTTCTCATTTCCTCTACCTCTTCCAAGATATTCGCACCGATTGTGTACTTTACATCCCATCTCTGCTTCCCAAATTTCAAAACCTTACACTTTGAGACATTGAATTGACATCCCCACTTATTTACCCATTCAGACAGTGTATTCAAGTCCTCTTGCAAAGCTACAGCATCCACACTACTCCTGGTTCGTTATTACTGAAGGAAATCAAAGATTTTTACACTAGTATAAGCACCATTTTCCCATAAAATATCTATACTAGCAAAAAAAACTGGAACCAGTGATGGCGTAGTTATGATGCTATCATATTAATTCTTTCTCCTCAAAAACAATAGTATAGACCCACCTCTTTCTTTAAAATTTCTGTATGCCTCTAATGTGTTTTTCTAAACATTATCATTGTATCATATAATCCAATATAAATGATTAATTGTATCATTATAATTAATTATTGATTAATTCGTGGATATAGATATCTCCGGTCGACAAGTCCAATCGTTATCAAATCTCATAATGCTTAATAATTAAAGAATCATATTTTTAAACAGAAAATATATTTTCTACCAGTATTTATATTAGGTTGATTTGAATTAGCCAAGTCAAGTAGAGAATAATCATTATTGCACAGTTTGTACTTAGTTGGATTAATGCTGAAAAAAACTAAGGGAATGAGAATTTAATGTGTATGTTATGTCTATCAAATGTGCGCTTGGGCTGTTCTATCTAGAAGGAAAGTTAAATTTTCCCGAAAAATACCTTTTCCATCTGATACCGTTTTGAATAATATTTATTGAGACCTGGTAACAGCCAAGAAAATATCTATCTGAGGCTATTATTATACACGTAGATTTCAAGAATTTGAAATTGTGGAGTTTATCCTCATTCAAGATAGTGAATTATCTCATTCTCTTAAACTATGGCTCATGTTCATTTAAACATTATCTGTGAACCACATTATCAACAGCTTGTATAATTCAGTATTTCAATGGGAAATATGTTATTTTTATATAAATTTTCATTGTTTGAAAATAACTAAAGCGCTTTATTCAAAAAAAAAAAAAAATCTTTTATAGATAAAGTATGTTATACAAATAGCATTTATATCACTTTCTAGAAAATTTTATGTTATTTATCATTATCACATAACCTTGTTATTGTGAATCACGTCGCGAACAGAATAATCCTACGAGGTAAAATTGCTCATAAGATTACTTGAATATTGTCAGCGTGTTCTTCAATAATAATTAAACTAGAAGAAGTTTATTATACCTCTTAATAAGGCCTTGATAAGATCCTATCCGTACGGCACAGATATGGTGATCTAAGTTTTTCAGTGATGTGAAAGATGCGGAACAGATCCAGAGGCGAGTAACCAAGATAGTGACAGGTCTATGGAATGCTGCATATCAGAATAGACTGAATAGTTGTGGATTACAGAAATTGATTAATAACCTGAAAAGGAGGGATATGATGGAAGCATATGTGTACTTAAAGGGTTTTATAACATTGATACAGAGAAAATTTTTCAGTGCACGACTAGTGTGGTGAAAACTAGAGATCATCCCTGGAAATCAAGTAAGTCTAGCCGGCAAGGGCTTGAGGACATTTTTTATTTGGAGAGCGGTGAATGAGTTCAAAGTAAAATATGACATGTGTGGTGGCACATATATTACACAATAATATATGTGCCTATATAATAATAATAATAATATTTTTGTGCCACTTGTTCGTTATATTTTGATGTCAAATCTTAAAACAGTGTATAAATTGACAACATAAAATTATATATTTAGACAGGATAAGTGTATTTATTGTAAACTTGAAATAAATTGCAGGATGAAAGTACGTTTATTCTAATCCTGCAATAAATTGCAAACACGCACGTGTAGAAAGCAAGCCTTCAGTAAGTCCAGGACAACATTTAATAATAGGGTGCATCCTTGATTTTTTTTTTTTTTGCCTATAATCACGAAACATCCATTTACAAGTGACTTCTGTCTTCCCCTTCTGGCTGCAGTAAAGTATTACCCGTTTTGAGTTGCTTTCCAAGGTAGTGAAAGCGAAATAAAGCGAAACTACTAGTCTGGTAGCACAGCTTTGCTCACAAGGTCCCTGCTCTCTGTGTGCTGTGTGCAGTTGAGCATTAGGTCAGTGACATGCGGAAGATAACCTTTGTTTGCAGGCACGGACATGCAGTAGTATCCGTTTAGCTAATAGGGTTACGTGAGTACGTTCAGTTACATCATTCTCAGTAGCAGAAATGTTGTTCATTGTGTTTCATTTCATGGAAAGATAGGATGAAAATAATGTGCATTCGTTAAAAGAAAAACGCAAGTGTTGTTGTAGTTTTATATCACTGTATTAGGTTATACACGTTCAATTAAATATTTTTTTTTTAAAATTCAATTTAGTCTTGTTAATCTAAAGACTCATAAAAAAAATTAATTAGTTAAGGAAATGTTCCATTTGTTAACAGCAAGAGGCAGATGTCACATATGAACCATTGAGATTAAATTAAACCAATAAGATAAAAACCCATTAATGAAGCACGTGCGCATTCACCAGCAATCACAACTCTTTATGTATACGATAATAATTATTGCACAAAGAAATGAAATAAGATAAGCGACAACTCAAATAAATTAAGTTGTCATTGTCTGATGTAAAATTTATCGCATATTTAGTTCTATCTGTCTCAATACGTAATAGAACAAATAGGATCTTTCGTGTGTGTTTTTTTTTTCTAAAGATTTAAAAAACAAGTTGGTTCTTGAATTTTTAATGTTTGATTTTATTATTTTTTTAACACTAATTCGTTTTTTTTTTTTTTTTTTTTGATATAATGACATACGGTTGCCACTTAGATATCAGAAAAAAAATATTAAATAAACTAGTCGGGTTAATAAAAATTAAGAATTAATTAAAATGCATCTATTAGTATTTCATTCTAGGTTGATATGGTTTGTTTCTGCGTACTATTTTTCTTTATTTTGTCAAACAGCTATTTATTCTCTAATTAGAAGAAACATCATAAATAAAATAAAAATCTTATTAATTGGAGAATGAACGAAAAATTATTCCAGTAATTCATATTGTTTCTTTGATCGTTAGATAAAATATCTGCAACGTTTTTTTTTTTTTTTGTTGCAGTGGTTGATTTAACAATAGTACTTACTCTGTTAAGAAGAGCGGTATCCACCAATAGTCGATCCAACATCCCTGGAGGAAGACCTTGGAAAGCCTGATTATCAGGAGCAAAAATGGTAAAGGTGGAAGTACGATTATCTAATTCCAGCAATAGATTAGGCTTGGTCTGATTCAGCACATTAACAAATGTGCTTGGTTAAATAATAAAAAAAGGGGGAAAAAAGATAAAAAGAGAGAAAGATTATTTTGCGAACAGTTTGTTTGTTTGTTTGTTTTTTTAATTGAAATTCACACAGTTTAAAAAAAAATGTACTGGTTTGAATTAATTGATAATCAACTTTTGTTAAAAAATAATAAATTTAAAGCAGAAAGGAATTCTGTTAAAATGAATCTTACCCCATTGATATTTGTAACGAAGAAGGAATCATTTTAAATAGTTGTTCGTAATGAAACCGAAGTACAAAAGTGGCACATAACGGTGCCACTTTTGTACTTCGATAAGAAGATGGTGGAGAATCCACCAGATAGCAGTTTTGACATTTCCAAAATGTGCATCACTGCCACGTGAGAAACACCAACTATGCAGCCAATCCTCCTTGCTGTCTCCATGTGTCGTAGCGACTGCAAGAGTTTGTTTCCCCATTTTGTTTTGATATGGAGGGATTCTGAATAAGTCATATGCACTATCCTGATCTTGGCGAAATGCTGACATCCACCATGTGAGTGTCCAATGTGGAAAGCCTCATTCCGTCTTGGTTCTAAAAATTCTGATTACAAAATGCAACCAGAATGTTTATTCTCCAGTATTGTTCCTCTTTTGTAAGCAGTTGCCCAGCGCCGTTCGAAGCTCGCCAACGTGTCCTTGCCCTACCTGGTCTGCATTTGTTTTTACATCTTAATGGAACGGTTATCAACATAAACAGGCACTTTGTGTGACATTCTATCCAACCGCAACAGTGTTTCCAGTACATTTATCTTAATCCTCGTATTTTAGTATCCGAATAACTCATCTTATATACAAATACGAATTTTATTTATGAGGCATGGAATTTGATTTATTATTTTTTCTTTTATTTTTTGTTTTCATGTCGATCTTTCAAACAACAAAATCTAAGAAGCTGAAAAAAAAAACACTCTTTTTGTGTAGAATATCATTGGTCGCCATTTTCGAAATGTTATACTAAAAAAACTGCTTACAGTTTTTTTCAGCCAAATTTGAAATTTCGTAGGGGGAAAATATACTTTTTATTACGATCAAAACTTAGAGTGAGTTGCGCCGTGTTTTGTTTTTAATAGGGAAAAAAATTTGGTTTCAAAATCTTGCTGAAATTCGAAAATTAACTGAGGCAAAAAATCTTCAATAACTGAATAACGTTTTATTATTATTATTATTATTATTATTATTATTATTATTATTAATTAGTTTTAAAGGCCTAAGTAAATTATAGGCTCAAAATGTTGGATGAATTTCTCATTATGTAATATGTTTTTTACAAACAAAAGATCTCCCTTATTCAGCGTATAAAAATCAGTAAAAAAAATGTCTTTGTCGTCAAAGGTCTGTAAAAATATTTAAATATTTACTCAAATATGATATGATTTCATAATCGTAACAAATTTAAATGGCCGTAAAAATTCTAAAATTTTTCATGAGACATTTTTGTAATGCTTCATAAACTTCAATTTGTTAAAAAAAATTTAATAATAAAAAATTAAATATTTTCTTAAGGAAACAATAAAGATCGTAACAATCCGATTTAAAGAAAAAAAATTAACAATAAAATAAAACCAGCAGGCATTATCATTATTTGTGGGGATTTAAAGGAACGAATTGAAAACCGGATAATATCAGGAATATGTAAACAATTTAACAAACTAGTACAAAATAAAATTTAAGTTAAGAAAGTATTAAAACGTTGTATAAATAAAGAATAAGAGAACAGTTGAGTAAAAACAGTTCTTATGAAAAACTGCCAAAAAATTAATATGTAAATATTAACAGGAAAAAAAAAACTCGAAATAAACCAAAACACTTGCTCTGATAAATGAAGAAATATATAAAAGTGTGCTTTATACAATGAGTAAATGAATAGATAACAAACAGGAATGGCATTCCTTTCTCGTTTATTCCGCATGTCAGATATAACTGCACTATTTCAATTTATGTTAAGTTTTGAATTAGTTTTCACATTTAGTGAAGTAAAAATATTCTCGTGAATTTTTTTCTCTTAATTTTTTTTCATAACAAATCTCTAGCATTAGCAACTGTAGCGTAACTTATTTCGCGTGGTATTCTAAACTATTAGGTTAAAATGTTTTAAAACTGCACAAATTTTTGAACGCTGCTTGAAATTTTACTACAACACTTATTTTAGTTAAATGATTCAAGGTGATATACAAAAAATGTGATGATTCATCGTGATTCATAAATACGGCTTGTTTAGTTGAGAAAACACGAAGTCTACAAATGCGTGCGCATGAATAACACAGTAGATATATAAGCATGCAATGGCCAAGCATTTAGCCAAACGACGTTTTTATCGTGTCGTCTGCTGAAAGAAAAACCACATATAACGCCATTGCTGATTTTTACTCTTACATTAAAGCTATTAAAAATAATAATAATAAAAACGTAATGGATTATTTCAGAGTACGTTTTAAGTCGAATATTTTACAGCTCCTACAGCATTCAGTATAAAAACCATTCCAAACCCAGCAGAAGTTGCTAGGAAAAATATTCCAGCGCCTCACAGATTGCAGGAAGCTATTGCTTTCTTTAAACAGCTCCTTTTGAAAGACTGGTAGTGACCTCCTGTTTAATAAAGGGAATAGAGGCATCCTGTTTCTTGTTAATTTCCTCATTATGACTTGCTTTCAGCAGCGCGTTATTCTTCTTGCGCCTTATCTTTGTATGCTGTAAGTGCATGCAAGCATACATGGCATGTAAAGGAAATAGAAATGCTGTGAAAAAAAGGGTAAACAAACTCGTCAAGGTAGGTTCAGTCATTCAGAAAGGTGAGCTTGTATAATTCATTATTTCAATGGGAAATATGTTATTTTTATATATATTTTTATGTAAGTTAGTACTAATATAGTTATTTTCTATATTTTAAGTAAAAATACAGAATAGCTATTTATTTGAGTTTATTATAATTTATTTTATTATTTCCTGTCATCACAACGGGATAATATGTACTTACCTGATGTCAGCAATTAGATAATAAAATGTCTACGGGATTGAATTTTGACATTCGTTTTTATAGAACGTCTAACTTATAAACTTACTAAAAAAATGTTTTCTAACGAGGATTTGAATATGTTATGATAACCAATTTATGAAACCGATAAAAATCTTAAAACAGTATTTTTGACGAGACTGGCTCTTGCCAAACGATATCTTCTCAAAATTAAATAGTTTGTAAAAATTCGATCCAAAGTACACATTTATTATTATTAGTAGTAGTTTCGTTTAGCAACTATACAGGAAAAAGAAAGTTACTCTGTTTAGAGGGTTGTCTTTTCGTTCATCTACGTAGCGCAATAATGCCGGCGGAATAATAAAATTTTATAGTTAGAATTATTGTTAATTTTTTTTTCTCGAAATTTCAGTTTTGTCTAAATTAGATAAATCTGATTTATGTCAGATGATTTTATTAAATAATTAAAATAAAAATAAAATAAAATGATTAAAATTTAATTAAATGATTTTAATTATTATTCATTAATATATGCTGTATAATTTACTATTTAACTTTCGAGAAGTTTAACTCCTCCCTTGTCTGCTAAAGTATCAGAAAGCTCTAAACACTCCTCATGGCACATTTTTTTAAATAAAATGTTTTATGCAAATAACATATAATCTTTGTTAACATAACTACATAGATTCATTTTTGTTTTTGCAGTTTTAGTATTTAAAAATACTAACACCCATATTATTGTGTTGTGAAATCACAAAATAAGACCGAGCAAATTTTCGAATGTTTAAAACGTTTCAAGCTACCGTGTTTCTAATTTTAAAACAAAAAATAAATTTTTTTGAGGATCTTTGGAGGATCCATATTATTATTTGAACAAATAAATAAACAAATACTGCTATCACATCATGTTGTAGTATATCGATGCCATCAGAGTAGACTGGAAGATTTGTTGATCATACATTTTATGCATATATATTTCGAGACTGTCTTGACTTATTCTCCCCTCCTCTCTTCCAACTCTTGCAGCATTCACTCAAAGTGTTGCCGCATGTAGTTGTCTTATCTGTGACGCAGAGGAGAGAAAACAAATGATAACGCACTTAAATACAAGGTACTTGGTGTGTGAGAGAGAGGGGGGAGGGAGATAATATATATATTGGACTAATGTCTGCACATTGGTTCAAGAACAAGAGCCTGGAGAGGATTTGAAATAGATCGTGACCACCACCACCACCACCTAGTGTAGAGCAGGATTAGACTGAGCATCCTCTTGAAAAGAAAAATGTATCCAAATTTTAAAAATAATCAAAATCGAACAACTTGCAGATGTTGTTATATAACAAATATACAAATTCTCATACGTGTCAATAGAACAACAGACATTGTTTTTCACAAAGAGAAAGATTTTTGAAAGGGAAAAAAAAAAATGAATTAAAGAATGGTAAATATTGACTCAGCGAAATACGTGGCGAAGTAGTCTGTTGACAGAAAAATAAAACTGTGTTTGACAAAGGGAGTTAAAGAAGTCATTTTAAAAAAGTTCACAAATCAGCAACTGCATTTTAAAAAAATTAGAATAAAATGAAGAAAGATTATGCAAAACAAACACCACAAGAAGAGTGATTTTAGAAAGTATATAGAAGATAATGAAAGTGACAAAATGTTTTGAAGGTTTAGAGAAGGAAAAAGTACCATAGAAATAATCAAAGATTTTAAGATTATTATATAAACTAACGATGAAGATATTCTGTATGTGTGGAATAATAATTATTTTTTTATGTTAAATGAAGTAAAAGAACGATAGAATAGTAGTAGTAGAAAATACTTACTGAACGCAATGCGGTGTATACGTATCAATATTTGAGGTAGAAAAGGCCAACAGAAACCTAATATGTCGAAAAGCAGCTGGAGTAGATGATATCCTACAGTGTCCAAGCGACGAAACTTGAAACAAAATATTGGTAGACAACACTTCGTAATTAGGACAAATTGAGATAGCCGAGACTAGATTTTTACCTTATGATAAAAAACCCCCGAAATCAGATTATATATTGGATCTTTATTTCAAAAAAGAATATGATAAGGTACCGCGAAAAAACTTTTCAACAAAAGTTGCAAATCGTCATGGAACTGAAGGATATACAGTATATAGAAAGATAACTTAATCTTAAATGATGTTTGAGGCAGAGTTGTAAGTTATCACTTCCTCAACAATCCGACATTTGGAACAGATGACAGTTTCAGATAATCAGAAACATGTCAGAAAAATGTGGTGAATCTTTATTCTGATAAAAAACACATCATAACCGCATAATAAAGGAATATATCCAAAAGGCCAATAATCTCATATTGAAAAATAATCAGATATGTTTGCCCACTAAAACCATCGTGGAACACGTATGGTCCGATGAAATGATTGTCAAATTTTAATTGTTGAATGAGGATTTTCGCCAATCCTTATATATTCATTATTAGTGTTGTTCACTCCATTTGTAGTAAACATAGATTCATCTGTGAATTAGTGTACTTGCAAATATTAGAATTTGCGAGAACTCAAAAAACGTTCGCTTGGGACTCATAATCTGCCTCAGTTGTTGTACTTCTTCAAATGGTACGAATGCAGGCTCTCGCTTTCAATGAAACGTCTTTGACTCTCACACGGGATTCGGATTCATTCTCAATGCACTTTTAATGTTTGTTTATACTGAATTCATTTTTAAGGCAAATTAGGCAGCTACGTACCTGAAATTCCCTTCTGATTCCAACAGTTCCGCTACTGTTTCGGCAGCAGGAAGAATAACCCTATCGATAACATGCAGGACTCCGTTTCTTGCTTCGTGGTCTGACGATGTTACAACAGATGTTTCCACTGTCATTCTCTGAAACAAGATAGAGAGAAAGAGAGAGAACTATTTTAAGTCGATGTTTATGAAATCAGGTCTAAATCCTATTTAAAGTAATTGAAGAGCTATAGAGGCTGATTTTATTAATTAATTATAACACATAGCTGTTTCTACCTACCTAAAGAAAGAAAATGACTTTACGTAAAATAGCCAAAGATCTTTAGTCCACTATTTGAAAAGAAGTGGACTATAGATCTTTGGCTAGGGCTATTCGTAAGTAATCATTCGGCAGCATATCATGTACTATAGGCTTATAACCTTTTGTAAGTGTGATTGCATAAAAAAAATGTGTAATGTATTTTTTCTTTAATACCTTTCGATGAAATCTAATCCTAAGCAGTGACTGCTGTCCTTTTAGAGCTGTGAGTTTCTGTCCATCGATCAAACTGGGAGTCATGTGCCTTCCTATAATCATATGGAGACTTATCGTTGACCTGGCCAGGGCTGGTTCCGTGATCAGATTGGTCCAGGTTTCATTCGACAACGCTATAAGAAAAAGAAATCGTTTACTTTTTGGTTTATCCTGATAGCTTTTAATATGGAAACAAAATCGAACACTGTAGTTCACAATTGCTTCTTATAATATAACGATAATTATATAATCACTTTTTTTTTATCTCTAAGATGCAATTAGATACGTTTAAGAAAAAAAAAAGTTTTAGTTATTTATATGATTGATGATTATTAGAAAACAATCTTTGAATTTAAGAATTTTTCCTAGTAATCATCGATCGGGTCTGGTAAAAGGTACATACGATATAGAACCACACTAAAGTTATTTTATTGTGTTTTTGAGAGGCAACCTATAATAATCAAGTCAGCTCCAGTTGAGGAACCGAATCCACAAAGCGAGCATAGACAAATGCAAAAGTAAGATTCTCAACTTGTAAACATTCCTGTAATATCTACTTTTCCAAGTGATCTCACAGCTACTTAATGAGACGCAATAAGAAATAGTCCATTATGCAGAACTCCCCTCTACTTTTTTTCTTTGCAGTGCACTTCACTACTGAGTTGTAACGTTCAGATAAATTATAGGATTCATCCTTTCCTCAAGGATGATGACGATGGTTATCCCTTCCCCATCAAGAAGTCCTCATACCATCACACTCTCACCACCACTCTGTAACGTGTTCAAGATAAGTGAACGAACCGTACCACTGTGCGGTGATGACACAATACTTTCTATACCTTGGCATAGCAAGGATTTCTTCGGCTTTTGTGGCACATTCGTAACAAGAGGCTTATGATGTGCTATTCTCTTCTGAACATTAACTTATCGTACTTTTTGACGTTAATGCCTTCCTGTACTATTCAGAGGATCTTTTGCATGAGCTTATGGGCCCAGGTCTTCAATTACCGAAAAAGTAAATACAGTAGTCATTTTATTTACCAAAAATACTCGCATCTTTTTTTTTTTTTAGTATCATAAAGGCTCCAAAATGTTTAAAATTACACTATTATAGAGGTTTCTAAAGTTTCTTTTCAGATTCTTCGGACTAATTATTCATTACTTGTTGATGGAGATATCTTTTTTGCCAGATTTGTGTGTGTGTGGATGGGGTGAACGTGCGTTCGTCCCCGTGTCAATTGTTTTAATACGCTGTGTTCGGAGAAACGGTGATTGCCATCTGTGTTTGGAGAATCATTTCTCCAAATAAATAAATAATTTCTCCAAATAAATTCATTTACTGATATTCTTAACTGAGCTCACAAAGCTCCGCCTTAGATTACTATTTACAGTTGGTAAATTTCTATTCTGCCTCCCTTCCCACTTAGGATCAACGACTTGTTGCGGTCAAGTAGCATGTCTTCACTGATGAATCATTCTCCCGGGTCCCTACATCGCAGGCTCTTCTGTTACGCTTTGGCAGTAATCCTTTGAACTGACTGATCAGTTTTGTTCAAAAGACAACTTGAAACATGGTATATCACTGTATTTTAGATTTTAAGGTGTATTTTTATAGACAAAATAATAATAATAATAAAGATTATCAGAGATAATCTTTTTAGTGCCTCTGTGAAAGACCTGGGTCCAAATCGTATATAGGAAGTGTAAAACCTTTATTAGGGCTTTTTAGTTGAAGGTGAGGTGGTCGGTTTCATATGAGGTGGCAAGGTTTTTCCATCTCGGAAACTCAGGATTTTTCAAAAAGTAGGATTTTGAAATCCTACTTCCAAGAAGTAGGATTCCTAGTATCAACTTATTGCATTACATTTATTATACTTGCATTATGCAATGTCTTATTTGCACAACTTTCTCCCGATGTAATGTTTCTTTATTCAATATACGATCCTTGATATGTATTTCAGGTTCTCGCAATAAAACAAAGATGACCTTCTAAATAAGCAGGTAAATTAGTTTTATTTCATTCCATTCTGGTTTTCACGCAGCGGTGCGCTAGAGTCGGTAACATGTAGAAGCTTCTGAGGTCTCAATTGTCAAACGAAAGCGCAACGAAAAATGAACAAAGAATTTGAAACTTGCATTCACAAAATCAACTAATATATCATTAAAATTTGTGTTTATTATTATTATTATTATTATTATTATTATCAATACTTGACCTCCATGGAGTCAGAGACTCATCGTGGGAGGTACTCACTATTGCATATAATGCTTATCCAACCTCGTCTTAAACTGATTCAATGTGCCCACATCCACAACACACTCAGGCAATGCATTCCACTCACCAACCACCCTCCATGCAAAGAACCTGCTTTCACTCCTTTGCTCACACTCTCCCCTATATAGTTTCCAGCAATGGCCTCTTGTTCTACTTCCCTCTCCAATTCTATGAAAAATCTTTTCCATATCTACCTGATAACAACCCCTAACCAGTTTATATATCTCAATCATATCCCCCCACCTCTTTCTCCTACTCACGAGGCTCTGCAACTTACATCTGTCCTTGTACTCCACATTCCAAAGACCACTGACTACCTTTGTGAATCTTCTCTGTACCCTTTCCAACATATCCTCGTCACTATGAAATCCCGGTGACCAAATCTGTGCACAATAATCCATATGAGGCCTGATCAAGGTCTTATACAATGGAATCATAACCTCTCTATTTCTGCATGTCAGAGTTCTCCGCATCATTGCCATTATTTGATGGGATGTCTTCACAACTTGTGCAATGTGGCCCCTGAATTTCAGGTCCTTGTCCACCATCACACCTAGATGTCTCTCATCTCCTCTACTTCTGTTAAAGTTTCCCCACCAAGTGTATACTTGGCATCCCATCGTTGCTTACCAAATCTCAAAACCTTACACTTGGCAACATTGAACTGATAGTTCCACTTACCTGCCCATTCATGCAATCTATTCAAGTCCTTTTGTAAGGCATTAACATCAGCCTGACTGTGCATTGCTCTTCCCAGTTTTAAATCATCTGCAAACAGCTGGATATCACTAGTTAAACCCAACCCAATATCATTAACATACAAATTTAACAACAATGGCCCCAAAACTGACCCCTGTGGCACACCAATGGTGACCTTTCTCTTTCGAGATACTGCACCCCCCCATATACAACTTTCTGATACCTATCTGACAGCCAGTCACTGATCCAACACAGAAGTCTGTTATCTAATCCCATCTCTTTCAATTTAATTAAGAGCTTGTCATGTGGCAGTCTATCAAAAGCCTTTGCAAAATCCAAGTACACCATTGTATATGCATCTCCTCTGCCCAAGGTATTTGTCACCTTGTTATAGTACATAAGTAAGTTAGTGAAACATGATCTTCCTTTAACAATCCCATGCAGATAACCACAGAGAATACTGCTGTTATCAAAATTTATTATTATTAAAACGCTCTAACCATTTCGTAGAATCACAGCCTGCAGCAAGGGAATTAAAGGGGAAAGATCTATCATTTCTCCGATTCTGCTCCATTTTATATCGCCTCCATTCTTTACTTTTATCGTTCATACAATAAAGAAATTTTGTTAAGAGATAGTTTTCTTTTGCGTACTTAATTTTTTCCTTTAAGAGATTAGCAACATTTTTATAGGCATTTTCAAACTAAATTGTAGGGATTCTTATATGTTTATTATATAACTTTTCTTTCAAATCTTCCTAATCATATTTTTAAGTTCATCAGTAATCCAGTGTATGTGATGATTTTTTTTTTTTTTTGCATTTCTTCTTTTAATATATTGCGATTTGCTATCTGCATATTTAATCATGATGAATTCCTCATATAGATGATTTACATTTAAGAGATCATTGTTTATACGTTTCTCAAATGTATTATAATTTATACTAGTTCCGATGTTTTTATTACTAACAGTAAACCATATTACTACTATTCGGTAGAGATAGATGCAACAGTATAGCGTGATGATCTGTTATATTGCTAAGATTAATTGCAGAGAATACCTCATAGGACATTTTATTTCTTATAAATATGTGGTCAATACAGCTTGCTGAATTGTTTGTTTCTCTTGTATTGCCATTTATGTAATGCAAGAAATTCATGAGAAAAATACAGTTAGTGTATCGTGGAGTAATTGACGATACACTAACTGTATTTTTCTCATGGATTTCATGCATTACATAGATGGCAATACAAGATGGTGGATTATGTAGTGTGCTGTGACCATGGTGGATTATGTAGTGTGCTGTGACCATGGTGGATTTTGCAGTGTGGGTGGTGATTATGTGTTTAGATATAGTAGAGCACCCTTCGGACATGAATCCTTGGATTCCACGGAGATATCATGAAATAATCATAATACTGCAATGCTAAATTAGGCGAAATTCAGGACCACTTCAAGGCTTTAGGAACAGTTTCACATGGCAGTTCTTCCATTCCGCGGGCTTCATATAAGAAAACCATCAATTCCCAACTCCTACACTATCTTGAAGGCACCCAGCTAATAAACGACCACCAGTACGGATTCCGTCGAAGCCGATCAACAGATCTGCTGATATATGTCACCCATCTCTGTACAAATGCCATGGAGAAGTTTGGTGAATCCCAAGTGGTTGCACTTGATATCTCCAAAGCTTTTGATCGGATCTAGCACAAAGACTTACTAAGCAAACTTCCATCGTTTGGTCTGTCTCAGGATTTCCGTAGTTGCATTGCCACCTTTCTGTCTGGACGCACACTGTGTGTGTGTGTGTGTGTGTGATGGTGGATAGTTCCTTTTCGTCTCACCATTTGCAGATCTCACGTTTTGCAGATGACAACACATGGTACTCCTCCTTTTCATTTGATCAACCTTACTAAACTTACCTCAATCTACAGAACATCAACCAACTGCCCTCAATTCTGATCTCTAAGTCATCCTTCAATGGTGGTTCTGATAACCTCGTCAATTTCAATGCTAGTAAAACCAATTCTGTCTTATTTCTCACAAAAAAGAACCATTTTCTCCAAGTATTATTTTTGACAACACCCAAATTTCCAGACAAGATAAGATTTCTCTTCTTGGAATTACCTTGACATCAAGCCTCTCCTGGCATAAACACATCACAAGCATTGCATCCTCGGCTTCTCTAAAACTATGATTTCTTTGTCGCTCAAGATGTTACTTTACCTCTGAACAGCTATTCACCTTATACAAGTCACAAATCTGTCCAGCTATTGAATACTGCTCTCACATTTGGAGTATCCCCCCCCCCCAAGAGCTCCATCGAAGTGCTTGATTCAATACAGAGGAAAGCAATTAGACTTATTAATGGCCTATCTTTTTACCAACTCACTCCTCCCATTTTCGCACAGATGTTTGGTTTCTGCAATATGTGTATTCTATAAATATTTCCATGGCAAATGTTCATCGGAAATAGCATTAATAATTCCTCCACTCACTACTAAGCCCGTTGGAACACTTGCAGCTGCTGCTCAGCATCAGGTGCACGTGGCCCTTCAAAGTGCACCTTGAAACCGACAGATCGAGTTTCTTTTCCTCCTCTTTCATCCCTGCTGCTGCTGTATGGAACAGTCTTCCCCCTGGTGTATTTCCCAAGGACGAGTGATATTTTTTACTATAGTTTTATTTTTTAGATATGAACACAGCCGAATTTTTCGTTTTTGAGATTACGTGAGAAGGATGTAATGTAAAACGCAAGTGTACATGTTCCAGACCACTGAATAGTATCTCTATGTGTACCTGTCACACTCGCAAAACTCACTAAGAATTATGAGTGATACAAAACAAACCGTTGCTACCAAGTACATGCGACACGCACAACCTTTGATTACTCATTTTCACCAGTGTTGTCGTTAAAATATTTTGTCCCTAGTTCATGTAAAAATACAGTAGAATGCAATTTTCCGTTAAGTTCATTAAGCATTTAGTAGGAAAAAAATTGGGGGGTGACTTATTTACTCCTTGCCGAACTTAATAAACTTTCATTAGTATGCAAGTTCTGTTATTTTTTAAAAAAATAACAAGAATTATTTATTCTATTAAAAAAATAAGAAGGGATCAATTTCCTTCTAGTGCAACCTGTAAGAAGCAGACTACAATATAGCCTTAGGGATTCATTTCTCAAATTGCTTTTATGTGCTGTTCACAATGGGTGATCTTCTTTTTACTGCACAGTTCCTTATCGTGATGTAAATGATTAAAAAAGGGGGAAAAAAAGAAATTACCGAGTTATATACTTTTAAAAGAGCTATGTTGTACAGGTATAATATTGCCGTTGAAGGAAACTACGCATCCTCCACAGACTGAAAAGGGCTCTTGGACGAAAATAGCACACAGAAGAAGTTCTGCTTAATAAATGTAATCAATCCCGCTGTCTGAAGCAGAAGCTGCACTTGACCATTAAAAAGAGTATGAGGTAATAGAATCGAGAAGAAATTCTTGTAATTAATACTGTTATCACAAAAGAAAAAATTTAAAAAAAAGAACAGAAAAAAGGTTTTATTAATGTTCAAGAGAGACAGTGTCCCTCCATCACGTCCTAAATTATTTAAATTCCATAAAATATGTCATGGGCAGCAGTCATTTAAAATTGTATGACTGAATGTAATGAATTGGTGAAAAAAATTAAAACAAATAGTTATTGATCGTTAATAGGATATTCAGTTATATGACGCATATGCAGTTTATCATTAGTTATATATAAAAAAAACCCTAATGATCGTATTGGCCTTCAAATAGTTATCGATTCTCTAATTATAAAATGCTATAATCATTAAGTTCACTACTTATAAACGTAATTAAGTAGAGAGAGAGAGAGAGAGAGAAGGAGAGAGAGAGATGAAGGTATCATGTCTCTGACCACTGCCTTATTATATGCAAATGTACGATCTTTCTTTTAGCAGGTGACAGGTTATAAAAGCAATTTATATGGGATGGATATCATTGAGTAACTATCTTTGTCTTTTTTTTTTATGCAAAAATTACCTTCATCTTCATGTTTCTTAGCTGATTTATAACCTTAATTTTGATCGTGCACGAGAAAATATTGATTACAATGAATTTCTTTGGGAACATAAAATATTCGATTCTGACGAGGCAAGATGCGTTCAATCCATGCAAAATAAAATAAAACAAAAATAAAAATAAAATAAAGAAAATAGCATCTGCTAAAAACCACAAACGCTGAGTCATCCTGTATTTTGTTATTAAGGAATGTTTTTTCACAGAGATTACAAAGGTTACTTTGTGAAAAAAAACATTCCTGAAAAACAAAATACAGGAGGACTCAGCATTTGTGGTTTTTAGCAGATACTATTTTTAGGTGTGTTTTTTAAATGTTATTGACATATAAGAGATTCATTGCAAAGAAAATTGTTGACAGGAAGATAGTTATAATGTAAACTTAATCATGTCGTTTTATCATAGTATTACACCTCAGTAAGATAAGAAACAAAGAAATGAATTATATGAATTTATTAAGCTTCATGTCCCAATAAAGACCTTAAAAAAAAAAAAAAAAAAAAAAAACATCAGTGTACTTTTTTAAAAGTTGCAAGCTCTTTCAGCATCTTCCCCACCCTCATATTTCCTTTGTTATAAAAATGATTTTCCATGTTCTATGGTTAATTACTACAGTTAAATAATAATAATAATAATAATAATAATTACTATTACTGAACAGACAAATATTCATTTGTATACAGTATTGGTTTGTAATATCATAATTTTTTTTTTCTTTTCATCTCAAAAACTCTTTGCTAAATGGCAATAATCTTCCCCGGCTTAAATTCTGACATAGTTATATAGTCTAAAAGAGTCAAAGAGAGATTACCTTTTTCGTCACTGCTGATTTTATATCGGCATTTTTATTTATTTATTTTCCCTTCGGTTAGGCTGGTAATTGAATCAGATATTCTATCAGTGGCTGTGTCGACGAAAAGTCAACGTCATAGCCCGATATTTAACACTGGATTTCAGCAGCCGTTGACTCTGCACTAAAAATTTCAACGTGTAATTCTTATATTGTTTTTATAAGAGTTCTATAATGCCCTTAAAATTACAGCAGACATCATGGCGTGTTGTTGATTTTTATAAATTATGCGTTTTGATAATTAACACTACTGAAACTGCAAAATAACAATTTTAAAATCGCTAAGTTTCGTATTTCAGAATGATTATGTTACAGACATTTGAAACTCCGTGACTTCCAAATTATTATTCGATCATCATATTTCAGTAGCGATTATGTTACAGTGAAAATCAGCATTTGGAATGAAGAGACTGCAAGAGTGGTGATAGTGCGGGGTAAGGGAAACTTTCCACAGAGAATTTATTCTGATTTTTTTTTTTTAACACCGGAAATATTCAGTTAGGTAATGTTTATTTTTAGACATAGTGCGATGCATTCGCTATGTAACTTTACCAACTTTTTTCCTCACTAGACAAAAAATACCCTAGAACCATAACACGAAATTCACAAGAATAAAACTTTGAATCTAAATTTCTATAAATATCTTAATTTCGACAATCAAAAGCTGTTTAACTATAGCAATGTAAGTAAGAAACTAGTAGCAGAATATATGGATAGAAGGTCCAATAATGATTACGTACATAAGTGTAAGTGCTTTACTAAGATCAAATGCACCAATTCTTATGGTTCAGTGTTTTAATAAAATTAAGATTTTAAATCTCTCTCTCTCTCTCTTCATATGTACTTACCATCAAAAGCTTCGTCTGAAGGAGCAAAAACCGTGTAAGACCCATGACGACCAAGGCTAGAAATCAGTCCGCCTGCTGCAGCTACTTGTATAAAATTTGCGAGACCAAGGCTTTCTGCAACATCTGATAATGGCTTGACTAAATTAAAAAAAAAAAAAAAAATCAAAACATGATGACCAATAACCTTATACGTTAATATATTCTAAATTCATTTGTGTACAAATGGATTCAGGATATATTAGTTTATATTTTCAATATATTAAAGTCAATAAGCAAGGGATGGGAAACATGAACCCTTTCTGTACACTAGTCTAAATAACATACACACTAAAATCTAATTTTAATAACTTATTTTATTATTTTAAGTCATAAAATAACATAAAACTTATTTTTAATTAAAAAAAACAGTTCTTAGAAGTAGGGAAAGTCTACCCTGATTGTATACGTTATAATAGAGTAGCAAGGATATTTTAATTCGTGGGGGGGGGGGGATTACTCCGAAAAAAATATTCTTCTTACCAGTATAAAAATTTAGATTATCTTTAAAATTCTGTTTTCATTTGAATATACTTTTAATTTTTTTAATATTTCTGATAACTGAAAAGGTGGAATATTATTCTTCTCTTCACATACATTACAAAAAATACGCTTTATTTATTTATTTTAACATTGAGCATATACTTTTTTTATGTACGATAGTTTGTGACCTGATGAGGTCTTTCTGGAGTGGGTTTTAGCCTTATAATGAAACAAAGGATCCTCATCCGTAGAAGCCATCCGGTGGTCTACTGAAATCTTGTTAGGAAAATTCTCTCAATTTACAGATGCGTTACATCTTTTTTTTTTTTTTTGTGAGCGGAAGAAGGCCCATCGCACACTAGATGAAGAACAACCCATGTTGTTGGTGCATGGGAGGTGATCAGGGGGTATTTGAAGAACGTAGTATCAGACCATATACCCTTGGTCAAAAGGAAAAATCTTGTAGGAGTTAGATGGAAGCAGAAGTTGTAGCAAATAAAAAAGGTTGTAGAGAGAATATAAAGAAAAATGTATTATGCATGGCCATGAGCAGTATAAGGTACAAGCAAGAAAGTTGACCTACATGTATGATAAGGAAGGCCAAAACTAATTATGAGAAAAAGCTAGCTGATGAGGCCAAAAGAAATCCTAAATATCCTAAACTCCTGCAAAAGCATTTTGCAGGAGTGTACCATCTAGGTAGCGATGTTGCATTGCAGGAGGGGACATTAACGGATGAGTGGAATAGAAGCCGGAGAAATGGAGGTGCTTAGAATATTGCAGAACCTCACTGCGAGCATGGTCATGGGATTAGATGACATATCGGCCCGTGTATTACGACAATGTGCAAGGGAATTATCAGCTTGTCTGACCAAGCTGTTAAGCCTCAATATTGGAAGATGCGAATGGAGTGGAAAGAGGAGAATATAATCCCACTGCATAAAAGAGGCTCCAAGACAGAAGTAAATTATAGGTCAATCAGCCTCTCGGCAATGGTAGTTAAGGTACTAGAGAAGTTGTGAAAGACAGGCAGACAGAGAGAGAGAGAGAGAGAGAGAGAGAGAGACTAGGTGGATAGGAATATGATACTTAGGGCAACATGATTTTTTGAAGGAGAGGTCTTGCCTTAGTAATTTTCTTACTTTTTTTATAATAAAGTGACAACTGAGTCGTATAAGGGAAATGGCTACCCGCGTGATACTGTTGGACTTTGCAAAGACATTTGACAGGATTCCACATAGAACTCTGTTGAATAAGCCAACAAACTCTACTCATTTGTTTCTGATACTCCTAGCATTCGTGTATACACATAATAATCTACCTGCATGTTCTTTTGTATGCACTTGTCTGCAGTCTTCATGGCGCAATTGGACAACTTGCAGATCTCTATTCTTCTTCTCTAGTGCCTTATACATGTAGACATCTTTGCACACGTTTGATGGGTCCGAGCAGGACAAACACAAAGTCGAAATCGTTCTCTCTTCGTCAGCATTTCCATGATAAATCTTATTCCCGTCATTAACACAGTTATATAACATTGTCGCTCTTACACTCACATTCTCACCATTCCTCGCTCTATAATTTAGTTTCCCTGACTCTCTGTGTTAGGTCTCATACCAGTTATTAGTTTTTCAAGGCTCCTGATACTAAACGCATTCAGGTTTAGGGCCATGTAGCAAAGATTGCAAATACAACTCAAAAGATAATTGCAATGCTTAAACGAGCGTTCACATGTAAAGATAAGGATGTCATTTGTCTCTTCACAAGGCCTTGATAAGACCTCACTTGGAGTGTTGTGTGCAGGTCTGGTCTCCTGGTTTGCGTTGTGATTCTGATATAGTGGAGAGAGTGCAAAAGAGAGTGTTAAAAATTATATCAGGATTATGGAATACAGATTATGAAGACAGATTGAGAATTTGTAGACTGCAGAGACTAGCAAGCAGGAGAAAGAGGGGGGTGATATGGTTGAGATTTACAAACGTCTTCTGAAAGGGTCATATAGGATTTCAGTTGATGGAATTTTTCAGTTTATAGCGGGTGGGGGAAAGGACAAGAGGACAGCATCCTTGGAAGCTGAGAATGAATGCTGATAAGAAGGGGATGAGGGCTAGATTTTTCTCTCATAGGTGGGTAGTGATTGGAATGGATTGCCATTGGATGTTGTGAGTGCAAGCAGTGTGAATGAATTCAAGAATAAGTATGATAGCTCGTGCATGTAGTATGTTGCCTTCCTCCATGAATCTCTGACTCCCTGGAGGTCTCTTTTAATAATAATAAAAAACTGGATCAAATGGGATGGATACGAATCTAGTTATCTGGATAAGAATGTGGCTGGTGGACAGCTATGAAAAAGTAGTTTATGTAAGGAATTGAGCCCAGGAGAAAGGAAGCGACTAGCGGTGTACCACAAGGCTCAGTACTTGGTCCTCTGTTGTTTAATTTGTACACCAATGATATAGAAAATGGTATGAGAGGATAGTTTGTTTCGTTGTTTGCTGACGATAATGCTAAACTGGTAAGAGCAATAATAAATGAAGGTGATTTGGCAATCCTGCAGGAAGGCTTAAATTGGCCATCAGTGTAGGCATAGGTAAATGGCTGTCAGTTTAATGTGGCGAAGTGTAAGGTGATGCACTTTGGAGAAAAAAAAAAAAGCTGAGTACTATGTTGATTGAACTGAACTGCAGGAAACTGATGAGGCCAAGGACTTAGGGGATGACTGTGGTCAGAGAGTTGACATTTAGAAGATATATGCAAAGGTAACATCATCAGATTATATGGTTATGAAGAACACACTAACAAGCAGGGAGAAAGAGGTTATTATTCCACTATGTAAGGCTTTAATAAGGCCACATCTGGACTACTGCCTACAGATCTGGGCTCCTGGATTCCGTGGGGTTGAAGAAGTGGTGGAGTGGATAAAGAGGCGAGTGACCAAGATTGTGGTTGGTCTATGGAATGCTCCCAATGAAAACAGATTGAAAATATGTGGACTTCAACTAGTTGATAAGCGAAAAAGAGAAGACAGAATAGAAGCATTTAAGTTATTAAAGGGATTTCATAGTATTGACGTCCGCGCGATTAGCCTAGTGGCTTTGCGCTTCGCAACTATATGCCTGGGGAAGGAGTGTCCTAGGTTCGATTCCCGTCAACGACGTGAGGAGTTTAAGGATCTCCCTCAGCCATAGCCAAGTTAGCCAGTCTTGGGCGTGGACAGCAGGGTTTTTTCCCCAGTTTATCTGGGGTTTTTCATCTCGCAAGCAGGCAAACCGGTCTGAGGACACGCGGATTACAGTCAGGAATACTGATCCAGCCATAGGTCTGATTCGTCAGCCTATGCCGGTTCCGGAGCCGGGATAAAATTTGGGGGGACTAGATGGTACTGTGAACTCCCGTAAAAAGGAGGAACGCAGTATCATCACACGAAATTTATTTTATTTATAGTATTGACACTGAAGTGGTAACAAGTATATGGCGGGAAGGAAGAGGAGGGGTAACTGTGAAAATTGTGTAAGAGTATGGTTAGCTGTTAGGACTAGATTTTTTTTTTTTTTTGCTTGAAGGGTGGTGAATGCATGGAATGGGTTGCCAGAATTAGATGTGAGACCTACACAGTGAATGAGTTTAAGGGGCGGTATGGTAGATATTGCGTGAAAAATGCATCTCCCATGATGAGTCTTCTGACTCCATGGAGATATCCTTCTAATAATAATAATAATAAATCAAGCTGACGACATACCCCAGAATGTTTTGACAGAAGTGCAGTGTAAAATGAAATCAGAGATATTGGAACATATGAACTCCATAAATGACCGTATAAGACTACCACCATCAAAAGATTTACATAAATCTAAGCTAAAACAGCTCCTTTTAGACGCAATTCGGTGATTAAAACCATCACAACCAACAGTATACAGTATTTGTTTTTCTAATACAAATATTAGAAAAACAAATAGGCTCCTATACAGCACAGCCTATATCAAGAGCAAAAGCCGAGGATGAAACAATCTGCGCCTTGGAAAATCCGGTTGGAACGAAAAGCCAACAAATTTCGAGTTGATCTGAGCAACTTAAAGACTTTTAAAGAAGGACGGCTGAAAAACAATGATATCAAAAAACAATCTGATTAACACATATAATTTGGCCAACAAAACAATTGCTGAAGTTACCGAAGAGCTAAAACAAAGAATAACAGCGACTGCACAGAAAATTAAAAGACATGAAGCAAGAATAAACCGAAATATACAAAATTTGCAATTTAGACAGAACCAGCGTCAATTTTTTCAGTCTCTCCAGAGAAATACAAATGCAAACAATCATTCACCAGAAACACTCAAATTCTGGAAGTCAGTCTGGGATAATCCTATTGAACATAATAAAGATGCATCATGGATTAAGGAAATAGAATCAGAAATGAAACAAAAACAAATGCAAAATGTCATTATCACTAAAGAAATAGTCAGTACTCAAGCTAGAAAATTAGAAAAACTTGAGTGCACCTAGCAAAGACGAACTGCATGGATTTTGGTTAAAGCCTCTAACCAGTCAACACGATCGAATGGCAGAACAATTTAATTATTTGTTGCAGTCAGGCTCAGTGGAAGACTGGATGATATCTGGACGCACGTTTCTCTTCGTGAAAGATAAAGATAAGGGTGAAGACCCAACTATCGTCCAATAACATGCCTACCAACGATGCTTAAGCTGAACACTGCAATCATAGCAAATTCCACATACCACTACTTATCAGATAATCAGATTAACCCGACTGAACAAAAAGGCAATTTTCAAAAATCTAGAGGAACAAAAGGCCAGATCCTTATTAATAAAATTATTCTCAGAAATTCAAAAAGACGAAAAACAAACTTAAACATGGCATGAATAGACTACAGGAAAGCATTCGACTTCCACTCCCACACTACTGGATCCTAAAATCACTACAAATATTTGGAATTAGCAAAAACATATGTTCGTTTCTGGCTGCTGCTATGAAATCATGGAAAACAACCTTAGTAGTCAATAATGAACGATTCGGAGATATTAGCATTAAACGTGGAATTTTCCAAGGTGATTCCTTGTCACCATTGCTCCTCAACATTTCGTTGATACCTTTGTCTATGATTTTGAAGAAAACAAAACTTGGGTATGAAATTCCTAAATATAATATTGAAATTTCCCATCTGTTGTGTATGGATGACCTGAAGTTGTATGGAAAATCGGCCCAGCAAATCGACTTTTTACTAAACACAGTTCGTATTTTCAGTCAGGATATCAAAATGGAGTTTTGGTTTAGATAAATGTGCAATTTTATCTATTAAACGAGGATAAATTAATAATACGAGCAATTTTAATTTTGATCAAGAGAAATGTATAAAAGCAATTTCAGTTGATGAACACTATAAATACCTAGGAATATTAGAAGCCAGTGATATTCTCCACTCGAAAGTTAAACAACAAGCAGCAGCAGAATGCACCAAAAGAGTAGAAATATTATGAAAACAAAACTAAATGGATTAAACACAATCGGAGCAATGAATTCTTGGGCTATACCAGTTGGCATAATAAATTGGACAAAAGAAGACCTGGGCAAAACTAGAAAACTATGCATCATGCATTACATCCACGAAGTGATGTTGACCTGTTGTACCTACCAAGAAGAATAGGTGAACGGGGTCTGCTACAAGTGAGACAAACTGTGGAAGAAGAAGAAATTAGTTTAAGAAGTTACATCGACAATAGCTCTGAGCCAATGCTTCAAACAGTTACGCAAGCCGGGTGTTCTGAAAGCAACAGGAAACAAACGCGATTACAAAAAGGAACAGTAAAATAGCCGATATGTGCGCTGGAAAAATAAACATATGCATGGCCAATTTCTTAGAGATACTGAGGACAAACTTTACTTGAACAAGACTTGGCAATGGCCACAATATGGACATATTATTATTATTATTATTATTGTTCCGGGAAACTCCAAGGAGTCGACAGACTCATCGAGATTCTAGCAGCTCAAGAACAGATTACAAATTAATGCAATCGAAGCAAAAATGTCGAACATCAGTTTTATTTATTATTTTATTCATTTGGAGTTTCCTCCCTTTTCTCCCCCGTTCCTATTGGGGAGAGTTGATCCCCCTGAGGGGGGGGGTTAAGTCTTTATGGCTGTAGATCCGTATGTGTTCACTGGGCCGGTTTGCCTGTTTGCGGGATAAAAAAACCCAGATAAACTGGGGGGGAAAACCCTGCTCTTCACGCTCAAGACCGGCTAACTTGACTATGGCTGAGGAAGATCCTTAAGCTCCTCACGTCGGCGACGGGAATGGAATCCAGGACACTCCTTCCCCAGGCATATGGTTGCGAAGCGCAAAGCCATTAGGCTAACCGCGCGGACTTGAACATCAGTAATAACAGCAAATGCAGATTATGCGATCAGAAAGATGAGACTGTGGAACATCTAATCAGTGCCTGCAGCAAGATGGCTCAAACCGACTATAAATACCGTCATGATCAAGTGGCCAAAAGCGTTCATTGGCAGGTATGCAAAAACATATGGCCTTCCTACTTCTGATAACTGGTAGCAGCATAAAATAGAGACTGTATTGGAAAACGAAACAGCAAAAATTCTCTGGGACTTTAGGATACAAACTGATCGGCATTTGGAACACAATAGACCTGACATCACAATTATCGAACATCGACAGGTTTGGATTGTCGATATCGCAGTATCCAGTGATAAAAACATTAACAACAAAGAACTGGGAAAAAATTACTAAATATCGAGATCTGGCAATCGAAGTTGGCAGGCTGTGGCTTAAACACACTATAGTTATCCCCATAGTTATCGGTGCACTTGGTGCAACTTCAAAGAAGCTATCTAACTATTTACAGCAATTAAACATCAACGAAGTGACCCCATATGATCTACATAAAACAGCATTACTTGGAACAGTCCATGTTTTACGACGCTGCCTGGCGGACTATTCTTATATTCTTCGGTAGAATCTAAATTGTTCTGTATCACCAGTCAAATTGTTGTTTAAATAATATCTCATTTTGACTGTGTATCAATTATGTGAATAAATAAATAAATAAATAATAACGATCTATTATCACCTGTAATTCCATTCGCCTGAAAACATGCCAAAGAACTGATTTTTCTAATGGGGATGTTACCTACGGACTTGAGATTATAACATATAATATGCGAAATGGTGGATAATAATACGAAGTTCAAAGGTCACATAGCAAAAACTGCAAATACAATTCAGAAGATAATTGCGATGTTGAAGCGAACCTTGACATGTAAATATAAGGAAGTCATTTTGCCTCTTTTATAAGGCCTTGAAATAACGCACCTGGACTATTTATTGTGCGCAGATTTGGTCTCCAAGGTCCAAGGGGATAAAGAAGCTGTGGAAAGGGAACAAAGATTATATCCGTATTATGGAATATAGATTATGAGGAGAGACTGCGAGTATGCGGATTACAGACTCTGGTTAACAAGAGAAAGAGGGTTGATATGATAGAGGTCTACAAACTTTTGCAAGGGTGTTATAGGATGTCGTCTGATGAAATTTTTCGTTATATGGAAAGTGGGGAGAGAACACGGGGGCATTCATGGAAGTTAAGTTTGTTCACAGTCAAGAAGTGGGTAAGAGCTAGGTTTTTCTCCCAGAGAGAAAAACTAGGTTTTTCTTGAAGTGAGTGAGTGGAATAGTTAGCCTTTAGGTGGTAGTGAGTGCATTTAGTGTGAATGAAAAGAATGTATGACAGCTGGTTTGAGTGGTATATAGTCTCTCTCGATGAGTTCTTGACTCCCTGGAGATCTCAGATAATAATAATAATAATAATAATAATAATAATAATAATAATAGTGCAAGTTCAGTGAGGAGATTCGCCAAAACGATAATGTATACATTTCTATATGCATACATTATCTTTCTTGGAGATTCAGAACTCCTTAAGCTTTCTTCTGAATACGTCAGTATTGCACATTAAAATCTTCACCAATTCACCGAACTTATAAAATCGAGCAAATAAAAATGCTTAATCTTTTTTTTTGGGGGGGGGGGATTCGTTTGTATGCCTCTATTTAACATTCCCTAAACTTAGCCATTACATTTATTAACAATAAATATGACTTAGTATCGAAACAAACAAACAAACATTCATCACCTCATTTTGCCCGGCTGAATTGTGTTAATATACATGGGATTAATATAGTTCACAAACGATGAACAAACAAACAAACAAAAAAAAAATCAAGTCCTTATTAGCTCATTTATGTATATTTAATCACTGGCTTTTATCTAAAACCTATTAATGTCCCAGTTTGCTTTAATTTATATATATATAATTTTAATCAGAATAATTTTTCTATCGTGGCAAAAATGAAGGTTGTGTGACTTACCATGTAGGGAAAGTTTATTCGCGTTCGAGTTGCAACAGTGTATGTATAACACTAGTACGGTTTTAGATGACAACTCATTTAGAAACTTGCAGGCTTTCTAGTCGAGACAGATGATGTTCATGATGCAGATCGAAGCGGAAGCGTCACGCACAGGAAACATGTTGACAAATTTTAGTTGGGAAAATCCGCAATATTCACATTACAATCCAAATTTTCTCCTTACTAATAATCACCAGAGGAAAACGATCTGCAGTTGTTGTTTGACGATCACTGAAATCACTTATCTGAATGGCCACCGATTTAGTTCAGATACGGATATCGAGCATGAAATTCATGTATAGTTTAAGGCCATTTTTGTATTATTATTTTACTGAAATGAAATGGCGATCGACACATTCTTGGCCTTTACCAAGAATGTGTCGGTCGCCAAAACGATTTTATATAAAAATAGATTATATAAGTAATCTGTTACTTATATATCTTATTATCTTTCTTGCTGTCTTTAGTACGTATTTTTTATTCAGTTATTATTCCTGGTCATTCCCCCATTTTGGTGTCTTGTGTGCTCGTATTAACACAAACTGTACAAACAAGAAATAGTTTAATTTACAGTAATAAACAAATAAACAAAAAAGCTATTTGTTAGTCATTCAAAAAAAAATAATAATGTTAGCCATTGTACGAAGAAATTTAAAGATTTACGATAGTGAAGACTTAAGGTGCTTAACTATGATATCGCAGTGTGAGCCGCTGGGGGGGGGGCTTAAAAGGACGTCCAATAATAATAATAATAATAATAATAATAATAATAATAATAATAATAATAATAAACAGATTGTTTTCAACAGATTTTTGTAGATATTATGGTTTTCTGATTCAGAATGTCAAAAGGGTGGTGGTGTGGCGAGGAGAAGAAGATTCATTGAACCATTACGATATTCTCTCTCTCTCTCTAAAGATACCGTGGTGCATCGAAATTTCCAAAGGTGTAACGAAAGTTATTTGTAGTACACTTCGTCGTCGACTTACGACCGACTTCCGTTCTGGCTGACAGGTCGTAAGTCGATCTGGTCGTATGTCGGCCATATATTTATTAACAGTATCTTTAACCTTTCTAATCTTTTTATCATCTTTATAATTTATTTTTATAATCTTTTAAATTTATAATTATGTATATTGTACATAATGTGAAAAATAATACTGTACATACTGTACTGTAAACACAAAAATACAATCTAAAATTAATGTAAAAATTAATACAAATGAAATTTACAAAATCAATTTTTAATCTTTGCTTGTGCTGGGTTGTGGATCGTCAGGGTCATGTTCTTGGGTTGAGGTAGGAGATGTTCTCTTGATGAGGAACATGCTGAGCTTTGTTTGAACAGTTTGTTTCTTTTTTTCTTCATATATCTCTGAAGTAGTGAGCCTTGAATGCTGAAATAGCACCCTGATCCATGGGTTGAATGAGAGCGGTTGTGTTAGGTGGCATAAAACCACTCTAACATCATGTTGAAGGTCGTCCAGATGAGGAGGGTGGCCAGGGGCATTGTCTATAATCAATAAAATATTGAAAGGGATACCTCTCTCCGCACAATATTCACGATCCTGGGGAATAAAGCAGTTCATGAACCAGTCTTCGAACAGTGCTTGAGTCATCCAAGCTTTATGGTTTGAACGGTAGTAAACGGGCAGCGTGTGCTTGTTGATGTGCTTAAATGCACGAGGGTTTTCTGAACGATAGATGAGGAAAGGCTTCAGCTTAAAACCGGTGGCATTCCCACCAAGCAACAAAGTCAACCAATCCTTAAAAGCTTTAAATCCTGGCATCCTTTTTGCCATATAACATGTACGTACGATTAGGCATGCGTTTCCATTGCAAGCCGGTTTCATCTACGTTAAATATTTGTTCCGGTAGATAACCTTCTTCTTTGATTAAAGAGTCGAAATCCCTATCAACGAATTTTTGGGCTTCATCTTCATCACTTCCTGCTTCTCCTGTGACATTATGCAAAGCAAATCTTTTTTTTAAAACGCTTAAACCATCCAGTACTAGCCTGAAAATCTTCTACGTAATCGTCTCCGGCGCGTGATTTTAAACTCTGAAACAGACTTCTAGCCTTCGCTTGCACTGTGCAAAGGCTCATGGGTGAATTTTTCTGTATTAAATCTTCCATCCACATAAACAACAATTTCTCCATTTCATGGATGGGTCCCTGTCGTTGTTTGGTTAAAATTGTCGCTTATTGTCGGTAAATTGTCGAAAGACAATTTACCGACAATATGCGAAACTACAAATCATTGAAATGAACAGTTCACCGAAAAATGAATTATAAGACGAGTAGAGTCTACCAAAAATACAACTTCATTTTTACTGCATAGACTGTGATGTTCTTGAAACTTACCTACATTTTTTTTCTCCAAAATATTTTACGTAAACGTGTATGTCAAGCTCTCTCTCTCTCTCTCTCTCTCTCCCTCTCTCTCTCTCTCTCTCTCTCTCCCTCCCTTTTTTTAGAAATGTTCGTTTCATGTATTTTCTGTGTGTTTTATATAACTACAGAGAATACTATGAGAAAAATAATATTTCTCGAGAACAAACATGGAATTTTTCCAATCACTTGACTCCCGCATATTCATTGAAGTTGCATCCCCGGTCTACGGGAACTGAATTATAAATGACTGCTCTTTGTCTTATTTTCTGCAGGTTTGAAAATTTTCAGAGAGTTAATTCGAAATCTTCATTTTACCGTTTCGAGAAAATAAATAATATCGTTGTGTTTTAAAATAGGTGCTTCTAAAACCGAACTATTTCTGTGCAATCTGAGCATTTTAGCCACTGCCTTCTTTTCCGTGATTTGTTCAGCTGTTTGCTTCAATTGTTCTATGTTTTACAAGTGCAGTTCATGTTATATTTTCACTATACAAAAATTGTTTATGCCAGAAAAAAAAGTTTATTTTTGACTTTTTTTTTTCCCATAAAAAAAGTAGTCGCGGATATTAGTACTTCTACCGTTGATGGTTGTCATTTCTGAAATAATCCGTCTTAAAAGTACTAAGAATTAATCCTCTCTGTCCCAGCAACAGCTTAGATTATTTTCACCGCTACCGAGAAAGAAAAGAAAGAACACTTCCTTAGAAGGCACACTAAAAAACCCCAAGTAATAGTAGTGCGGTCTACATCGGTATTTACTTGTTTCGTTTTCATCCGTTTGATTGAACAGCAGTCAGATCAGAATATTAGCAGTTTGCAGTGTAAATACATTGCTAATGATCATTCCAGATGGTTCACTGGCAACATTTCCAGTGGCGGATCTATATGTTGGAGGCCACTAAAGCTTGAACTTTTGAAGGGCCTCTTTTATAAAAAAAAAAAAAAAAAAAAAAGTGTTGGGAGGAAAGAAACGCATTAGAGAAAACTGGAAAGTTCTTTATTAGGCCTATTCTAGTAAATGACTGATATTATTTAACTAACTTTACAAAATATTTTTTATAAATTTTCTGGCAGCGTATTCCTGAACACAGTCTTGTTATTTACTTCAGGACTTATAGTCCTGAACATTGATATGATACTCAATTGTTCAAACTCTCTCTCCTTAACAACTGTAGAGAGAAACGTTTTATTATTATTTTCTTTTTTTAATTTTATAAATTAAAGCTTTGAGAAATTTCTCTCCACTTCGCAGCTTCTAATTGTTAGAATCATATAAATCTTTTGGAAAAAAAGCTCAATTAAATGTTTATAAATGAAATTTAGAACTTGCGAACATTGCAGATTTTCTTGTGCCGGCTTTGCCTATTATGTAAACACCCTTTGAATTGACAGTACTCGTTCAGCGATTTTTCATCAACGTGTTCCTTGTAATAAGATATCTCAAGTTTCATTCTAATCTAGTTAAACATACTTGAAGTTGAGCGAGCCGTTCGGTTTTAGTTACTGGCTCACTTTTATTAGAAAATTTTCGCTGAGTTTCGAAATTATATTAAGAATTCCAATTTGGTTTGTCTGGATGAAATTTAAACAAATCGTAGCGAATGCTATAATAATTGTAACAAATGTAATTAAGAGCTATTCTAAAATTTATCGCTTGTGATTGCAATCTAAGTTGTGAAAAAAATTAGGTAGAACGAAATTTTATTTTATGTAGAGATAAATCGCCATCTTGTACTATGAAGTAGCATGTATACTTGCAGAATAATGTTCTAAAATACAACAAAATAATTATTATAAGTCTCGATGACCACGTAACACATGTCTGCGTCTTTTTTTTTTTTTTTTTTGTAATGTTTCGTATGGCTACCGAACACTTTAAAACAATATTTCGCAAGAAAATGAATCTTTTGATGAATTGCCATTCGGTAAACTTTCTTTCTGTGAACTGTTTTCGATGAATTTTCATGGAACCGACTCCATTTAAAACAGCTTCTACATCCTTTTCGCACACGAAAGTTATAAAACTTCTATAGTGTTTCCATGATAGCAACGACATTGCATTTAATGTCATTTCTTTCTTAAATCCTGCATTATTGAATGTGATTATGTACTTCGTCCATTAATTCCTCATACTTGAGCGCTATTTGTATGAAATATGATTTAAACTGGAAAAACCTTCAACCGCAATTATACCAGTAATCCCAAAACAGGTTTCGTATCTTGTATTTTAAATACGTTTCCGATATTCTCTTCCGTTAGTACTTCCTATTATGAGACCTTTAACATCTAATAAAGGACAAATATACATCATTATATATCGTTTTGAGGGTCTTTATATAATAAAGAGCGCCGCGTTGTCATAACTAATATAATTGTCAGCAAGTGCAGTTTTTTTTTTGTTTGTTGTATGTAATTTTTTGGTACATATTGATTTAAATTGAAACTAATATAAGGTCTTTCCAACTTCTCTTGTTCAAATTGCATGTGTCTGTGAATTAGTTCTTAATCAGAATTAGCATTCTTTTATTTAGAAATAAAACTGTTGTTCGATTAATCTAACAAGGTTGAGGAAGTTATCTGACTAGATATAAATAACAACTACTTCCCGTTCTTTATACTTATATGCTTACTGTGATTATTTTGTGGCAAAGATAAATATTGGCGAATAAATAAATGACAGGTGTGAAAATTAATCCCTGTGGAAAATTTGGATGAAACGAGCGGTATGCAGAACACGCCAAAATGAGGTCATTGACATTTTTAGCCATTCAAATCTTACCTCGATTTGGAACGAGGACCTTGTCAATTAAGTGTACAAATCCGTTTCCTGTGGGTTTATCGCCTTCAAGTATTCGGGCATCGTTTAGAAAAGCTGACGACGCATTGCACGAAATCTTGACAGTGCTGCCCTCTAGTGTCCTTAATTTTGAACTTTGAGCAGTTGCAGAACTGCACCATACTCCTTCCATCACGTGATACTGGATCAAAGCTGAAAAAAAAAAAAAGCATTCATTTCATTGAAGCCTTTATATATCAATAAATCATCATAGTTGGTAAATCACAATCGTAAAAACTTCTATCCCATAACTATTTCTATTCATAACAAGTAAATGATATTTAATTTTGGATGCATAGTAAACAGGGAACCTGAGTGAAGTATTGTAATGTACTATGTCAATATATATTACATTTATTGCAGACAAACAATTGTTTTAAATGGTAAAAGCTTCGTGTTGTATTCTCGCAAAACAAAATTCAATGGAATCTGTCAAACGTTTTAAGTGGAAAGCTTATTTAGAGAGAGAGAGAGAGCACTCACATGTTTATTTTTATATTCATGATTCCCTTTCCAGTGCCTTCTGAAGAGAGCACTGCTTGCAGATGCAGAGCAAGAAGACTGAGCTATCCGAAATTCTGCTAAAAATTTAATTTACAACTTTATGGGATAACGAATAATAAATAAATAGTATATTTTAACATAAAATTGTAGACTGCAGCGTAGTCTTTTTAAAGTATTGAACTTCCCAGAAAGTGGAAAATAAAAATAATCAGTTTAATTTACATCATTATAAGTGACAGCTTCCGCGCGGTTAACCTAGTGGCTATGCGCTTCTCAACCATATGCCTGGGGAAGGAGTGACCTAGGTTCGATTCCCGTCGACGACGTGAGGAGCTTAAGGATCTTCCTCAGCCGGACGTGGACAGTAGGGTTTTTCCACCAGTTTACTATGGGATGAAAAACCTCAGTTTATCTGGGGTTTTTCATCCCGTAGTAAACTGGTGGTTTCATCCCGCAAGCAGGCAAACCGACCCCATGAACACATAGAATATAGTACGGCAAGGAAGGCAACGGGAAACCACTCTGCTCATTGTCATTTTCCTAAATGGTGGCTTACATATCCACCTTACCGGCGATTATGGATCAAATACGCATCCTCATACGCTTCGTATCCATTATATATTTCAATATAATATCAATGGTATTACAATTTTAATATGCACATCGCATCCATGATAAACTTGACGTCTATGGACGTCTTGGCCAGTAGCGTGGATATAGCTGCCCCTAAATAGCCGAAAGGCTATAACCACACAACAAGTGACAGCTAAGCGGAATAGAATAATGCTTCCGATGGAAGAATAGATGTCTCCATATATGAGAGGATCTCTTATTCTGCGTGCACTGCGCATAAATTTCAAGATAACATCATCATCAAATTCCTGCCATGTACCCTCAAGGGGTGTACAGGATATGATAGTACTACATGAAAAAAATTACATCATTATTAATTTCCTATCTACAATTCTCCTCCAAATCAGTCTGTTACTTGTCAAGACTCCAACATTATCAGATCTTATATTTCTATCGTCTAAAGCACTTTGTACCGTATCAATCCACCTATATCTTGGTCTTCCTCTGGGTTGTTTTGCTGCCAACCTGGCAGAGAACACTTGTTTTGCTAATCTTTCCTCGCCCATTCTGTTTAAGCGACCATACCACCTGAGATTAGCTCTGCTAACGCATTCCTGGATTTCAAGATAACTTGAATAAGAAACCTGAAACAGCCACCATAATTTTTTTGTTTATGTAATTCCCACCCATAAAAGGTTGTAAATCTAAAGCACTTTAATACCGTAGGTGGCAGTTAAAGATTTTTCTATATTTATTAATTTACTGTATTTTTATTCACTCTTTACATAGTCCAGAAATCCTGTCTCTAGAGACCAAACATGGAACTTTTTCCAGTCACTTCCGGCTTCCAGTAAGCAGTTATCTGTCTCACACCGGACTGGGAAATTCATCGGGAACAACCTCTGCTCATTAAAAATTCATTCTCATCGTGTGGTTAATCGCTTTTATTATGAAGGCAATAACATTGTTTTGCCAGTATTTTTGACGCTTAATACAGCTAAAATTAGGAACTTTGCTCCCCATCAATTATATATAAGTTAAAAGTCTAATTCATATCTTTATACCTAAGAAATGATTGTCAATTGTCCTAGTAGAATGCTAGCTTTTGCAATATAGTGATGATGACAAATACTACTTCACTTTTTTTTTTAACTTGCCTTTGAGCGAATTCACGTCCTCCATAAGTGCTTCCATAAATGGTTGAGGAAGAGCTTCCCATGCTTCATCTACTGGAGCAAATACTGTCAACGGTCCTCTGTCCCTTAATTCAGCAGTTAGTTGGGCTCTTACTACAGCTGTAGCCAGAGTACTAAGTAGTGGTTGCCTTACAAGCATATCAGTTATAGTAGGATATTGAGGCGGAAGCAGAACTGATTCGGTGATGTGCACCAGTCCATTAGTAGCTTCTAAATCCATTGCCACCAAAGGAACGCAGTTGATTGTAATCAACTAGAAGGGAAAAACGATTATTAATTTTTGTAAATAACTAAAAACATTATCGGCATTTTAAATAAAGAAAAAAATAGAAAATAATAGCAAAATAAAAAAATAGAAAAATAGAAAAAAATATAAAGCAGTTTTTTTTTTTTATTATTGTAGTATTTTACTTGTTAGAAAATTACAATAAAATCATCTTTACCAGATTGCTATGATACTAAAGTTTGGTAGAATTATTTAAAACATGCTAAAGCTGATTAGAAAGTCATCGATAAATATCATGACAACTGAAGGAAGACGTACCGGTTAATGAAAATGATCTGATAATCATAGAAAAAATGTGCTTTGTGTCTGCTGGAAAAAAAAAAAATGACCATGTTTTTTTTTTTTTTTTCAGTCGAGGCTGAGTTGTTGAATATCAGGCCAAAGCGACGAGATTTCTGTTGTTTCGGTTTAGGTTCCTCAATGGTTGTAACACGAAAAAATATTCGTGTTACAACCATTGGTGACTAATGATAATTCAGACTAAAAAGGCTGCATAAGATGTGTATAAATTTATCATAAGGGGGACTGACTATACATGCGGATGTATTCCCCAAGCTGCAACGTATATAGCTCAAATTAGATTTTTAACCCGGGTCATATATTTTAGTCTCAACTCCCATTTAGGTATAAAGTCTGCCCACTCCTCAATTATTATGTAGATGGTATATTATTATGTAAACAAAAGTTGCACTTTTTTTATGTCTACATAGTAATAATTGCAATTTACATAATAATAAAACTCAAATAAACCAACTGAGAAGTAGGCACGTCTAGATCTTTTGTCATATGCTGTAATATTTCTATTCAACATATTTGTTCCACGTGTACTGAAAAATAGTACTGATCTTATGAAATTTTAATAGAATTCTGTACTGAACACCTGAAGAATAAATTCATGAATACTTGTTATAGAAATATTATCAGAAATAGAAAAATAGTAAAATGAGAAAGAGAGAGAGAGAGGGGGGGGGGGGGGTACTGATCGTATTTTTATTTATTTTAATTCACAAATTTTGTATCATTCACATCCGCCTTTGTTAGCAGTTCGTATTCGGAGCACTCACCCCATGAGGGAATCTTGTAACGTGTAGTGAAGCATCCCGGAACAGTGTCAGTAACTCCTGTTTGTCGTAAAGGTTTTCCGAGTACATGCGGCTATCGACTACAGTGTACAGCAACATTGGCGGACGATCTCTTGATGTAGTGGTAGTATTCAGTAGTCGGTAACTATCTGATGTTAAGTTCTGGAAGGCTCGGTCGTGAGGGGCAAACACTGTGAACGCTCCACGTTCAGAAAGTAATGGGAGTAAACCGGATTTTTCTGCCTGCGCGACGAATTCCTTGGCTCCAGCTGCGTCGATTGTCTCAGCTACATTAACCAGAGGCTTCACTGAAATATAAAAAATAAATATTTTTAGTGTAGCGAACCTTGATGCATCAAACACGAATAAGATTAAAATGAAGAAAAATATAACTTTATTTTATTTATTTTTTATTTTTATTTTTTTTTGAGGGGGGGAGAATATTTTCTTTCTGATATCGTGAGTGGTCAGCCATTCACTGCATTTTAGTGCAGACGTAAATCATTTAATTCTTCTCAAATATCTACAGCTGACCTAAAAATACATTCAGAATACGGGGACATGTATATGAAAAATATAATATGGATTTAGGACAAAAAATTTACACGGTGAACGCTGTTTTTTTATTTCATTTTTCAGAACTGAAATACAAATAGAAAATGGAGCTTTCCGTAATGCTTGTAAGTGGCGCCATCTTCTTTTCTTGGCGAAACATTTATATGCACCGTCGTTATTTCCGTTTAGATTTAAGTTCGGTTCCATTTTTGTTTCAGTTAGTCGTTTGGAACATCCTGTCGACTTCCTGATGAAAAATTTACTATTATTATTATTATACCTCTCCCCATTTTTATTTATTTATTAAAAATAGTGTTAGAGGATAAGACAACAGGGATCGTTACCGAGATGGAAAATAATTTATAATTTTTGATATAATTGTCATAATGTTAATTAATACAAATTGCACAAATGCAAAATAAAATTTCTTTTTTTTTTCTCCCTTCACTTACGTCTAAAAATGTTAATTTAATCACGTCCTCTTCTGAAGTGTTAGAGATGCAATTTATCTCCTTTGCACTCTTATTTAAGGCGTTCTAGTATGAAGATATAATAACTTAATTTTAATAAAGTTCTTAAAAATAGATTTTTGGTTCGATTTCTTTTAATAATAGTCAACCGTATCAAATAATAAAAAAATATAATAAACGCAAAATAAAATGTTTCATGCTTTAAAAAAAACTACATTTGATGCACTCCTCATCATCGACTTTTAGAATATTCGGTAAAAAATTATGTTTGCAAAGAATTAAAAACTCAAAAACAATTAACTGATCCTATGACTCCATGGAAGTGCCATATACTACTAATATTAATCAGCGGTACTTAAAGGCGATAATTAAGGCCCACAATTGCTTTCGTATCCTTAAAAATATATACTTGTGTGTAAATTGCGTATGTACTTGCCGGTTTGCCTAGTTTCCTACTATTATTACTAATAGTAATAATAACAATAATAATAATAATAATAACAGTAACAATATAGTGCAGATTACTGGCGTCATCGACTGGATTTTAATTAAGTTATTTCCACGACATCGTAGGGATTGAACTACGAAGACTCCTGATGTTAATGATCACAGGAATACTTTTTTTTTTTTTGTAATAAATCATTTACGCAAATGGCTCCTTGCTTTAATCATCATTTGCACTATATTTACGAGAGTATGCGCCTTCTAATAGAAAAGTATTAACAAATAAACACCAGTAGTAAATAAAAGAATAATGACGCAATTGCACAAAAGGATCTAGTCCTCCCTTTTCCTAATAATTAATTTATTAAATATTGACATAAAAATCAGAGATTTATCACCCACTTCTGTCGTGTTTGTCATAATTTAACTATTTAATTACTGTTTTAACTCTGTTTAGAGCGAAAATTGTTAAGTTCTGATTTCCAAGAATTACGATACGTTCTGTTGATGTGATCAGCGTAGCGTGCAATATTTGATGAATGTTTGCACAGAGTGTCATGGCAGTGACACGTGTAACAACTCAAACTTTGGTGCATGCGTCACTTTAATGTATCGGTATAAGTTGCTTTTAATCCTAACATGTAATTTTATCGTATCGATATTACACCATTCACTACAGCCGCTTAAGATAAAATACTGGTAATACGACAGAGATTAAGAAAAAGATTATTTCTATATTATAGCAACTTCTTCGTAAGTCCTTGGAGAAAACTCGAAGTCTAAGATTGCCCTCGAGAGAATTTAAAATAAAGGAGGAGAATGACTTTCGAACCATGATAAGGAATGCGCTTATGTCGAAAGAAATCTGTTACCTTTAGAAAAAAGTTAGAAAACTGGACGAATATTTCTTTCTTTAGTACAATGAAATAAGCGGAATAATTTTTGCATGTAATTTTAATTTTTTATGCTTTCTAAACGGGTTTTAGAATTAATAAACTTTTTTTACATTTTTTAATGCTTAAGTTTGAGAATATTTGAAGGTCATCCAATATACAATACACTTTATCTTTCTATCTATCTTTTTTTTTTTTAATGGAGCGTTTATTTGCGGCTTTAAGAATAATTATTTAAATACGGAAATGAAAAAAAAATGTGAGAAAGGGACTAAATAAAACAGAAAGTAATTGTACCAACTGAACTGGATCACTGATCGCATATGCTTCGTTTCGTTCACTTATAGACCACCCTCTGTTAAAGCACCCTGGTGTTCAAACTAGCATAAAAACCTGTTAAACCCATTTTGAATTGTTTGTTATAAGATTGTTTTTTTTTTTTCATTGGAAAACTAGTCATGGAAAAATTCTATCAAATTATCTATTTTTTTTTTTTTTAATTGTGACTTCTACTTATGAAGGGTTATAAACCTATAGTATAGGTGGGTGGGTGGAGAATTTGTTTCTGTTTTTATTAATTAATTATGTCCTAGATTCACGTTGTTTTTAAATCAATTTTGTATTTGTAAAGCCCAATAGAAAACATTAAGTTTTTCTATTGGGCAAGGAGTTTCAAACTATCAAACTAGATAACCAACTAATATTAAGATGCAATTAAATTGATAAAGATTACGTAATTAATTTAGGGAAAAAAAATTAAAAGAAATTCCTACACAAAATTCCCTTTCCTCCAGATTTCCCCCTCTCTTACTCTCTCGTCTTAGTTTTACATACATTTCGTCCACGAGTAGACAGTTGCGAAATATGTGAACAGTAACAACGGATATGGATACATTTTACCTTTATATATAAATATATAAATGTTCAAATGTAGTCTCTGACTAAATAAACTTTGTTCCGGGTTTACTTTTTAGCAAGTGATTTCTTCAGTTAGTGGACTTTTGGCATTTGGATGTGGATTTTTGACAGTCAAAAATAATAATTAAAAAGGGGTAAAATGTAAAATTTTAGGCATTTTCCAGCATTTCACCAGAGACTTTCATAAGCATTCTATTAGTGCACAAAATAACAACAAAAATTATTGTTCAATCAGCTTTTATGAAAATTATCTGAAAAAAATGGGAGATCTTTAGATTGCGTGATTTTAGTAAGCGTTTAGTTATTTATTTAATTCAGCAGAAAGAATTGGGCTGTAAGAACCTCGAATTTAACTATTCAGATATACAAATTAAATGCATTTATCCAAAAAAAAAAAAAAGTATTAGTTGTCATCAGTTTTAGGGAAACATGTTCCTTTTATAATCGCATTCAGGAGGCAGGAAGGCGGTATCTTTGATCGTAAGGACAAAAACTATTTTTGTTCTATTTAGGTCTTTTTTTTTTATTGCCACCAAGGGAAATCATTACCACGCCTGCTGATGTCTCAGCAGTTGTTCCTTAAGTAGTCTGTGTCACAGAACCGAAGACCATCTGTGAAGGTTTCTTTCTGACATGCTAAGACTATCCATTAGGATGTGTTTTTGAGAGTTCCTGGCAAGGGGTCTTCATCATCCACTAGAGGGAACTTAAGGTTATACTGCAACGAAACTACTTTTTTAAAGCTGTGATGATCGAATTAGGAGTGATGGACATGTCAGTATACGAAGGCATCGGAAAGTAAAACAGATGTTTGGATAATTGTTAGTAAGTAAGCGAATTCAGTTTCGAGTCATGTTTTTAAAGAAAGAACGTGACACATCTTCGAATTCTTGTTTAGAATCTTGTTCAATTAAAGATAATAAAAATACTTTATCTGATATAAAAATTATATCGAAATTAATATTTCTAAAACCTCCTGAATTTACTTATAGGAGTTAATTTTCTTAAAGCACACTAATCCATCCTTAGCTGTTTGGAAATTGGTTGTCATCGCTGGAAGATTAATATTATTTTAACCAGAGTGCTTAGAAAGCGAAACGAGAATAGCAGACACCATTTCGTGTTACTAATGCCACGGTTAGTACCGTGGGGAAGGCGCTGGAGTTGTCGATTTTTCTAAGTGGGTTTTACCTGCCAAAGGTCCACTAACTGAAGAAATCACTTGCTAAAAAGTACGGAACAAAGTTTATTTAGTCAGAGACTACATTTGAACATTTATATATTTATATATAAAGGTAAAAGGTATCCATATGTGTTCCAGTTAGCACATAATAGTTTCAGAAAGACGGCTGAAAAATGCTTTACTAATGTTTTTATTAAAAACCTAATAAGCTTTTAAATGCTAACACTGCTGTTCACATTGTCTTCAAAATATAATGTCGATAATTGTAAAAGTCGGTTAATATAGCTGAGATAATTAAATGTATTTAAAATGTTGCCTTACACATATAATTATATAAATCTTTCGTTTCATTCAGTTTCCGAGTGAGAGTTTCCCTTTTGAAAATTGAACTCGCACAGTTGCAAACAGTGATAGACCAGTTATAGGAACGTGAAATGGCGGCAGCCAAGATTCCGATCCTTTGCCCAAATAGCAATAAGAAACCTTCGATCAACAATTTTTAAACTTTAATTGAATTCTGCCCTTTGAATTCTTATAAAAAATCATCGGCCTTGAATTCAGTTACCTGTGACGACTAACTGTGGGGAACCAGCAGCTTATCGATTTTCAAAAGTTAGTTAGGATGACTAAAGAGTTCCCCTACTCCCTCTTGAGGAAAAATTATTAGGGAATTTTTTATTTGAGGGAATAAAAGCCGTTAGAAGATTTATTTACCCATTTTATCTTTTTATTATTTAAATAATTTTTTTATAACTATAGCAATATACTTAGACACACAAACGAAAAGTAAAGTAAACTGTGGCATTTCATTTCAATAAATAAATAAAAAATGAGTTTTCGAACCCATTAATGAACTATTGTACTTCGTATATGTTGCACTTTGGATAAAGTAACTTAAATGCATAAAAGTTGCCATACGTTAAGTTCAGTCGGTGGGTTAAGTAATGACATGTATATGTTGCCAAGATTCCGATCCTTTACCCAAATAGCAATAAGAAACCTTCGATCAACAATTTTTAAACTTTAATTACTCTTAAACGATACTGACATCTTAAATCAATTGTGAATAAATCTTAAAGCAATTGACCACGCATAGTACTGATGCGTTATAGTTTGGAGTGTAAGATAAATAATAATAATAAATATTTGAATAAAAATGCTCATTAAATTAAGGTTTTGCTATTATTTTTCATCATTATGTATTATTAGGCACAGATTGTTTTTATTTTATTTGTTTCGGTTTAAGAAATTTCTGATATTTAGGATGTAGGTTTTGGACCCGTCCCCTTCAATTACAATTTAAGACATTGATTCAGAGGTCGACATGCGGAATTGCCTTACGATATTATTATTATTATTATTATTATTATTATTATTATTATTATTATTATTATTATTATTATTATTACTACATAGCACCTTCATAGTGTTCGAAGATTCATCGCATCTACAGGAACTACCTATACTACACAATCCAGTCTGCATTAAACCATTACACTACTCACTACATAGTACACACGTCATCATTGGTTCTTACAGGAACTTTAAGCGCCCATGACCTTCCAAATAACCTTGTATTTCGTAACTGTAATTCGAAGATATGGTTAGCCCTGTTCCTATAAATATTGTTTTGTTTGTAATTTCCATATGTTCAACTAGTTGGTTCGCCAGGTTACGGGACGAAAAACTCGAGTTTCCGAGAAGAAAAAATCCTGCCAATCCTGTGTAAGATTGGCTAACTGACCTCCGGTTGAAATTCCCTGCTAATGGTGCATAGTATATTTTTGTCTGTTAACTGTGTGTGTTGTCCAATATGCCTGTTTTGAGGGACGAAACACCCGAGTTTCCCAGAAAAAAAAATTGCTATCCCCAGTATGACATTCGGTTAACTTACCTTCAACTGAAAAGTCCATATAAATATTCCTCTCGTCATGATGAGAATCGAACTGAGATTGAAAAGTAAATGATATTTGTTTTTCAGTCATAGCGCATGATATCTATGTGAAGTCATCAGTAAACAAAGTAACATTAAGCCGTACGTGTAAATTTTTCTTTTGGTAGTGGTGCAATTCAAGCACTTTTATAAGTCGGATAGTTTAACTTCTGGTTGACTCAAATCCGGTGCTAGTACGAATACTGTATTTAAATAATTTGGAAATACGTTTATTATATAATCTGTTTAATTAAATAACTGATATTTAACGACACTGAAGGCCTAAGTTGTTATATCTTTAGGATATTAACCAAGGTAACTTTTTAATGCTGGTTGTGAACAAGTTCACGAAAATTATAACTTAATTTCAATCTCATTTTTAATTTCAATGTCACAATTAAATATTTCTTACTTGATGATCCCAATAATTTCTTTCGTCAAGAACGTATAAACTCACGACCTACACAGATTGGCTTTCGCAACCATAATTTCTAGGGCAAGATGATTAGTCTTATGTCTAATACTCTGCCACTCCCCTATAAGACCCGCTAACCGCTAAAGTAATATTTTTAGGTTAATATGCTTCAAAATATTTTTTTTTCCAACCCCAATAAAAAATAGAAAATCTAATTTTGGTAGTTTTTCCCTTTCAGTCATTTCCGACCCTAGGTGGCTTTTTAGACATTGCCAACAAAGGGTTCTTGGTGAGTTTTTTTACAGAATAGTTCACCATCCCCCCCCACACACACAAAAAAAAAAAATAAAAAAATTTATTCGCTTGGGACCGGCATATGGCTGAGACGTATTCATGACTGTAATCCATGTGTGTTTACAGCGCCAGTGCGCCTGTTCTTCGGGGCGAAAACCCCGAGTTTCCGGGTGAAAAAATCCCCGATCTCTGTTTGAGACCGGCTAACTCACCTTTCGTCGAAAGAGACCAGATAAAGGTTCCTCACGTCATGGACAGGAATCGAACCCAGGTCTTTCCAATCAGGGGATTTCGTCTATATTGACTGAGCTGGTAGTAACATAAACGGTGATGTTTATATAAACACATATTTGTCTCATGACACGCTGTGCGTCACCGTGACGTAACTTCCGCGCTAACAACAATACACATTCCAACCTCATTATAACAGATGTGTTATTGGCTGCTGCTATATATATATATATATATATATATATATATATATATAGTGAACTTCTTGTAATATAGCATTATATCTAATGGAGCTTTGATCTAGACTTCTCAGTAGTCTGAGTTTGTTATAAAAGTGTTTTCTATAATGCGAGAATAAACTGTATAAATTCAGATTAAAAAAAAAAAAGAAGAAGAAGGCAAATGTTGTGTATACGCTACACAAAATGATTCTTAATATGTTATAAATCCACCAACTTTATATTTTATTGAATGCGCATGTAGAAACTGTCAAATAAAGGAAGCAAATCGGTTATTCATTACGTCTAAACAGAACTTAGCTTCTGAATATATAGCTATGGAAATAGCATTCCAATGAACAACGACTTCCGGCCCTGTGACGTTACCTTCTCAAATAACTTCCGCAATCATTTCTCGGTACAAGCTATAGATTCTGAGTTGTGAACGCAGAAATGAACCTACAAACCTCTTAACACAATGTTAAAATAAATAAATAAATAAATAGCGTAAAGTAGTTTTAAAACACATATTCAAACGCCATGAATAAAAAGATGGGGGAAAAAAAAAGTAAAGTCTGTTGACGGGAGTGCTCTATTGGGCATTGCTATTTTTTGGAGCAACATTCTCACATCTAGTTTTAGCTGTGTAGCATATGGACGCTATTAGAATATGTGATAATATCCACACTTTAGAATTATAGATTATCTTCATATATCGATTCACTAGTACAAACATTTTTATTGTAACAATTACGGTTATGTTTATATAAACACATATTTGTCTCATGACACGCTGTGCGTCACCGTGACGTAACTTCCGCTCTAACAACAATACACATTCCAACCTCATTATAACAGATGTGTTATTGGCTGCTGTTATGAGTGAAACAACTTCAAAATTAATTTATTTATTTTCAAATGAATTAAAAATTTTTAAATATTATTTTATTCAAAACGGTTATTGAGTTCACACACACACACACACGCACACGCACGCACTGAGAGAAAGAATACGCAATTTGTCTGTATACAGCAATATTTGTCTGCAACATAAACATTGCTTTGTAATGATACTCTGCTAAATTATTAAGCAGGAGATAGGCTGACAGATACTTTGTTATTTTAATAGACTTTAATTAGTACTGTGATGTATATGAAACCTTTATAATTATTAGGGTCATAATTGTCCGGAATAAGAAAACTCTACAGAAACAAAGCGGTTCTAACTTTTTTTTTTTAAAAAAAATAACAAAATTAATATATAAAGAAAGGCATTCCATTGTCTGAAATCCTGTTTGTGATGGAGTCTTATGATGCGACAGTTCTCAGTTCTGATGATAAAAGAAAAGAAATTTTCTTTCAAGTGTAACAACCACTTTCAGGAAGTGGTGGGAGTATTTTTTTTTTTTTTTCGTACAAAAACAAACAAAAAGATCTACGAAAATTCGTCAAATGATAGATAGTGATGATGCGTAACCACTGGAAACAGTTCTACACTGAGAATACATCACACAAGCACGCACGCACGCGCAGAGAGAGAGAGAGAGAGAGAGAGAGAGAGAGAGAGAGAGAGAGAGAGAGAGAATAAAGTATAAATGTTTCATCACGTATATATATATTTTTTTTAATTTTATGTAAAGACAATCAGTTATATTACACAACTTAATATTATTAAGTTGCCTTCAAAAATAAAAAAAAAATAAATAAATAAAAAATAGTAATATCCATACTTGTGGCGAAATCAGATTGAAGGTCCTCAGTAAAAAAGTAAGTAAACTTGACGGTGGATAGAAATATGGTGTCACGTGGTAGCCGCCAGTTCTGACATTTTATGGATTAGGCGTAATTGATGCACAACAGGATACATACTACAAAGGTGGTAAAGACCACCCATAATTTGCTGTAATAATGAGGACATCAGACTAGCGTTAGAGTTTCTATTGCAAAAGCCCTGATCAGACCACATTCGAACCACTCTGCTCAGATCTACTCACCAAGATCAGGAGGAGATTAAGAAACTTTAGAGGAGGATACAAATAATAACCAAAGATGAGAGCGCCAGGAAACGAGTTTAAAAATGATACAATAGTGGTGTTTAAAGCGGACTTCTCACGATGAGTCTAACGCCTCCATGGAAGTTCTGAATAATACAGGGTGTTTCAAAAAGAATGTCCCGATTTGAAAACTTGTATATCTCTGCAACCACGAACCACAAATGAACGCGACTTCTACCATGTGAACGGCCTTGGCCCAGAGTTTGATATGACTACTGCTAGATGCCACTACTAGCGCCCAAATAGCCGCTACGCTTACTTAATTAGAAGATGGCGTCTAATCAACAGCAGGTGTTTTGTGTTCTCGAATTTAGCAAGACTGAGTTCGTGATTACGGTGCAGCTTGCGTTTAGACGACGTTACGGAATTGATCCACCACCGGACAAAAACATTCGTCGTTGGTATCGACAATTTCAAGAAACAGGATGTTTATGTAAGGGAAACAGCCCTGGACGACCACTTGGCGTGTGTTACGACGACGTTTGCTTATGAAGCCATACAGACTGCAACTGGTGCAAGCTCTTCGTCTAGGTGACAAAAAAAAAAAAAAAAAAAACGAACAGATTTTTGTGCTAATCTGTTAGAGGACATGGAGGACGACCTTTCTACAAAGGTTGATTTTTAGTGATGAAGCAACCTTTCATCTAAGAGGTAAAGTTTCGCTCCACAATGTTCGCATATGGGGACTGAGAATCCACATGAAATTGTACAACATGAATGTGAGTCACCAAAACTTAAGGTGTTTTGCACGGTTTCTGTTAGCAAGGTTTATGGCCCTTTCTTTTTTGAGGAAAACACTGTTACGGGAAACTCTATCTTGAAATGCCGCAGGACTGGCTACTTCCACAGCTGAATAAAGAATCTGAAGATTACATTTTTCAGCAAGGCAGAGCACCGCCACATTGGAACCTCCAAGTTCGTCGGTTTCTAAACGAAACATTGCCTCAGCGTTGGATTGGACGCACAGAACCCCACGACTTGGCACTACACTCTTGGCCTCCAAGATCTCCCGACATCACACCTTGTGACTTCTTTTTATGGAGATACGTAAAAGGCTGTGTTTATGCTCCTCCATTACCCGCTGACTTGGATGAGCTCAGAACCAGAATCACGGCTGCAGTAAATTCTCTGACATACGACACTCTCAGACGCATTTGGGATGAATTCAGCTACCGGCTTGATGTTGTCCGTGCAGCAAGTGGAGGGCACATTGAGCATTTGTAATTGTGCTGAGTGAACCATTAGGCCTTACTTCATACGTGGTCATTTATTTTGTAACTGTACCACATTTTCATTATTAAATATAATTATTTGAAATCGGATCATTCGGTTTGAACCACCCTGTACTAATATGAATGACAAAATCATTTCATGTGCTCCCGTTTTTGTGTATCGGAAAACAAGTGAACGAACATTTTATAGACATAACTGTTCATCTATTTAAGTTCAGAATATTTATTTTACCTAGAGGACAGCCTGCTTCTCCACGGATCTTCTGGTAGCCTTCGCAGCATGCGAATCTCACAATACTGTAAAGAAAAAGTTTTATTGTTAACAATTTTGTTTTCAAAGTAAGATATATTTCAATATACATGAAATGTTTGAATGGTATTGGGATGAGTAAAACGATATACAGTATATGATGTGTGTGTGTGTGTGTGTGTGTGTGTGTGTGTGTGTGTGTGTGTGTGTGTGTGTGTGTGTGTGTGTGTGTGTGTGTGTGTGTGTGTGTGTGTGTGTGTGTGTGTGTGTGTGTGTGTGTGTGTGTGTGTGTGTGTGTGTGTGTGTGTCTTTATGCGTGCGTGCACGTAAAAACAACGTTTCTGTCCACAGTTTCATTATACTTTTATGTTTTTCTAATGATAGCAATATCCTACTTTAAGATTTATTCATTTAAGAATTTCACATTTGACGTGCAGTTTCTGTGATCTCGAGGAAATCTCTTTGCACATAATGTTGTAGTGTATCGAACAAGGAAGTGTATGGGCTTCCTTGTACAAAATACAAAGAAGCCAATATATTCTTTCTGTTATGTTGATATCAGGTTCTAAACACTAGTCTAAGACAGCCTTCATTTCTGAGTATTAATAGAATTAATAAACGAACACATTTTGAAACACCATTAGTTTAGGATTAAGCATTTCTTCATTATATACAAATATAGCTTTTTGTCGGGTGGATAGAACTTCTCTCGCTAGTCAATAGGTAGTCGATAAAAATCCCACTACGCATAGATGTTTCTGAATTCTGAATGTCTTTAAGTAGAAGATAAATTTTATCGCTTGGTACGATCACTAATCTGTTTATTAGAGACCTAAAGGGGATTGAAAAGTACTATGTTTGGCCTTCGGAGCAAGGTTTGCAGATTATCTAATCCTTTAATCCTTCACAGTACTAATGAATAAAAATTAATTTATAAGTGCAGTGTATTGATATTTTCCATAAATAAAAACAGTTTTCTGTTGAATTAAGTGACTTCATTATGTTATTAACTTCCTTGATCATATGTCACTATCTGGAGCAGGTCTATTACTTGTGCATATTACCTACAACAGTCTCTTCTCATGATGTTTTACCCGCTACCATCCCAATTTAGTGTCTCTATATTTAATTTCTAAAGCTAATTTTGAATTTTAAGATATTTGAAAGTTTTGAAAGTTTAATTTTTATAATTATGAGTGTGGTACCGAGTTTTGAAGCGAATGAAAGAGAAAATGCGAATGGCTTGAAGTTGTAGTTGTGCATGAAATACTGTAAAAAAAAAAATTAAAAAAAAAAATATATATATATATATATATTTATATATATATATATATATATATATATATATATATATATATAAACTAATATATATATATATATATATATTAGTTTTAAGAATGTTGTAGAATGAGCTTGACGAAGTAGTAAAAATGAATGAATAAATAAATAAACAAGAAAATGTAGTCAGAGAGAACAACAGATGAAGCTCTCCGTAAATAATACAAAAGTTAAAGTCACCTCGGACTTTTATAGAAAGGATGAAATTGCGCATAAAATGCAGTCCAGAAGAAGTTAAGAAGTTAACATTGCCTTTAGTGTCAGCTGAAGAAAAATGAACAGTAGGCTTGGGTTGCAGCAGCACAATTTTACTCATGGACTAAAAACAAACCGCATGATCTGAAGGCTGGGATTAATCTCGTGGGAATATATACAAATGCTAATAGTACTGTGTACAAATCCAAAGAAATCGTGGCAATTATAGCAGGGGAACTCAATAAACATTAAAAGAGAAAAATATAAATTTAGAAGTATTAATTGAAACTTAGGTTCAAATGAGGCTAAGTTTTCTGATCTGGTACCAGATGAAGGCGATATTCCACTGACACTAAAGAGTTTTTTTCCCCCAGGAAAATGGATATTTTCTTCCGATATAACAGACAAAACAGCCGAGACATAATATGCTCGCCTGAAGGCTTTTGAATCTTTTAAACCCCAACATTTAATTTTTATAGAATTTTATAATTCTCGAAATACATGTAAGAAATAATTGGCACTTTGCATTTCAAATTTATGTAATCCTTTTTTTTTTTTAAAGTAGGAAAAATGTATTTCCCAGACAAACCTTAAATTATTGGAATTTTATCGTAATATCTACATCCAAATCTGCATATATTTTAGAGCTTTTTTTTTTTTTTTTTTTTACGGGGAAAAAAAAATTCTACCATGACCTTGTTTACATGTGCATGACTTTGTTCTCACCGTATCTTAAGTACTTTCTAGCGTATACAACGCATTGTAATCTTATCTTTCGGTTTTATTTATAAAGCTCCGATAAAAGAGAACACGAAGGATTGTAACAGAGTGTGCATTACTAGAAAAGCGTGAAATATCCAAGACGATGTTTGGATGATCGTTGTAAACAAAACAAGAAATGTTGATGAATAATAGCTTTTGTGCTCTTTCAAAAAATTAGCTGTATTCTGGTAAATGGTGAGCAATTTTTAATCATTAGCATTTTTCATACTTAATAGTTATCATGAATTAATAATTTGATCAGTTTTAATTAAAATTCTAAAATAATTTAGAATGGTTCTTATTTAATATTTTTTTTTTTTTGCAGTAAAGAGATTCTTTTTATAAAATGGGATTTGTTTCAAGTTCGAATGTATAAAAACGAATATTAGTTCAGTAAATTAATAATTAGTTTTAAGCATACGTGGATGCATAATCTGAGCCATGTTAAGACATGTTTATTTATATTGAACACAAGTATACTTTCTCAAACAAACTGGAGAAGATAATGATGCTTGCTAAAGTTGGTGAAAGCAGGAGAAGAGGAAGACCAAGAATTAGATGGGTGGATGGAGTTAAAGAAGCAACAGGAATGTGCCTGGAATTCTGAAAGAAATGGCTAGGAACAGATCTGAATGGAGAGCGTATGATCATAGAGTCACCAGGAGTTGAAAACGACTCGATGGAACATAACAACATAACAACAGTACTTTCTCATCGTTATCCTAAGTGAGGACAATGAATTCTGTCTGCATTATATTAAGAAAGATCCACTGCATAATTTCAATGATAATTGTCAGCTCGGTTGTTAGTATATACTTTCTCAAAGCAACAAGTTGCATATTCGAATCTCGCAGTGAGCATGGATGTTTTTGATAACAAACATTTATTGAAGGTACACTTGGGCTGAATTCAGTGGCGGCTCGTGGCTTGAAATTGTGGGGGTGTTGCAACTTTTGAAATATACAATACACACTGTAAGTACAGTGTACACATACGTGTTTGGATAAAATATGAAAATTAGGGTAAAAATTAAAAAATATTGTTTATTATCGATAAAATTATACAGTTTAGTATAATTCAAAATTACTTAAAAATAAAATCCATTATCATAACCACAATAATGTTCTAAAATAAAAACTATAACAAATGTTATGTCTTTAATTGTGATGTCCAAATATTTAAAGAGACGAAGTAAACACGATAAGCACTACGAACACTCTACTGCTGGCGCAAACTGCATATAAACAACAGTGGAACTGCGCGACAGACAGTGCCGCATTACACTAATAGCTCGCATCTCACTATGCAGTGCATATGCTTGCGCGCGTAGCAATATAACACTGTGGTAAACACAGTGCTGCTAGCGTTCTTTGCCCTCCTAAGCGCTACAAGGTGGATTTTTATTTTTTTTTATACAAAATAAGAGAATTGTATAGGATTGTTGATGATAAAATTAAATATTACAAGCAAATATAAATAAATTAATAAATATATTTATGTATCGAGAAAAATTGGGGGTGCTGCAGTTCCGCAGTGCCTATGCACGAGCCGCTCCTGGCTGAATTGTTATGCATTCTGGTCCAAGCAACTATGCTATGAGATTAGTGTGTTATGTGTGTTAAACTGCGTGTGTTCTCCGGCCACTTTGCTTCTTTTTTTTTTTTTTTTAGAGGTAGAGGGAGAATGAAAAACCAAATTTCCTGGAGGAAAACTCTCTGATATCCCCATATGAGACTAGCTAACTGATCTTCGGTTGAAAATCCCTTGTTAAAATTATTTTCGTCTTACACGGGATTCGAACTCAATTCTCTCGTCCTAAGGTCATTGTCGTCACCGAGTGATCTACGACAGCTCGGAAATACGGTGATAAGAATTATGTATTGGACTGATGGGTGATAAATACAAAAAAAAAAAAAAAAATACTACGTAAATGATTTTACAATATCGTATTATTATCTTAATGTTATTTAATTACTGACCTTTATGAAGTCTTACGTTATTTAAGTAATAAGGAATATGGTACTTACGTTTCTTCTCCACAAATACTGCCACCGGACCAAGGAGTAGAAAAATATCGATTTCCTGAACCTACTACTTGTTCTTGAACGCATACTTTCGGACTAGAAAATGAAAAGAAAAAAAAAAAAAAACTTAGCTAGTAAAACTAATAATTTGGAACTTGCAATTTTTTCATTTCTTTTTCATCTTTTCGTTTTGTAAATTTCAGTCAATGTTCTGTGTGTGTGTGGGGGGGGTTAAATCAAACAAAATTAGGACATCCTTTTCCTAGTTATCTCCAAATGCTTCACAATCGGGAAATAAATATAAGTCGTTCTGGAAAAATAGCGTTCCCCCCCCCTTTCCCTAAATATATTATTATTATTTTGAAGTTTGGTGCTTTCGCTTCTCATAATTGCCAGGAACTAGCTAATTTATTTGACCCACTTTTCATTCTTTTTTTTTTTTATTTTTATTGATTTCCGTAAACTATATTAAATCTGCAGTTTCCGGAACAGTAACATATATAGAGGATGTGACATATAATTGCGGGGTTTTTTTAATAGAAGTTATAGTTGCAACTATATTCAATAAAATATAAAAGTATAAAATATTTTAAAAAAATAGCAAAATATAGAATTTTTTTGATAGTTTATAGTTTGCTTTCCCAACCTTTCACTACTAAATATATTAACACGGATATTTATAAATCGTGTATAATTTGGCAAGACGTCAGTAAAAAAAAAAAAAAAAAAAAAAAAAAAAAAAAAAACATAATAAAGAAGTGGTGTAACCCTGAACCAACACTTTCCTTCCTCGGTAAGAGAACTCAGAACAGCATAAATAATATAACTACCAGTCATGCCTTCAAAAAATTCTTTTTTTTTCCCGTAATTAAAAAAAAAATGTGCCATGCTTTAAAGAAGCTCAACAGAAATGTATTTTATTTTAGTATTTTTCTTTGACGTTGGATATCAGTAGTAGTAAATTGACAAATGCTTATAGATTATGTAATGTGTTAAAGCAACGAGTCAAGTACTGAGAAAACAGAATATTTATTTCTGTAAATGTCTAAACACATAAAAACTCAATTGTTATATTCTGTTGATTTTTCCATAATCTGTTTAATTGTCAATATTGCGTCTGCGCACTTCTTGATCTAAAATCTTGTTGCTCTTCATGTAATAGCAGCGATTCATTTATAATTCGTTGAATATGATTTTGTACGATTTTTCAAGCACATTGATAACGCTTTAATTCTTCTATAATTATTTACATCTGTTTTTATCTTATTAAAAAAGACACCGTAATATTTTTGCTCCATTCATATGGTATTTGTTCTTAGAAAACGTTGTTCTAAAATAGTTGAAATAAACTGAAATATGATTTATTTTATTTTTTTCCATATTTTAACAACTCAATCTGCAATTTGTGTATTCTCATGTAAAAATGTTTTCTGTTTATTGTGAAGCTATTTTAAATCATTATCTTTCAAATCTTCAGACAAGTTAAATTTTCTTCTTCATGCAGTTTAATAAATTGTTTTTTTCCCAGCAAAAAATAAATTTCTAATTAATTCCCATATTTTCTTTTGTGTTGCATAAAAGTTGTGTAAAGATTTCCCAGCTTTTATAGTTTTATGTTTACATCAGGGCTGTTATTGTTAAATTATTCTTTTATTCTTCGTTGTTGTAATATTTTCCATTTAATTCTCTTCCGTCCTTAGATGGGTTGAGTCCTCTAATTAGGAGTTTTACACAATTCAATGCAACCAATTTGCTATCCCTCCGCTGCATCCCTCTAAGGGGAACTATTTTATGTCTGTAGATATGCGTGTTCATGGAGACGATTTGCCTGTTTGCGTGATTTCTGGTTTTTAAACTGAAGATGAGTTAGCCGGTTGACACTGGCTGCCTCATCTTCAGTTTAAAAATCCTGATAAAAGTTATTCACATTCCAGATGGCATTCGAACCCAGATCTTTCCAACTAAAGGGTACTGACTGATCTACAAAAGCTAGTGATAATATTTTAAAGCGATTTTCTTTATGTTAGTAGAATGTGTTATTGTTTCTCAATTCATTGTTTGTACCACACTCTAATAATTGAATTTTATTTTTTTTCTGATCTGACATTTCAAGTTCGTATCGCATCGTTTCCAAGGTTACCATCTCCTTGTCCGATCCGTCGATTTCGTATTGTTAATCCGGTTGGAATTTCCATTGTTTCCTCGGGCAAGTTAATTTTGCATTTTGGACAGTCAGCTAACCTACTTTCTCGATGCCTCCTGCGTTGACTTGGCATGGTGATATGGCCTTCATGCTTATATTGTCCTTTTGATAGTATACACTTACCGACATGCTTCGCCCACATGGCCGTTCACCCTCTCCACGCTGAGGTACAGGAAGGATTAAAGAGAAAGGAGAATTAACATTCTCAACCATTAAAACAATAATGTCACGCAAACAACTGCTCCTAAATTGCACCCAACCTCCTGTTTCTCCGGTAATTGACTCACTTTTTTTACACACACACACACACACACACACACACACACACACACACATATATATATATATATATATATATATATATTTTTTTTTTTTTTTTTTTTTTTAAATAGATATTTAATGACTTTAAACCGAGAGAAAATATTAAGTTTTAATGAGAATGATGCAACTAGTTTCAGCCTTTTACAACCTTCATCAGGTATCCACTAAAGGTAGAACACAATAATAAAAATTGAAGTTACAAAAAACTGAGAATTACAGGCAAAAAATGCAATACATAATTGACATAAAAAATGTTGTATTTTTCAAGTTGTTCTATCCAACCCGCCATTGTCTGTTGCATGCGTGCTTGTAGGTTCTCGAGAACGCCAGTATTGAATAACTGCAGTATGGGTCTCAGGAATGTTGTAACTTAAATTGCTGTTCAAATGTTCAGGATTAAGGAGGATTTCCCTGGATTCCACGATTTTCCTTTCAAACTCATCACTGCAGCGAAAAATGTTTTCGGATTTATCCCAGCAAATTGAGTGACTTTGTAGATCATCGTGAGGATTGTTTGAGAAAAGAACATGACCGGATAGCGCCGATGCATGTGATCTTTTATAGGAGATGTCTCTCTTATGTTCTTCTATACGTAGTTCAATAGATTTCTTAGTCTGTCCAAAGTAAGGAATATTACAATCGCACCATAATTTGTATACACCTGGATATTTTAGGTTCTGATGGCTTATAAGAGAACGGATTTTAGGTAGTGTAGTGAAAAACGTCCTGATGTTGTATTTTTTAAGGACTTTAGCCAATATTTGGAGACTGAACTAATGTATGGGACGGAGATGCTACCTTTAAAATTCCTAGTTTCTGTAGTATACACTGCCTAAGATCCAGAAGAAATTTCTTAATCGTTTTTTCAGAATATCCATTTTGTTTAAAGATCAGAGAAAGGTGATTAATTTCTTTTTGGAGCTCATCTGGTTCATTTAAAAGAGAGCGTGCTCTGTGTCCTAAGGTAGAGATAGTTCCGAGCTTTTGTGGTGGAAAGTGATGAGATTGACAGTGCAAATATCTATTAGTATGAGTAGGTTTTCTGTATATAGAGATTTTAAATCTATCAGAGCATCGTGTAAGAATTACATCCAGGAATGGAAGGAGTTATTTCGTTCTAGTTCGGCAGTAATTTTTTTAGAATGCTGGTTGTTAAGATGATGAAGAAAATCCATGAGAGATGTGTGCCCGTGACTCCATATAATGAAAATGTCGTCAACATAACGTTTCCAAAGTTTCGGCTGAAGTGAGAAGGATGATATGGCTTTCGTTTCAAAATCTTCAAGGAAAATGTTTGCTAGAACCGGGGATAAAGGGTTGCCCATTGCTAGGCCTTGGTTCTGTTTGTAAATGGATTCCCTATATTTGAAGTAGCCAGATTGAATACAATGCTTTAATAAAGCAAATATCTTTTTTGACAATTTGTTCTTTAATAATGTTAATACTTCCTAAGTAGGGACGCTAATAAATAATGAGATAATGTCAAAACTTGCTATGATATCATTTTCGCTGATGGAAATATTTTTGATATGAGAAACGAAATCTGTGGTGTTTTTGATGAACGATGATGATTTATTGGAGAAACACTTGAGGTATTCCGCAAGATGTTTAGAAAGCTTATAAGTAGGACCATCAATACCTTCCACACTTGGGCGAAGAGGGGTGTTTTCCTTGTGGATCTTCGGAACTCCATAAATGCGTGGTATAGGAGAATGTAGAGAACATAAAGCAAGGCGAATATTGTGAGAAAGTTCACTTGTAGTCTTTAACAGATTGTTTGTGCGGTTTTGTAGTTCTCTTGTTGGATCATCCTGATAAATTGAATATATAATGTTGTCTTCAAGCAATTGAAGCATTTTATTGTGGTAATCTTCAGAGTTGAGGGCGACTGGCATTGCCTTTATCTGCAGGTAAAATAATGATGTTTTGTTCTTTTTAAGATTCTTTAAGGCTTGTCTTTCGGCAGGTGAGAGATTATCTGTTGGAGGTTTAACATTATTGATAATGAAGATGGATTCAATATGGAAAAGTTTTGCCAAATGATTAGGAATAAGTGAACTGGCTTTTTCTATTTTAGTAAGTAGAGATTCTTTTGGAATAAACTTTGGTGAGGGAATGGAATTCAGACCTTTGTTTAGAATATCTTTTTATACCTGATGAAGGCTGTAAAAGGCTGAAACTAGTTGCATCATTCTTAATAAAACTTAATATTTTATCTCATTTTAAATTTTAAAGTCATTAAATATCTATTTTTAAAATGTAAAAAAAAAATATATATATATATATATATGTGTGTGTGTGTGTGTGTGTGTATTCCTAAGCTTCTACTCAGTTGTTATGGTATAACAACTGAGTAGAAGCTTAGGAATACACACACACACACACACACACACACACACACACACACACACACACACACATATACTGTATATATATTTTTTTTTTTTTTTTTTTTTTTTTTGAGATATCACTTATTTTTTCGTAGTAAGTAAAAGTGATGATGAAAAAGATGAAAGATTCTATTTAAATCTGACAAACTTGATCATTTAATTTTAATATTAAAAATATGAAGATAAACATGAATAAATATTTTAGTAATTTAATATCCATTTTTGTCTTTCGTGTAAGCTCAAATATTTTCGGACAAACTCTAAAAATATGTGGGGTCTACATTGAAGCAATAAAACAAAAGCGATTATTAGATTACTAACATATTTATTAATCTTTATCTGATTTTATATTAAAATTTAAGCGATTACGTTTGTCAAACGTCAACACTATCCTTATTGCTACCGGAAGTGGTACTGTTCTCTTTCTTTCTCTCTTTCAAATTTTGGCATCACAAACATGCTTCTAAAAATTATTTCGGCATAAATATTTCTCTTTATATTTAATGGACACATGACATATACTATTAAGTATTAAATCAAATTAGGCATGTAAGTTTTTTTTTTCTAGCCCCGAATTTCCATCTTCAAGTTTTGTAACTCACATATTAAACAAATGATGGGAACGTGACTGAACTCGAGAACATGATACGACAAAGCGTTATATCTGTAAATTCAGTATGATAGAAAACTCAATTTGTTTATTTCGGAAAGTTAAAAAAAAAATGCAAGGCAGAGACAAGAAAATATCCGTGTTTTGAAAATTGAAGGCCTTTATTTGTTGTGTTGTAAAGTCCCCTTTTGTCACTTACCTGTTAACTTTGCTCCAATTAAAAGGACTTGTCCAGTGCACTATTTACGCATTGATAACATAAACAACTGCCAATTGCGCCAAATAATTTTGAAACATTCAATACAATAATTTCAATTTCACACAGTAATTTTAAAATTATTATAATTATGTAATAAATGCTAAAATAATAAATTTTTAACTCTTATTATGTCATAATGCATAATTGTTATATTTGTAGAGGAGAGAGAGGCCAAAGAAAGCGTTCCTGAAAATGTTAATCCATTTTTTTAAATTTTAAATTAAAATCGATGCCACGGCAACCGATTACTTCGAACGATCACAGACTTCATAATCATCAAATTCCTGCCATGTACCCTCAAGGGGTGTTACAGGATACGATAGTACTACATGAAAAATTTACATCATTATTAACTTCCTATCTACAATTTTCCTCCAAATCAGTCTGTTACTTGTCAAGACTCCAACATTATCAGATCTTATGTTTCTATCGTCTAAGGCACTTTGTACCGTATCAATCCACCTATATCTTGGTCTTCCTCTGGGTCGTTTTCCTGCCAACCTGGTAGAGAACACTTGTTTTGCTAATCTTTCCTCGCCTTTCTGTTTAAGTGACCATACCACCTGAGATTAGCTCTGCTAACGCATTCCTGGATGCTGACAATGTCAAGTTCTTTCCTAATATCCTAGTTTTTAATATGATATTGCCATTGATGCCATCTATTCACGCCTCTAATCTTTCTCAGGACTCTCATATCTGTTGTCTCTAGTCTTTGGTCAAGTGTCTTACTTCTGACCCAGCTCTCAGATCCATAAGTTAAAACTGGTTTGAACACTGTCTTGCATACAGCTAATTTAGTGTTCCGACTAATTTCTCTCTTATTCCATATGAATTTATTCAATTGACTTCCCACCATACCAGCTTTGCTGATTCTGTTGTCTATTTCTATATTTAATTTATCATCTTGTAAAAATCGTGCCTAAGTAGCTGAAATGTTTCACTTGTTCCACAGGTTCTCCATTCACAACACAGTTGATATTTTCAATGATTCTGCCTATTTTCATTGTCTTTGTCTTTTTATTGCTGACCTTCATACCATGTCTATTACAACAGCTATTCAATTTAGTCAGAGAATCTTGCAGACTTGTAGCAGATTTATTTAGAAGTATAACATCATCCGCATAAAGCAAAGAGCTGACATTAACATCTCCAATTTTGATATCAGGTTTAATACCACATTCCTTCATAATGTGATCCATATAGATAATGAATAACAGAGGGGATAATGTACATCCTTGTCTCACACCAGATTTAACATTAAACCATCTTCCTGTACTTCCTTCAATTCTAACTGCTGACTTACAATTCAAATAAACACTAAGTATTGCTTGATATCAGGGACCCGCCAGTAGTGGTCGACGCCTGTGTGCAAAACTTTAGTTGGCGCCCCTATTTCCCCCTCCAATAAAAAATCACTTTAAAAAAACGTTTTTTGTTGGCGCTTTTACTATCCTGGCGCCTGTGTGCGTCGCACACATTGCACATATGGCCGGCGTCCCTGAATATAATGCCCCATTGACACCATATAACTGTAGCATATTGAATAGCTTCTCTCTTGGCACCTTGTCATATACCTTTTCCAGATCCACAAAACTTAAATACAGATCTTTGTTATATTCCCATTATTTCTCAACTATTTGTCATAAAGTGAAGATCTGATCCTGATAGACTCTATTTGGTCTGAATCCAGCTTCTTCACCAATCTTTTCTTCCACAATTCTTCTCAACCGTTTCTCAAGTATACTGGCATAAATCTTGCCCGGAACACTCAGTAGGGAAATACTGTACCTCTGCAATTCTCACATTCAGATTTATTTTCCTTTTTATATATGGGTACTATGAGAACTCTATTCCGATTATCGTGAATTCGTCCCTCTGTCCACACCTTCTGAATTATGCAGTGCAGACACTGTAATACTTTTATACCACCATTCCTTTCTACATTTCAAACCTTTGATGACTTTTTCTACTTCAAGTATGGATGGGGTGTATTCCTGACTGTATGCCTGTTGAGTGTTTTTTACCACTGTGCTATCACTGCTTGTTTCATTTAGCAATTTTTCGAAGTACCTACTTCAAGGATATCTTTTTCTCCCGTTTTCATGACACCTTTATCATCTCTAACTCCTTTTACAGCACTCTTTCCTCCATTTCTAAACTTCTTAAATAACCTTCAGAATATCTTAATTATTCTGGACATAATTGATGAACATAGAAAATAAATATCACCTTCTTGATATTTATTTTCTATGTTCTTGCCAAAGTCCTCCCATGACTTTTGTTTAGCTAGTTTTACACACTGTTTCGCTTTCTTACATTTGTCTCTGTATTCTCTAAGAGCACAAGCTGACTTATTTGCCAGGAACGTTTGATATGCTTTCTTCTTTTTTTTTTTTTCACTTCCTCCTTAACTTCCTGTGTCCACCATGGAGTTCTGATTTTTCTATCCTTGCAGACAGTCTCGCCACATCTCTCTCTGACTGAACCAATTAGGGTTTTCTTCAAGGCTTGCCACTTAATCTCCAAGTTTTGGTTCCTGTTCTCAAACTCTTTCATTTTTGATTCAATAATCTTTGTGTATTTTATTCTACAGTTCACATCTGAGAGCTGCTCAACTTTCATTCGCTTTAAAACATTCTTACATGTTATTCTTTTCAATATGAAATTCAATTTTATCCTGCTCAAGACTAAACAGTGATCGCTTCCAATTTCAAATCCTCTGAACACTCTGGTGTCCTGCACCAGGAAGAAAACATCACTATCAGCAATAACATAGTCAATGAGACCTCTTATTCCTTGCATCTTCTCTCCATGTGAATTTGTGCACATTTTTATGTTGGAACATGGTGTTAGTAATAACCAGTCCATGGCCTGAGCAGTAATCCCACAGGTATTTGCCATTATTATTAGCTTTGCTCTTTTCTCCAAAGTTTCCCAAAATATTTTTGTATGTCTGACAATCATTTCCTACTCTTCTATTTAGATCCCAAACAAGGATTACATTTTCCTTTTTCATTGTGTCAGTTGCTTTCTCTAAAGCCTCAAAATTCCTCCACATCTACCTTAATATAACCTTCTGTGCGACCATAGGCACAAATGAGTCTAATTGCCCAGTTCCCCATTCTGATATTTGCCCAGATCACTCTACTCGAGACTGCCTGCCTTTCAAGAAGATTAGCCTCCTATTTAGTGTTCAATACTATGGCTACTCCTTTCTCAGCTAGCTGCATTTCTTTGCCATTCAGGCTTCTTATGTTGATAGTACCGATCTTTAACTCTGGTGATGTTGAGTTGGGATGTGTTTTCAAATTTGTTCCAGTAGCTGACTTTTCGCTGTTTGCCCTGGTTCCCTGGCGAAAACAACGAGGCCTTGTTTAACTGGGTGACATCCCAGCCAGCATTAAAATTTGTATTTTGGTTTAAGCCAATAAGAATAAAATTTGGTCGGCTAAATCCCAAATTGCCAGCCTATCCTCGTTCGTTCAGTATCCAGGCAGATACCCAACAGGGTGCACCAAGAGGTGAGGATTGGACATTAGGTGAGAAGCTCTGGTCTGTTCTCTGCATTTTAAATGCGGAGGTCTCTTCTCAGTTATACAGCTTTGACCCTTAAGTACCCCAATGATCACAGAGGAGACTGAAAATATTTTTGAACAAACGTCCTTTCATCGAACCTCATTTTGTATATCGCAATATTTATATTTATTTAAAATGAACTTACCCTTGCTTTCGAGATAATTCTTCCCACCATTTGCAATCGAGTAACTGAAAAAAGGCGATAAATAAAATACTACGACCTAATTGCCTCATCGTTTCAATTACGGACCCTTTCCTGGAAGCAGTGCCTGCAAAATAACACAGAATCATATTAGAAGGATGAATCTACACAGGGGTTGGCCAAATTTAAGGTCTATTTTAAGACATAAATATTGTATAAATCATGAAACCTTAATTCAAGTATTATAAAGAATTAAAAAAAAAAACGAAAATTCAAGTAATAAAATATTATTTCAACAAATTCCTAATTCCTTCGATTACGGTTTTGCAGTTAACGAAAAATAATAATTATAATTAAAAAAAAAATAATAATAAATTTCATCGCAGGCGGGAGATCACACTCACACAGTCCATCATACCGCTCTTAAATACGTTTTCGCACTCACATACTCTCGGACAATGCATTCCAATTATTCACCACTCTCCATGCAAAACACCTGTTCCTCACCCTCTTGCGCACACTCTCCTTATAACAGTTTCCAGGGATGACCTCATGTTCTCTCCTTATCTTCACCCATTCTATTAAAACCTCTTCCGCATTAATCTCGTAAAGACCCCTTAGCAACTCAAATGTTTTAATCATATCTCTCCTCCTCCTCCTTCTTCCAGTTTCTGCAAATTGCATTTCCTCAATCTGTCCTCAGTTGTATTTCCTCATATTCAACATTCCAGAAACCATCTTATTCAATCGTTTCTGTACCCTTTCCTATATCTCTTCATCCTTTTAAAAACCAACTCTGTGCGCAGTAATCTAGATGTGGCCTGATCAAAGTCATATACAATGGAACCATAACACTTACTTCTACACGCCAGTATCCTCTGCATCATTTTCCTAATCCGTTGTGCTGTCCCCATAATTTTAGCAGTGTCCCTGAAAATTTTAAGTCCTTGTCCACGATCAGGATATTTCCCCCGATTGTGTACTCTACATCCCATCTCTGCTTCCCAAATTTTAAAACCTTACACTTTGCAACATTGAATTGATAATACTACTCAATTTTCTCTTCAGCCAGCGCATTCAAGTCCTCTTGCAAAGCATCCTCTCTACTGCTTATAGTTCTCCTAACTTTGCATCGTTTGCAAACAACTGCATATCACTATTCGAACCTCTCTCGATATCATTAATATACAAGTTTAACAGTTGGCCTCAAAACAGACCACCTGGGCACACTACTAGTGACTTTTTTCTTCTTGGATATCGCTCCTCCATAGACAACTTCCTAATATCTTAGACATCCAATCTTCAATTCAGCGCATTAATGTGTTTATCTAACCCTATCCGTTCTAATTTAATTACCAGCTTATCATATGACAATCTATCAAAAGCCTTTGCAAAATCTAAATATACAGCTGTGTACGTATTACCCTTATCCCAGTGGTGTAGCTAGAGCTTTTGCTGCCCGGGCGGTCCCTGAATTTGTCGCCCCTCTCAATGCACACCAAAAATACTACAAAAAGTCAAAACGACGTATAGGGAAATAAATTAAAACACTATGTTTATTTTTGAAGTAAAACTTTAATTTCAGCATTCTAAAATGTTATTTTTCTTGCTTTTCTGTTAGCAACAACGTCGATGACATTGGCGAAGTCTATATCATAGTAATTTTGGTAATTCTTAATCAATTTTATTTAGAAAAACCTCTCTCACCACTAGCAACACTTACAGCAATTGTGAGGAAAATTCGCTGTAGTATTACAATATTTGGAAATGAGTTCTCGAGACTGTATTTTAGAATTAACTGAAAAAGTTCAAAAAGGTTCAAAGTGTTGCTCACGGCGGAATGCCCCCTCCGCTCCTCCCTAGCTACGCCTCTGCCTTATCCACTGCATCTGTCACCTTGTTATAATAAGTAAGCAGACTGCTAAAACAAGAGCCTCCTTTATTATAAATAAGGTTAAAGAATTCCGCTATTTGAAGACTGAAAACTATAACTGCTAAACCACCAAAAATTCAGAAGCAAATCAACCTGTTATGCAAGAGATAACGTGCACAGTTTGCGATGAAGCACAAGTATTATACTGTAATTGCAAGCTGTTATATTGTTCATTTTCCAAATAAGTATTCAATGGCTTTAAATCGGGATCTAAATAAGTTTAGCTAATTGTAAGTGTTCATAAAAAATATAAACACGAGTTATTATATAAGTTTAAAGAATTTCATGTAATATTAAATTATACAATAGTGGGTAATGCATGCTATTGAATCAGAAAAGTAAACCTTATACTTACCGAAGTGCTTGTCAACCGAAAGACTGCGACAAATTCAACTTGCACGTGTCGTTTTAACAGAGCCGATATTAAACAGTCATTATGTGGGCGGAATTCCAGGGTGAAGGTTAGGGCAGTTTTTGACTGTTTCATCCAGACAGCAATAACTTACTCAGATGTGTTAATAAATACTGAAATCGTCCTTGGACTGAATAAAATAATTAATATTAATGATCTAAAAAAAGAAAAGTTTCATTCAAGTGTTTTTGGAAATAATTAAGGGTTGATAGGATTTAAAATATTAATTTATTTTACTTAACTTACTTTTACTGAATTACAACGGATGTAATTTTATCCGTTCTTCAAGGATTTTCTTTGGAAGTTTTCTGATTATGAATTTTGTAGAAATTCAGATTAATGCTCTTGGCATATCTTGTGTCAATCCCGGATTTTTTTTAAAGCCTTTATTTCTCATTCTTTGTAGTTTATCCATTTTTTTATCATATTTTGATCTTTGTATATACGCATTTTTTGCGCACAACGCTATTTTTTGCTTATCTTAAAGAAAAAAAAAATTATTGACGACAATCTATTTTTTCGATTTTTGTTATTATTTCTTGTAGTATCTTCGTATCTTCATATCTTCATATCTTCAGTATGAAAATAGGAAGATTATTATCTAGTTTATCTTTACTTACACAGAAAATTACGTTATATGATAAAGTTGCAGATTAATTAATTATGAAATTTGTACCTATTTTTATTTATTGTTATTCTTTTCTTTTGGGAGATTACTGTTATTCATGAACAACTCGAATTTCACAAGGGATATTGACTACCTTTCTTAATTCATGTGATTAAATTGTTAAATGTATTTAAGAGGCGTGCAGAATTGAAAATTATAATTCCTCTCTATAAACATTATTGAACTGTGTTGAAGTCATCTGCCTTCCATTTAGGGACCTCTACTGCAGATCAATGATTAGACATCACCTTCACCTGAACGCTGAAATTCAACTTCCAAATACGCATACACAACAGCAAAAAAATTATAAAGTTGATTGATTATTATATGAACATGAGTAATTTATATCTGTAAATTACTCATGTTCTCATGCCGATCTGTATGTTTTGCAGAATTTCACTCTGCCAATTCTCCTATAACAGTGGTGTTCAACCTTTTTTACTACGCGAGATACTTTTCTATAAAAAGTTATTCGGCGATCTACTCTCTTATATAGATCACGTTTCCCCAACCTGATATCTGATTATGCACAAATAAACAACTAAAAATAAAAAAATAAAAAAATACACAACTGAAAACTCTATTTGTGTATTTAATAATTTATTTATCACTTTTAATTATTTTAATACAAAAAAAAATAAAAATAAAAATATATTGGAAGAAAATATTTATTTCTCTATTTTGGAAAACCAAAGCTAGAAAAAACAACAGATTGATTACAAACTCACAAGTTACAGGAAATGCTGGTTGATTAAAAAAAAAAAAAGTTAATGAGAAATTTGGCATTGTTTGGACCTCGCAATATTTTCATAGTGAAGTTGATATGAAGAAGTGGCCAATCGCAGACAATTATCCAAATAATTATTTGTAATTTGGTTTCTTAACTGATTTTTTATGACGGTCATATTTGAAAAAGCAGATTCTGACAAGTATGTCGATCCGAAACACGACAGAATTTTTCGCGCAATATCAGTTAATATTGGGAATTTTTCATGTGCATACTTCCAAATGACTTCATTGTTTATTGATTTTAAATGTAAACTATTCTGAATGTTTATTATCTCAAGTTCTACTTCAGCTTGGTTTATATCAAACAGCCCACAATTTTATTTGAAATTTCTGTGATGTTCAAGTTTTCTGGAAATGGATTATTGATAAAAGATACAATCATTTCAGTATTATTAAAATCTTTAAATCTTGAATTTATTTCTTCCTCAACTAATTCTATTTCACGAATAAATTCTTTTAAATCATAGCGAAGCATTTCTTGATTTTGTTCAAAAAATTTTAATAAATATGGGAGATATCTAAATTCACGGTCATTTGTATTTTTCTTTAATAAAAGAAGTATTTAAATTATACATTTTTGGTCGTTTTATAATCGAAATACAATTTTATTAATACAGACCAGTATTTTACAATAAAAACATTTATTCAAACCTACCAGTTTCGTCAGCAAACTGTTTGGCTTTTTCAAGGCATTACGGAGATATGAAAGTTAGTAAATGCAAATTAAAAGGAACATAAAAAATGTTGTAATCCAAACTAATATCTATGGTTACACGTTTCGCGTGACAGAGATGACTTATTGTTCTTATTCATTATCACGCATGCGTGTTTGTTGTAGACTTGTAATGTGATTACTGGCTAGCTGTAGTTCAGATTGATTGAGAGAGAGGATCAAGTTTTTCCACGAACTGTTTAGAATTACACCCTGATTTCTGTTGAGGTTTCCACCGGTTATTAGTACTATTGTGGCTTCCTTAAATAAACGATGTCTGTAGTCGTCATCGAGATATGGCATGGAGCTGTTTTGCCAATCTATCGTGTGGTTAGACGTGCAGAAATGATGTGCTAAGACGGAAGAGATGCTTCTGTTGTGGTTTACATCACCAACATGTTCTTTTTGTCTAATTTCTAAACTTCGTGAAGTTTGTCCAATGTACGCAAGATCACAGGAGCAGGGAATGTAATATACTCCTGGATATTTGTAGAACGGAACTTTATCTTTTGGAGATCCTAAAACTTGTCTGATGTTGGTGGTTGGTTTGAAGACCACTCTGATGTTGTGGGCTCTTAGTATTCTTGCTATTTGATAAGAAATTGACTTGATGAAAGGTATCACTACAGTAGAAATGTGCTGACGGTGGGATTCTTCTTTTCTGGGGTTGTCATTGTATAGATATTTTTTGATTATGTTTTGAGGATATCCATTTTGTGATAATGTGTTAGCTATTAGTGAGAGTTCATTCTGTGTATCCTCCTCTTCTGATATAAACTTTTTGGCTCTATGTGGATAATACTCAGTTTGTGTGACTTGTGATGGTTTGAAGTATAGTGAAGATATCTTCAAGTATCTGTGGGCTTTCGGTAAATGGATAATTTGACACTGTTAGGTTGTTTTTTTTATCAAGATATCTAAAAAATGCAGTTGGTTGTTGTTTTCTACTTCCAGAGTGAATTTTATCTTGCTTTGTATTGAGTTGATTTTATCCACAAACGATTTTAGGTTGTCTAAGCTGTCTTGCCATATGATGAATATATCATCCACATATCTCCACCATGTAGATGGTCTCGGAGAGATTGCAGAGAGAATTTCTTTTTCAAGTTTTTCCATGAAAAGGTCTGCACAAGATGGTGATAGTGGGCTTCCCATTGCTAGGCTTTCTAATTGTTGGTATATGTGGAGTCCTATAATGTTTTAATTTAATTACTCACACAATAACATCTTATATTTTATCTCCAAATTCATGAACCTTCTGCAAACAAGGTAACACTGGCTTATCGGTAGCAGTTGAACATCTTTTATGCAGCCGAAGAAATAGTTATTGATGTTGAGTAAAGCTTTTATTGAGGTGGCAGTTCCACTGAAACCATCATGATCCTGATTTAAACAAAATTAAAAAAATACAACCAATAAATGGTGATAAGCGAGTCAACCTGCAACGAATTACTTTAATGTAATTCAAGGAATCATTGAATAAATCACTTCTGCGGAGGTGAGAGGTTTGAAGTTTCAGAAGAAAAGAGTGCAAAAATAGTAGAGAGAGAGAGAGAGAGAGAGAGAGAGAAAACAGGGATAGAAAATAAAATTTTATTTTATTGGAAAAACAGAATTCTTAATATGAAGCTATGTAGACTGAAAGTGGAGCTTTTACAATCTGCAGTATTAGGGGGAAAGAATGAGGGCGTTATCATCGAAGGTCGAATAAGACTTTACATAGCAAGGAAGTGGTGAACATATTAATGGTGGAGGACTTTAAACAGAAATACAATAGACAGTTTTCGAGATAGAACACCTCCTATGATCTCTACAGTGCTGTATTATGTTACAAACTTTGGAAAGTTATCTGAAACTGTCAACAGACTTTCTGAAGATGATAGCGTCCTCCTTGATATGAATTTTGACGCATTGTGTTCATAGAAAGCGAGTAGCGATGTGTCCTTCATTACCACCTGTTTTTCAAACATTTTGTCTGTAGTAATTCCTGATAAAAAAAAAAAAAACGATTAGCAAAAGTCTTATCTTGAACGAATTACAAGTTAATTGCTACTTAGAGAACTTAGTAAAGTAATGAATGATGGAAAATCAATTGTATCTGAAGTAGAATAACTGATTGTAGCATTATTTCAAATGCAGTCAGTGAAATGGTATTCTTTTGATCTCGAAAAGAGTTTCATAGAAAGAAAGGTTGCTTACAAAAAAAGATACAAAAAAGTCACGTGAAAAAAAAGTGATGCATGCTTTGGTACACACCATCCACTTAAATATAACAAACTGCATTTGGAATTTGTATCCATTAGACATAATTTTGTAAATCTTTACTGCTTTTATTTGTCCGCTGCATTTCAGTTTTAACTACTTGATTCTGCCATTAATCGATTTGTTCAGATTGTAGGGAAACAGTACCCAGTAAAAGTATTAATTCGCCGTCCTAATTAGCGTGTGCATAGTCCTTTCGCCCGTTCTTCGATCAATAGGTCATGGGTTGTAAAATCATCTCTTGGATATTTATGTTTATGAAGGTCTTTACATGGCAGATCGTTTTCCGAAAAAGTTCTCTAGAATAGAGTTTCTACTTAACAATACTCCCTCCCACCCCCCACCACCATCCTTATTGACGGCCTGAGGTGGTTTGAAACAGCTCTAGAGTAATGTTTCCTGATTAAGAATGACTGATTATTAGCCCACCACTGTATTAATGTATAATCGGTTTACAATCTTTCGTTGATGGGTGTGATTCACATGAAACTAAATAATCAGAACGCCCAGATATCTGTCCATATTATGATGGGTTATTTAGTTGGACGCGATACTATTATCTCTCTCCATAACAGGCAAGATAATGATATTCTGTCTATAATGAAGAAGAAAAAAAAAACTCTACTATCTTCATCTAAGACTAGCTAACGTCACTTTTCCTGTAAATGACTTGATTAGTTTGCTCTTAATCGCAGATGGGGTTTAAGATTTTTCCCATGCAAGTGACGAGTAGCGAAACAATCCAACCTTGAGGCACGTCTTTATATTTTTTGATCTCCTAATTAACTATGATTATGTATTTTATGGCTAAATAAAATCAGCAACTCTTTCGTTATTAACATTATTCATTGCATTGCATGCAATCCATTACTAAATTCATTACATTGCGATGAATTTAATAACAGATTTTGAGCATTAGAGTGTAAAATGGTTAGTGTGCATGGATAGAATATAAATGGAAAGCGAAATCAGTGACTAAGCGCATTTGATTTCGAAAATCGAAATTTTTAATAGCTCAGGATGCATGTGTTTAAGACCACTCCGACATCACACTGGCGTCAAAATGAACTGAACCTCGTGATAATCATAAATCATATAATAAATTATCTTTAAGGGGAACCAAACAACGATATATATATATATATATATATATATATATTAATATTCCGAGTTGAAGGTGGGAGAAAAAATAGCGATGAAAAGCGTTCGTTGGCAATAGTTGTCTCCGTTCACATGTGGACGGTTTCGTTATACATCGGAAAACAACAAAGTTATAATTTACGATTGCTCAGCAGAAACTTATGGGTCGCGTGGTCATTTGGATTGTAGCGCGAAGGTCCTACCCATGGTACAAATTGTGCTACGGGTTACTATCCATTCTCTGACTGGGACAGTCATAAAAAAACCAACCAAGAGAGAAAGACAGAAAGAAATAGGATGGGTGCGCTCACGGCTGATTTGTCTATTTCAGTGATGGCGAACCTTTTTACTCAGGTGTGCCAAACATCTTTTTTTTTTTTAAATATTGGCGTTGTTGATGTGCCACTTGCATACATGCATTATAAATTTAACTACATAATCATAAATGGTGACTTATACATATCATATTAGTCTGTTTATTTAATAGGACATTGATATAAAATCTATGAATTCATATTATACAATTAATTTAATAAAGTGAAATTACAAACTTACATTACATTTAATGTAAGTTTGTAATTTCTATTACAAACTTACATTAAATGACTTTTCTGTTGCTGAGTGCTGGTAGAAAGTTGCTTTATAGAAGGGCTATAGTGTGTACATTAGGCTATTCCATACGCTTAGAATTTCACAATCTGAATTTTTACACGCGGTATCATGCAGACATTCCCGCTCAAGTTCTTCTAATTCATTTCTAAGAGCGTTAAATCTTCTTTTCCAGATAGGATTACATTGGAAGTCGGCTAGTTGCATTTCTAGATCTTTTAAATTCAACTTCTCAAAGCCATCTAATTTAAGATCCATGAATTCTGTTTCATCAGGATACTTTATGAATTGGATTGTTTGTTCCAACATTCGAAATTGCTCAAATCTAGAAGAAAACTGCTCAGTTTTCTTCTAGATTTGATTCTAAATCGTGTAAGATCGCTCTCAAAGCCAAAACCTACGTTCGCCGTAACTGAGAGCGATCTTACACGATTTATCGCAGTTTTTTCATCAGAATACCAATATTTTTCAACATCCAAGGTATGTCACCTGACACCCTCAAGTGTGTCAGTGCTGATACGTGTGTCATAGGTTCGTCATCACTGGTCTATTTATTCAGCAGTGAGTTTCTCGCAACTCCATCTTGTGGTATTAGTTTTTCAACTAATATCATAAAAGTGCGTTTTACTTAAACTGCACGTTAATATTCTTGGGATCTTATTTGCCTTACGTATCTGAGTTCTCTCCTCTCTAGAAAGATTTTTATTTTTTATTTAATTTTTTTTTAATAGTAATGTTATTATCTTCATTAAGAAAAATCTCTTCTAACCGACAACTTCCATGAATGACAAGTCTGAAAATATGGCACCCCGTTGTTTAACTTTCTTGCACTGTCTTCGATGAAAACTTTTGATTGAGCAGTAGGCAACCGAGTAAATAATAACAGAAAGCGCTCATGAAATAATTAAAAAAAAAAAAGAGTATTATATGTTACTGTACGGTTATTTATTATCTTAAAATGAATGCTGACATCGATTTTAATTAAAATATTACACAATTATTGAGCTCCTTTTTTCTTCTTCTTTATATTGCCATATATAAAACCAAACGAATGGATGTATTTATGCATAATTAACACGATCATCTGATTTTCGCACAACTTTGTTCGTTATATTCCAATATACTATTTTTTTTTACTAATATCTTAATTCTAAAAAATTAATTATACTTTAAAAGGCAATAAATTTCATTGTTTTCTTGTTGTTAGTTATTTCATTAACTGCAAAAGAACGTGTAAAAATAGTTTGCGAATCACAAAATGAAAGTTCTCGGCTATAAAATGAAGTTATCAACAATCTGTAGTGTATGGTGTGGTGGTAGTGCATTATGGGTATCCCCCACAGTTTAATAACATGAAAATAGTTATTATTAGGGATTGAAAAACAATTCGATAATAGATATATTTGCACTCTGCAACACATCTCTTTATTCGTTTTTCTTAAGAGTAGATTCACTGCTTTTGGCAACCACGTTTAAAAATACGTTCAACTGCTTTCACTGAAGGCCAACGACATCACCATATGTTTAACATCACATCCTGTCATGCCTTCTTAGTACGTGACCTTACTCGAAAGTGTAGGTCACTTGAAAACACGTACTTCAAAATTTGAGTGCCGAGAAGCATGTGCATATACTTGTCGGCTTTCTCCAAAACAAAAAGACAGGTTTTATTACACCTTCCAAGTACAACATACAATAATGTGGAGCGTTTTACATTTATTATTGATCAAAAGAAAATGATAGCTATCCAATCATTAAAAAAAAAAAAAACATTTACTTTTACTTTTGATTCATTTGTATTATATAGCCTTCTTAAATTCCAATGGAAGCTTAACAGTCATCAGGTATAAGTTCAAAATATAAACTGAGGTTCCATTGTGTATATCTGCCATTTCCTTTGCAATACTACTTTTTAAGCTATTCTAACACTTCTAATTTCATTTTAAGAAATTATAAAAAAAACATAAAGTTATAATTTCTTTTAACGCCCTGATTTGGCTAATGTTGCATTTAATTGTTCTTAAGATGGTTTGAAGTATTTGTTGAATTCATCTGCTAAGCTTTTGCCTCCATTTCAGTCTGTAGTCGCCATTAATATCTTTCTAAGAAGAGTTGACTCTCATATGTTTGCCTGTTAAACTATTTACCAACTTCCATTACTTTTTTTGTAATTACCTTGAAAATGTTTTTAAAATTTTCCTTCTTTAATTTATAATATACTGGATTTCTATATTATCCGAAGCTGTATTCATAAATTAATGATTATGTGGACATCTAATCTCTGAGTTTTATGCTGCGTGTTTTCAGGTTAACTCCAGGCTTTACAGCTTTTGCTTTGTTTCCTTATATAAGTTTAGTTACATTTCCACTTTTCTGTGTGTTTGATAGCTCAATGAATGTATAATATGAATGATCAGCTTTAGTTTCTGTTTTTATTTCTTCTTGAAAGTTTATGTTACAGTTTTAAACTAATTTTAAAGTAAAGGATACTTGCTTCTTTTCAAGTCATGTTCGCAAATTACTTTAAACAGCTATTGGTAAGTCATCCGTGACTCTCTTATTTAAAGCTGCTGATTCTTTATTTTTACTCTGTGTCCTACCAATGCATGCTTCAAAGGAAATGTGTTGTTATCGAGTTCCCTTAGATGCATTCCCGGTCTTAGAAAATGCAGGGACCATCTGAGATAATTTTGATAGTAGTCCCTATTTTAAGATAATTAGGCATCGGAATTTATGCTATTAAATTTTAAATTAATTTTAAAAATTAAATAATATATTTATTGATGTACTTTAACACCTAATTTGATTAAAGATATTAATTAATAATTACATATTAATATTCAAATTAAGTGGATATTGAATCCAACATTATTTCAAAGCTGGATAGAGAAACTACAAGAATTTCGTGCCGAATATAGAAACTATAAAACTTCGGCGGAGGATCCAAGGCATAAGCAAACCCTTCATGATAGGGGCAATAGTAAAGGTGGGTAAGTTCCGATTATTCTATCTATTCGGCTTTGAAATAATGTTGGATTCAATATCCACCAGTGGTAGCCCGTACATAAGCACTGCAACACTGCAGCAACCCCAAGGAAAAAATGAAAAATTTAAATTTTGTTTTGTGCGTATAAATAATAACAATGCTTACAACATTATATAAATGCAATACAACATGTTAAAGGTTACAGCTTATGTTTTGACATTGATTGAATAATTAATAATTGGAATTGTTCGATTAACGCTTTAGCTTACGAAAGAAATGCACTGCGATCTAACGCCGATATTCGTTTGCGCTTGTCATTGCACGTTACGTCATTCCCACACTGCCCAAACAGCAGTGTATCTTTAGTATGCTTAGCGCGTTATTTCTGTGAAATATAAAACGTTTATTATTGGTGGGTGTGCGTGGTGAGCTATTTTTTGTCAATTTTATTTTATTTTGTTAAAATAACATATTAATTAACATATTATTTATTTATTATAGATACAAGACTGAATTATGACGAGTGTCACCCCCACTTAAAATTTTCACACACCGCCACTGATATCCACTTAATTTGAATAATTGTACATTGCCGAAGTGAAGCCTTTTGGCTCTCTTATTTCATTAGATATTAATATTTATATTAATATCGAATTATTGATAAAATTTAATTACTGTTATGTTTATTGATATACTTTTAAAAAATATATATTTTTAAAAATTCTAATTTTTTCTTTAATTTTCGTTATAATTTAAATATTATAAAGAAACGTTTATTCTATTTTGTTTTGTTTTCTCCAGCAAACGCTTCCAAAAGTTTATCCAGTGTTAAATTTATTGCTTTAAGGCCCGATTAAGTCGAATCGTTTCAATCAGTTGGAGGCCGATCCTACTTAGTTAGAACGTTTATATATTATTTCATGCCATGCATTCCTGCTCAGTCGGTATCGACTATGCACTTCAGGTGGAAATACAGGCACTTGAGTCCTGTCCAGAATGTGCAAAACCTTTTTGAAAACTTCTTAGAAGGTGAGTTAACCAGTCTCATACAGAAATGGCAGGGTTTCCCTCTATTTCGAAAAATTCTGGTTTTTCATCCCACAGAAACAGGTGAGATGAAAAATATACGGTCTGTCCTTAGCCTTTTAGTTACTGTGACAGAAATTCAAAACCATTCAATCCTATATTCAAGTTACCAATTATAATAATATTTCTCGACTTTGGCATCTAGAATTACTTCAGTTTTTTGCATAAAGATTTGTGGTATATCTGAATATGTTTGGAAAAGAAATAACGACTTTTATTATTATTTTTTGCCTTCGATTAATGATTTCATATGACTACATCTCAAAATTGTTGGTCTAACTGTGTGGCGCCTTTTTATTCATTTCGAAAGATCTGGTCGCGAATTCCGTCTTGGACACAATGAACTATCATAAGTTTTTAAAATTTATTTTTATATTTTAAATGAAGGTGAGTTAGCCGATGTCGTACGGAGATTGCGAGATTTGAGAATTTTTCTCCTCAAAGAGACAAACCCATTAAGGGACATATGCATTTAACAGATATCATATAGTGTTTCTGTTTGTTCTTAATCCCAGCATTTATTTATATCTCTCTTTTGTGTAATGCGAAATTATATTTTTTAAAGTGGAATAAAGAGAAGTGATGCTGTGTGACAAGTCGAAGAGTATTATTTGGAATACCATTCTCTCTCTCTCTCTCTCTCATTGCTACACAGGGGTGTAGTCCTAAAAGAAATAGCTCCAGGGAAACAAAACCTTGGAAACAAAAATCCAGAACACGAAGTAGCATTATTATTATTATTATTATTATTATTATTATTATTATTATTATTATTATTATTATTATTATTATTGCGACGGCCATATGACAGAGAGATTGCCTTGTTTTCTGAAACGAAAATAACAAGAGCGGCAAGCTGCTATTTTTGCTGGAAATGCATTATAAGTCTCATTATTATAATTCTTATAATTTATTATAATGAATTTAAAATTTTTGACGGTTTTAAAAAAAGTATCAGAGCGTCACCCTGGCCCTGGCCCGACTATACCCCTGTTGCTACCCTTAATTATTATCGATAACCGCGATTGCGTTTATAGATTATTTTAAAAGCAAAGGGGAGAGAATACAGAAGATAACTGCCGTCACTTCTGCTCCTAAACCCTAACTCATATCATTGTCTGAAGTGGTGTGAATTCTCACCACTATTCATTTTTATTTCTCGTTATTACAATTTAAGCATGGCAATATAATGGAGTGTTTCTGCACACAACAAATATAAAACAAATATAGCAAATATAAAAAAAAAACAAATATGTGTAGCACACTTAGAAAAAACACTTTTCCTAAGTGTGCTACACATATTTGCTTTTTCATGTTTGGTAAAACACAGTTTGAATTCCATCTTGAATTCAAATAGTCATGACATTTACTGTAGATGTGTTAGCTAATCTCATTAAAAGGTGGCTGTTTCCCTAATAAATAAATAAATAATAAACTAATAAATAAATATCAGAGTGTTTTGGGAAACACTCTGATATTTATCATTCAATAAAATAGTCAAACTGACTGGAGAACAGAAGTAACCATGATCGTGAACATATTTATAACAGTGAATATGAATTTAATATCTTGATTGTCAATTATTCCCTCTTTTATTTCTACATCAGAACAGGTGAATTCTTGAACAACTGATAAAAATTTGGCATTTGTTTTCAAAAATAATAATTTTTTTTATTTCAAGATATGGCGAATATTTAACTTTTGGTAGGCCTGTGTTGCTTAGTGGAAGTGGCGTTTGTCAAAAATAGATTTAAGTTCAAATCTAGTCGCCGAATAGAGGAACTCATTCTAAGCTTTTTTCGATCAGTTCGAGAGTTAATCAATCTCTGGCATAGCAAAGTGTCCCCCCCGGAAACTCGGTTTTTCCCCCAGAAACTCAAGAAAATGGGCCATAACGCGAGGGCTAAGGCCCATTACTACGTAGTATACACAGTATTTCAGACAATAACATATCCTGTTAGAGTTAGCGACCACGAGACGGCAACACTTGTTTTCCCGTCTTTTCATCGATTGCCGCTTATAATTAGCGACAGTCTTGGGCCAGCTATCGCTGATTGGCTATCGGTGAAGACTGAATTGCCCACTCAGTCTCCAAATGTTAGATAGGGCTAAAATCGCCTCGCCTACTCCCTGTAAGTGGATAAAAGATGTTTTACTCATTTTTTAAAAAATAATTTTTGTTTAATATGTTTTTTGATATTTAATGATGTTGAAAGAATGTTGTTCAGAATGGTAAAAGTGACGATAAGGACGATTTCAACAAACTATTAGAGGTTTGATTGTAGAGTACAGTTACTTTTGTTACCATCAAAGTAAAGCATATGGAATCTCATAAACATTTTTTAAAAGTAATATAAGTAATATAATATAATCAAATACAAAGTGATAGGTTTTAATGCTATTTCATGTAGTCTTGCTTTGTATTTCTGATGGTGAGGAAAAGAATAAAATGTACCTTCGAATAACTTGAACTAGCGACAGTACTCTGGTCATTTTCTTTTGTGGATGTGATGCTAATAAAAGTCCTAGTTTTCAAAAGATTTTATGCATTTATTTATATCTCATTTAATTATATTTTTTTGAATTGCGGTAGCTAGACCCCTAATGATGAATCTTTCTTTAAAAAAAAATCTTGTATCATATTTTTTAAAGTTTAAGAACAACTCTTTCTATGATAAAATACAGTAGTTTTCTTACTATTTGGTAGGAAACGTAAAAAGTTCGGTGTTCAAAAATAAATGCATAAAAAAACTCCTACTTTCTGTATTACAAAGGTAGAAACATGCAGTTATAAAATTACATCCATTTTGTGACCAAAGTGTTTTATTGTTTCCTCAATATTTCATTGGAATACCTTTTGCCTTCGTTTACTGCAGCACGTCTCGGTGGTAAGTCAGATATCAAATTTTGTACAATGTTCTGCTGAGTTCATGATATCACATTATTTTGTCATTTCCTGCAACTTTCTATTCGGTTTTGGTATCTTCTTCCGTATTACTTTAATTATAAGAAGTCAGCTGTGATCTATATGACTAAGATCCAGGCTGTTACCAGACCTTATAGCTATTCTGATAATTTGTATCTGCAGGAATTTCTTTTTTTTTCTTTTTTTTTTTTTTTAGTGGCAAAAAATTAGATTAGTTTCAGGTTTCCATTAACACTCTATTACTGAAAAATCTGAAAATATACTTTAAGTGTATTTTTTGTCACCAATCAGTGGAATTGTTAGCAAAAAGCTAGTAAACTTTACTTACATAGCTGATCGCCTAGCCAAGATTGCTAATTTTGGACACAAGTCACAGAATGGTTTTGGAGCAACTCATTTAGTCACCATTGACATTTCCATAGCATTTGAGCGAATCGGTTACAGAGATATAGTTACTAAGCTATTATCTCGTGATACACTTTCTACTCCTTACAAATGGATTTCCAATTTCTTCTGTTCTTTCACTACGTGTTATTGTGGATGGTTTCCTCCTTTCAGAATTCATTTTCTACACTAAAGTACCCTCAGTATTCCATACTTTCCTCCCAAGCTCTTGAAAAGAGTCATACATTATGTTCTCTCTCCCCCCCCTCTCTCTCTCTCTCTCACTAAATCTTAACTCCTCTCCATAGATCTACTGATGACGGTGCACTACATTCCATCTTCGTCTTCATTTGACAAAGTGTATAGCGAATAAACATTCCAAAGTTCAAGACCTTCTAAAAAACAATGCCTCTACCACTGTTCTACTTATCATTCTCCAGTGGAGGAGAAGATGATTTTCTAGTGAACTTCAAGGATACCCAAACGCCTTTCTCCCAAGAAGGATCTCTCTTCTTTCTCCTATTTTTGATAGTATTTCAGTATTTGGATCATAAGCAGATTTTTCATCTTTTTACTGACCAACACCTTTATCCTCTCTAGGAAAAAACGCATCAATAAAATAAATAAATAAATAAATAAATAAATAAAAAATGTGATATCCTCTTACATTTATAGCACTAGTTGTCACACATGACATGCATAAGTTCTCACACTATGTAAATCGCAAAATCTCCAACCTTAGAATGTTCTCCATTGGGGTGAGGGTTATCTAGTGGATTTCACTCCAAAAAAACTGTGAATCAAAACAATCCTAAAACCCACGAACTATTCAGAAGTGGATAACACGCTTCATAAATTTCTCTCTCACTCTCATCGCTTCCCTCTCCCACACAAAGAGAGAGAGTTACTCTCTTTCTCCGACATTTTATTTCTTCATGGTCTTTTTTTGCATACGTATTTTATTGTATTTAACCGTGATCACGACAATTTATTCCCTCTTTTATTTTTCTGAAATTCAATACATACCTTTCCATTCAAATCCCATTTTCAAGTTTTGAGGTTTATGTTTACTAAAGGAATAGACAAAATGAATTAAGGTTTATATCGAACAGGACTTGGCAGTTAAGTTTCATATTAGAAGGTGATGCTAACGGCTATATGGAACGGAACTGGAACGTTTTTATCATAGTATTATAAATTCTATGCCTGCACTATAAGTGAAGTCATCTTATCTGTTTCTATAAGAATATTTCAGTATGATTGACTGTGAGTGTGAGTGACTAGTACAGATGAAAGTAAGTACCAATTAGATTGAATCTGTAGGCCTAAATTGCTCGAAAAAGTGCTATATGTCACGTCACTAATATGTTACATTGCTCAGATGGACTTGTCCATATTTCTACCCAAATTTTCTTTTCAGCAGTGCTGAAAACTTACAAAGTTCGCAAACCAAATCAACACTGCACTTGCCATTGTACGGGAAATTATGCCTGTCCTAACGCAAGTATAAATACCTGATTGCATATCTGAAACAAATTGTCCAGTTTAGCAAGATGTTTGCAATGACTGAAAACGAAGCCCTTAATCCCACACCACTAATAACTTCGAAGATGACATTAAAACCAATCGTGCATCCTAACCTATCACTGCGGGTCACATAAATTGTTAATAATATAAAGATACGCACAAAGTTCTTCTGAATATCGAATTCAAATGGCACCAAAGCAATTGAGGGAAAAAAATGTTACATCCCACATAGGATATGTATTTATCTTAAAAACAGCAATTTTTTTATACCAAAGAATATTTTTAAAAATTACATGTCTGAGCATCGAATGCATGTATAGGATCGAAAGGCAATTTCAAAACTATTTTAAGGATTAAAAGAAGTCACAGTAGACCTTGTTCTGTACCGACGGTAGGCAGTGAGTTTGGCGGGAGTCTTATGAAACAGTGAACTCACCTTGCCTTGTAAACAAACCCAAGGTTCTGGAGGTGGTGTCACGATGTAGGAAATATTCTGTTAGTATGGAACGGGTCCCTTGATATTATTGGAAGATTGGGTGTCCTCCAAGGAATATCTGAACATTGTTACCGATCAATTCCATCCTGCAATGCTGACTTTTTTCATGCAAATGACGGTTGTTTCATGGACGACAACTACTGTCCATCACACAAGAAGTGTTCAGCAGTGGGGCAGCGAACATGGCAACTTCCATCATTTTCCTGGCCCGGAAAGCCCTGCAAAGCCCGGATCCGAAAATGAATGGGACATTTTAGAAAAACAGAGCCAGGAGCAAAGTATTCTTCCGTCAAATCTTAGCCAGTTAAATGACTGTCTGGTAAACGCCTACTATGTTGTAGACTTAGATGCAATCGAGTACTTTGTGGAATCTATGCCAAACCGCATATGTACTGTAATTCGGGCTGAAGGAGGTCCAAAACGGTACTAAATAAAAGTTTCTAATTCAGTATCCAGTATGTGTATCTGTATATAGCTTGTAATCTGGCTAGGTTGCGTATTTTGTAAATGAAATATCTTTTTCATCTCCGTGTAATACCGTCGGTATTACAAAACCCTTAAGTTTGAATTTTTCCAGACCCTAGAAAGGATTCGAACCCACGTTTTCTTCAAACAAAAGGAATTGCCGTATCGAACGAGCTATTATAGAGGTTCGACAACTTGTGCGGTGACCTTCTTAAGCTGATACCTTATCGTGATTACCTGCAGAAATGTCATGTTTAAATAAAATGCAAACAAAACTACAACAAATTCTACCTGCCTCCCTTTTCCAATTTCTCTGAAAATATGGAAGTGATTTTGAGGTATGTGCTTAAAGAAATGACATAAAGCACATTTTTAACTACCAAACAGAATACTTGACAATCCATCCTCTCACCCAATACTGGGTGTTTTCTTCACCAGTTCTTCTTTCATGTACACAGTTGCAGTGATCTCTCCTCTACATAATTCAGCCCGAAACCTTTTGCAAGGTTCACTTCTATTGCAATGAACTGTCTCTTATCTACACCCCATCATTTGTGTGAATGTGTGGATAAGAGAGAGGGAGAAAAGTACAGATGGCTTTACTTTCTGTTCATCTGTACTCTCTCTCTCTCTCTCATTCACGCATTCACACAGATAGTGGTGTTGAACTTCGACTAAAGATGAATTTCTCCTCTTGACATCATTCTTCTCATCCAACTCTTATATACATGACATATAGCCTTCCACCAGAAAGTCATCAGAAGAATCTTGAGCAGTATTGATACCAAAAAAAAAAGGCTTTTAGTCCTGATGGAAGCACACCAATTGTACTGAACAGATGTATTCCTGACTTTTGATCTATACTTTATAATATTTAGCCCATGCTATAGCATGGAAGCAATCACACATACAACTGATTCCAAAAAGAAGATATACATCTTCCATAAAGCTATCAATCGGTATTATTCTAGCATCAGTGCTCTTTAAATTAATGCAGAAGATTTTCAACAGCCAATTCTTCAACACCAAAAGAACTGTGAACTACTCAGTGACTGCCACTCTGGATTCTGTCAATCACGATCCACACCAAATTTTCTCATCTACATCATCCAGCAACCTCTTAGACAAGTTTTGGAGAAACTTGCTCTTGCAGTTGACATTTCTAAGGCGTTTGATAGGGTCTTCGATTAAGGATTTTCTAGAAAAGTACCATCTTATGGTCTGCCTTTCACTCTTTGTAACTGGAATGCAGTTTTTCTATCAGATCTTTTGCTATGTGCTATGGCAGGGCGATGTCTCATACTGGTTCATGAAATTTATCTACCATTCAAAGACATTTTTGGAAATCCTTGCCATAGGAATTCGAGGCCACAGCCTATTAATTGCAGACTTGGGACTGCATCCACTCATGCAACAAAATGACAAAAGCATTCGCTGTTCGAACATCTCAAGCTTTAAGATGTCCTAAAGCACTTATCAATAATGCGTTCTTTCGATCGGATGATAAAAAGTGACGGTTTGATGCTTCCAGAACACAACTTTTGCTCTCTCTCTCTTTTCCCGTCGCTTTCTCCCCTCCTCTCTCTCGAAATAAAAAAACTCTTAGTTCTTACCCCTTACATTTGATAACGTTCAACTTAACAATGAAGGCTAGATTTTTCGCTTCTTTGACTGACATTCAGCCTACCTGGCATAGCTCCCTTCAGTAGCAACCTTGGCTCAAAAACACCTGACATCTTTTTTTTGCTTAAGGCTTTACTTTTCATCTCTCTGGTTGCTATTACATCAAACCAGCCGAACCTTGGAATACAGGATCCAATAACGCCCTTTATTTTCCCCCTCGTCGCATTTTTGGTGGTGCATCCAAGACCTCTCTAAAATTCTTGATGCTGTCATCATGTTCTGAAGAGGGCAATTTTGGCTAATTGACATTAAAATTGACATCAGTTTCGGTATTTATCTATTCTACAGACGTTTTCATGAGTGCTGGTCATCAGAAGTGGCATCCACCATGCCCGCAATTATACTACACCAACAGCAATATGAACAAGAGTTGTTCAACATCTTTTTTACTGTTGATTTAATGACTCACAGAACATGCTATTCCTATTCACCTTTGATTTCCTCCACTTGGGTTCTGTAGAAACAGTCTTCCTCAAGAAGTGTTCACCAAAGACTACAACCTCAACTTATCAAAAAGAATATCAACAAATTACTTTTATCTCAAACTTTGCCTATCACAGCACTGATTTGCTTTAATAATAATTAATATAAGTGTCAGTGAAGTGAACCGTGCTTTTCATTAGGTACTACGGTTGCACTGAACTTCTTGGTTAGATAATGAGGAAGCCCTACTCTAGGACCAAGCTCAGGACTTTTCTAGACACATCAGACCTACAGTGCGATGTCTCATACTGGTTCATGAAATTTATCTACCATTCAAAGACATTTTCAGAAATCCTTGCCATAGGAATTCGAGGCCACAGCCTATTAATTGCAGACTTGGGACTCCATCCACTCATGCAACAAAATGAAACTTATTATGATCCGAACAAGTAACCACGTATAATCTGTGTGGGAACACTAATAGTTTTCTAGGCATGACCTTACTCCAGAAGTTTAGAGGGCATATGGCTAACGTTGCTAAAGTAAGATTACTTGGCTCTTGAAGAACATAAACAAGTAGAAATAAAGAAGTTTTTATTCATTTTTATAAGGCCCTGATACGTCCACATCTGGATTACTGTGCCCAGATTTGATCTCCTGGGTTTCTTGGGCATGAAGAAGAGGAATAAGAGGATTCGAGCAATCAAGATGGTGAATGGTCTGTTAAGTTACTTAAAGAATTTTATAGGATTAATATAGAGGAAATGTTTCAACACTTGGCTAGAGAATGTACAACAAGAGGTCATTCTTAGAAGTTGAGTAAAAGTGTGGTTAGTAGGGGCGTAAGGACTAGATTTTTCGCTTCGAGAGTTGTTAATGAATGAACTCGGTTGACAGTCAGTTGCTAGCGCTTGTCTGTTAATGGGATCAAGGAGAGGTATGATAAATTGTGTGGATAGTTTAGGTCTCCCGCGATGAGTTCCCGGACTCCATGTAGGTGCTCGTTCAACAACAACAACAACAATAATAAATTTCTTGGAGTTGTTTATACATATAAACTAATAATAGTAATTTATTGTCATTATTTTTCTTTTGAAGATTATAGTCGGTTTATAATAATGATTATAAAATAATACTATCCAGTTATACTGGTGGCCTTTAAACACTGTCCTCTTCTGTTATTGAGCTATATCTTATCCTGAACTTTTAATGATGCCATAGCATCATTATAGATAGCTGACGCGACGCCAACGTTACCTAATTCAAGAAATTACAACGATGCTCTGTTTTCTTTTGTTTTCATAAAACGATATAACTCAAATTGTTATTTTTTTATGTAGTGAAGTGTTATATAAAATATTACTGTATTGGATATTTCTATATTAAAATGATGCCGAAAGCTAAAAGTTCTTAGATTTGTTTTTCAAGTATTAACTGTCCGAAAAACAGTAATTCGAAACATACGCGCGGAACTCCTCCTCAGCCTTTACGGAAGTGTGTGAACAGCCTGTAGAGGGCACTGCATTCTGTAAATTGTTGCGGTGTAAATAGGTAGATTTTAGCACGAGAACTTCCACGCCTTTTAGTTTTTAATGTATAATTATAATATTTTACAATGAAATAATATTGATGTATTATTTTATAAGATTTTTATAACACTCTGCGATGGAAAAATCGAGAAGTGTTGAATTTGTTGAACCGAGTAATAACAGAGCGAAAGCTGCAAGCTCTGAATCACTAGCAGGTTCAGAGTCGAAATCGAGTTCATTAAATTCCAAGTTGGGACATGAGTCGGCTGGAAGCCAAAGCTCACGCTCCAAAGGGTCACATTCGCCGTCGAAGTCAGTTTGTTCATCTTCTTCTACGTCGTATGAAAATTTACCACTGCAGGAGTTGAAGGTTTGTTAACATAAAGTATTGTTGGTGTCTGTAGTTGTCATTGGGAGAGATAAGGTGAGGGGAGAAGGATACGGAGAGAAACTGCGCCTTTGGAGTGTAAAACTAATAATTCAACTCTGTTATTATATCCAGTTATTGCATTCTCCTCTTAAGTAGGCTGTATTTTTATATATAATCCGCATCTTTTTACATAGCATAGTAAAGTAATAATTTAAAGTAATTATCCGTATAATATAATAAAGGGGTAGTATATAACTACATTTTATTTTATATATTTTAAATTTTCTTAAAATGAATTTTTCTGTTTGTCTTCCCCTGTGCCTTTCTGTTCTAAATGAAAAAAAGTAAACTATGACGGGAATCCAATTAAATGGCATTTTGTAGACACTTGTAAGGGGGGGTAGATTATTATAATTGCATTATTGTGCTGAATGGCTTACATATATGCCATCTGTAACATGCTTAAACTCAGGTGAAGACTGTGTGTGAGAGAGAGAGAGAAAACGTGATAATTTGTTGTCAATGGATAAATATTGATTTGCACATTCACTGTGTGATTTTCTTGAAGCAGTAAATTGTGAAATTGGAATAGATCGAAGGTAAGTTATCTGAAGTTTTTATTATTTGAGACATCATTTAGGATGGAATAACCTAAGGCGTGATGTTCTTTTCTCAGTTAAACATTTAGTTACCATGATTGCATTTCTACTAATAGTTTTCAAAGTTAGTTTTTGGAATACATTTTTGACTTTTGTGCCATATTCAAATATTATTATTCAGTATCTTGGGTTCTTCAAACATCAATATTTTTACATAATAATATTTATTTATTAAATTGCCTGTTTAGGTAGATGATTTTTGCCATCCATCATTCAAGTTTGAGATCACCTGCTTGTTTCTTGGAAGCCTGAATTGGCTTGAGTAGCATGAACAGGGAAACTCACATATCTAATCATCTAGAAAAGGAAAGCTGAATTATATAATCCTTAGCCCATCTATGGTACTAAATGTATGATGGTATTCACATAAAAATACTTACTGTAAAAATCACTGTACGCTTTACTGTCACTATTTGCCAGTAAATTGTATCCCTTCAGTGTTTTTAATACTAATATTTCTTGGTTTGATTCTTTTATGGTTAAAACTAGGGATATAACTTTAATTCTTATATTATTTCTGGCTTCATTGCATATTATCAGATAATCAGTATAACTTCATTTTGCATATTATTTATACAAAATGAAGTTATACAAAACGAGCTGAACCAATAAAATTTCCCTTGACATTTACTGCGATAAGGATACTAGATGTAGGTGTAGGTTTCTGTGGTTTAGCAGTTCAAAAGAAAGATTTCGGTATTGTGACCACATGTTTATTACAATAAATAAAGATAAACAATCCCGACAAGTTTCGTATGTCGTTTGACTTGCATCTTCAGGGGTTACAGGTAACTAAAAGTTTAAACACAAGAAATGAGAAATTACTCAAAATAGTCCATTAGATGTTATGGCAGTCTAAACTGTTCATCAAATTAAAAAATCTGAATGCAGTATGTATACATACGTTAATGCATGCTATGTTTGAAAATGCTGGCTGTTGTGACGTTCTGTTGTTCGCATTCACTCTGTCCGAGGTCTGACTTTGGTATATTTTTTATGCATGCTGACCAAACTTGGTATAGAATTAGGCCCTGGTTTTTTTGTTGCATTGTGTTGGGATTCTAAGCATGTTTGCAGCTTTCTTGTTTCTTGTTAAATAGTTTTTTTCAATAAAAGACATGTTTGTTTTATGCCAAAGTACGTTATGGCTGGTGGAAGTTGTGTGGGATGCTAGGCCTGATTTGTGTTTTCTCTCCTTTTTTTGTACATCTTTTTGATGTTCGTTCATACGAATTTCCCCCGATCTTCCCATCTGGCCTATGTAACAGATGCCACAGCTACAATAAATTTTATAGACACCTGGTTTTTTTAAAGGGTAATGTGGAGGTTTTGGGGGATGTAGAAATCTTGATATTTTTTTCTAGATGTAGAAAAGCTACATGAATGTTATCTTGTAGTAATTTGGCCAATTTGTCTGTAACATTCTTGATGTATGGTAGTGTAATTGTGTTCTTGAAATCTTGCTTTTGTGAGATGCTTGTAGGAGGTGTGTTGAGTATTTTCTTGATTATCTTATGTTCAAAACCATTTTTTTTTTTTTTTTGAGGATCTGTGTTAAATAATGTAATTCTTCATTTTACATTTCTTCTGTGCTGGAAATATTGTAAGCTCTATCCCTCAAGGTTTTATTAAACCTATTTTTTGCATGGGGTGGTGGTGTGAGACAGCATTAAGAAATCTTCTTGTGTTGGTGGGTTTTCTGTAAATAGAAAAAGATAATCTGTTTTCTTTTTCATTGATTTCTGTTAGGATATCAAATCTGGCAAAATACCTCACCAACATGATTTTATCACACATAGGAAAAACAACATAATTTATTAAGAACAGTGCAGTGTACATTTCATTGAGAACCCACCAATACAGGAAGATTTTATTAATCCTATTTATTATCTTATTATTAGATTTTATTATATCTTAAAATGACTGTCTCCCAGATTTTTGGTAAATTTATAGAGCCATACTTGTTGAGGTTTCGAGTATGTTTTAAAGCTTCTTTTGATTCCAGAAACAGTCTATCTGACTTATGACTTCTGTGTAACACTTTTGTTTTCTTCCAATTGATTCTATGAAGTGGTATTGAAGGCATGGTCTGCTAGACCTTTCCACGAGTTTGAGAATTCTAATTTATAATCAATTTTTGAACATACTATAAAAATGAATTATATGATAAACATACTTGTCACTTATTTTATTTAGTAATTTCTCCAATGTCTCCACTCCAATATTACTCTAGTTTAGAATAATAATGACATTGGAATTGTTTTAGAGTCTAAACCATTCCAATGTCATACACTCTAATTAGTTACTTTTAGCCTGCATCATGTGGTTGAAACTGACACTGATGCCAGCAATTGCAGAGGCATATTTATTTAGAGTACTTCACTCGAGCTCACAGAAACAGTGAGAGATTTTTACAGCCACACAGATTAACTAAATTAATTAACTAAGTAAATTAATTTAGTGCTCACACTTTCATAGGTTATAGCTAAAAAGAAATACAATAACATTAACATGAAAAATATTATATTAATGTGCACACTGATCTGAGACTGGAAACTTGCACACAAAATGTTTTTCATATGCATATGGGCCTGCAAAAATTAGAAGGAACATTGAGCCTGAAACATAGCCTGAGTAACAAGTTGGAGTTTTTGTCTTGAGCCACTTCTGATATGCACAGCACCCTCACTCTTTCTCTCTCTCTCTTCATTATGCCACTGTATAGATGTATTCTCGATGTATAGATGTGTTTCTCGGAGATGTATCTGTAACATTTTAAAAAATGTTAAAACTCTCAACTCTAGAGTGTATGTAACTATAACTAAAATAAAAACATTCAATGTTATAAAATCTCATTTATTATTATTCAAACTGTAAAAATATCTTGCATCACAAAAACACATTTATAGCATATGCTATTACTCAAAAAAAAATCAGAATATCTAGTATCCTTAAAGAGAAATTTTTCGATATTGTGACCACTTGTTTATTTAGGTAAATAATGATAAACAAACAGTAATATTTGTTTTCTCTCTTATTTCAACATAGATGGCACCTAATTAGGACTTTAGTTCTTTGTGTCATCCATTACAAATTTTTTAAACTAGTCCCACTATTATACCAAAATGTTGTTTCACATACTGTGACAAACTGTTTTGTGCTCTGAAGATGCTGGATATCATACCAGTGAAATATCAGTAGATAAGTTAATAAATATTATTTTCTTATCATTTTGTGTTGTCAAACACTGTAACATGATCATGCCACCAAAAAATGTTCATACCGCATTGTCTGTCGCGCGGGTTACCAAGGGACGCGTTCGGGTTTTAGGCACAGAGATCCATTTGAAAAATATGTTACAGTCTTCCTTAGACACCACTCCTCGGCACTCTGCTAGAGGAAATTCCATCAATGGGCCTGCTACCTGTTTGGGGAGGTGTTTAGGGGTAGCGCAAAGAAATGGTTCTGCAACAGGACGGAAATGACAACGGCACCAGACTATGGCTTTAGGCAACTGGAACATCTTCTCTCTGACAGAGAAGGAGTTGGAACTGGTCGAGGAAGCCAAGCGCTACTGGCTAGACTTAGTCAGGCTTTCTTCGACCAAGAGGAGAGGCTCTGGAACTGTCGACCTCGATAAGGGGTGGAAGCTCTACTACTACTCTGGTGTGAGCCCGACAATGTCTGCTCAAGCAGGTGTGGCGATACTCACAAGCCCCCAGCTGTCAGACTGTGTTGCTGAGTGGATCCCATTGGGGGGACGGGTATGTGTGTTAAGTCTTCAGATGAAAAACCATGATTTGGCTGCAGTGCAAGCCTATGCACCTAATCTGGAGTCGGAATACTCTGCCTAGAGGAAGTGGATGCTGCTTTTGACAGGGTGGCAGACATAGAATTAGTCCTGCTAATGGGTGACTTCAATGCACATTTTGGAACAGATGACCAGACATGGAGGGGTGTGGTTGGGAGGAATTGCACCCCTGACCTTAATGCAAATGGGTTGAAATTATTGGACTTCTGCTGTACTAACAGCTTGTCCATAATGAATACCTTCTTTCAGCACCGAGAAGTCCATAAGTATACCTGGTACAGGGATACACAAAGGTCTCTGATTGACTTCTTTATAGTCTCAGCAGACCTATTTTCCTCAGTGTTGGACCTATTTTCCACCTTGTTGTGTGAGAAGAGGGGCAGAACTGTCAACTGACCACCACCTTGTTGTGTGCACTCTATGGCTTCAGAAACCAGATGCTACCATCAACGCTGGTAGGCCTAAGCAGCTATACTGCGTGAAATGGGAGGCATTGGAAAATGAGGCTGTGAGGAAAAATTTTGCAGATGACATTTCCTACAGGTTCAAAGAGATTCCCAAGCATACTGCAGATGTTTGAGGAGGAGTGGAAGCTGTTCAGAACAGCTATCACTGCCTCTGCACTCTCATGCTGTGGCAGAAAGTGGCTCGGTTTGGCAATGGGCAGTGAGAAAAGGACACCTTGGTGGAACCAAGAAGTCCAAAAAAACTGTCCGGGCAAAAAAGGAGTCCTACCTAACATGGCTTAGGGTCAGGTCACCTGAGATGCGTTTGTGGTATGCTGAGGCAGTAAAGACAGCAAAGCAGAAGGCTTGGGAATCCTTTGGAGAAAGATTAGACTCATCCTATGCAAATGCAAACAAAGTATTCTGGCAGACCATCTGCTGCCTTTGAGGGAGGAAATCATGCACAGCAAGGGAAATTAAGGCTTCTGATGGTCCACTTTTAACAACCGAGAAGGATATCCTCCACAGATGGAGGGAATACTTTGAGAGCCTTCTTAACCTGGGTTGCCCAGCAGTTGTGGACATCCAAGAGGTGCAGATCGCGGCAATGACTAGTCTCACAGCAGAAGAGGTCCATTTAGCGCTAAAATCAGGCAAGTCTGCTGGCGATGATGAAATTCGGCCCGAAATGCTAAAAGCCTTAAATCGAGACGGTGTTCTCTGGCTGATTCGAGTGTGTCAGGCTTCTTGGATATCTGGGCGAGCCGAGCACCAAAGCAATGGCAGACAGGCATAATAATACCAGTCTTCAAGAAGGGAGACCAGAAGGATTGCAGTAACTATCGTGGCATCTCTCTGCTCAGCCTGCCTGGGAAAGTGTATGCTAGGTGCTCTTGGAAAGATGGTGCAGGAGCATAGTTAAGTCAAAGTTCCAGGAAGAACAATGTGGCTTTCATCCTAGTAGAAGCACAACTGACCAAATCTTCACTTTAAGGCAAGTCTTTGAGAAATCTTGGGGATATGCCAAGAATGTCTACACATGTTTTGTGGACTTGGAGAAGGCATATGATTAGGTTCCTCAGGATAAGCTTTGGCAAGTAGTACAGGAGTATGGAATGGATGGCCAACTATTAGCTGCCATCAAGTCCCTGTATGACTGCCCAGAGTTTTGTGTCAGGGTAAACAGCACAAAATCTGAACCTTTCACAGTCCCTGTTGGCCTCCACCAAGAGTGTGTTCTGTCACCCCTCGTTTTCATAATTTTATGGACTGGATTGATAGGCACAGCAGAGGCAGTGAGTGTGTTAGAATTGGAAGATGTAGCATTGAATGTCTGCTTTTTGTAGATGACCTAGTTCTGCTTAGCTCTTCCACAGATGACCTCCAGCGGACCCTGGATAGGTTTGTAGCTGTTTGTGCAGACGCCGGAATGAAGATCAGTGTGGCCAAAACTGAAACATTTGTGGTCTTAAGACAACCATCCCAGTGCACTCTACATGTAAGTGGAGTCCCAATGAGGCAGGTGGAGAAGTTTAAATACCTTGGGTCCATATTCACGAATGATGGATAATGGGTCGTAGAGCTAGATACTCGAATTGGCTTAGCAAGCTCAATATTGTGGGAGCTTGGCCATTAGGTAGTATTGAAGTGGGAGTTAAGCCAGAAGGCAAAGCTGGCTGTCTTCAATACAGTCTATGTCCCATCCTCACCTATGGTCACGAGAGTTGGGTAATGACTGAAAGAACGCAGACATGAATCCAAGCGGCTGAAATGAGGTTCCTTCGAGGGGATTACAGGGCTGACAAGACTTGACAGAGTCAGAAGCTCTGCAATTCGGGAAACCCTCAATACTCAACTGCTGTTTCTCCGTGTTGAGAGATCACAGTTACGTTGGTACGGGCACCTGGTCAGAATGCCACAAGAGAGGCTCCCTCAGCAGGCCCTCTTTGCCAAACAAGAGGGTGGGAGGCCACGTGAAAGGCCAAGGACTCGTTGGATAGATTATATCCAGAACCTTGGGTGGACATGTTTGGGAATCCCACCAGAACACCTGAGCTTGGTGGCAGAGGATTGTGACCATTGGAAGTTCCTCTTGCAGCTGTTGCCCCCACAAGCCAATTAGGAAAGGTGGGCCTTGAAGATGTATGTATCTGTGTTGTCATTAATACCGTGAAAATAAATAATACATAAATTAGAAATTCTGAAAGGGAAAAAACATTGGCGCACACAGTTAATACGTTTATTTGCTTGAACCGGTGTGTATAGCTTAGAGGGAACATTAGCTGCAGCTTGCAGCAGTTTAAGTGTGTGTGGAAGGGGGGGGGAATCATCACCATGAGATGTTTATTTGGAAGCAGATGATGCAAAATTGGAGAGTACAATGAGGAGTTAAGTAGATGCTATGGCCTTGAAGAAGGATTTGAATGAACTAAGTGATGTAT